>NW_024426552.1:81543067-81555567 GCF_017311325.1 Ursus maritimus
TTCCTTCCCCTAGAGTACAAAGGCACAGACACGTTATGGTGAAGAGCGCTTTGCAACACACAGAAGGCTAATGGCTTCTGAAATAGGTGATTATCAGAGCCCCGTAGAGCAAGATGAGGGTCTGGCTGGTAATAAATAACCTCACAATATGAATTATTCTATTTCCACAGCTTTAAGAAAAGCTACATTTCATTTGTTGATCAGAAAAGTCGGGAAAATGCTGTGTCTTTGGAAATAACAGGGAGCTACTAAAACTAATCACTGTGTCAGTGGGGAGTTATTGAGCACCTACTAAGGGCCTAAGATGCAAAAGTAAATCTTGAAATGCTAATCTTGTAACAAGTGTGTGTGTGTGTGTGTGTGTGTGTGTGTGTGCGCGCAATTTCCTTTTCAAAGTCAATAAACAGAAACTTTTATATGCATGCTTTAGAGATGCTAGATTTTTAATTATTAATTTGCTCACGGATTATTGCCATTTTTGAGGTTAGGGTACACATTGCTAACGTGCAAAACAAGACTGAAGTAGAAACTCGTTGGGAGTCACGGTGCAGAGGGCATGGAGGTAGGAGTTGGACAGGTATTTGAGGAAAATAAAAAGGGAGAGATTTTGACAAGATACCAGATGAAGCAGATATTCGATGTGTCCAGTTCTTTCCCTATCTGTTTTTCGCTCATTTGCTTAAAACAACCTGGGTGCTTTTAAGAAGAACACGTAAGAGAAGATCGCCTCTGGCAGAGGGCTCTCACTCTGAGTTTGCCTCGTGTTGTTAATTATGAAAACTTAGGTATGGCAACGGCAAACCAACAGCTCCTCTAGCTATGTGCTGACAATGACAGAGCCCCCGAGAGGCAGGCAATTGGGAACTAGTGAAGTGAGGACAGCTTAGAGGTGTGGGGGCCGAGAGGGGCTGCCCGCTGAACAGGACCCACTCACCATGAAATGTTAATGTGTCAATGAAGGGGAAAAGCATGAATGAAACACAAAGAAACTGAAAGTGACTCAGCTGGTTGGAGATGGAATTTGGGCTCTTTGCCAGAGTAAGGTGTTCAAGGGCACGCCTAGGGAAAGAAAACAGGCTGCCCCTGATTTTAGAAAAAGATAATATTTTGAGGAAAGAAGACAAAGGCTCTTTTCTCCAGAAATAAGCTTCCTTCCTTTTTTTTTTCCTTCTTTTCTTCTTCTCTTCCTTCATGCAACAAACATTTTCTGCATTCCTACTTTTTGCCACGCTCGAGGTTAGGAATGGAGCAAGAGCTCGAGAGGGAGAGTGGGACATGAAGATAAATGAGAAACAACCCCTCTTTCAAAGCTCTTACTCTCGAGGAAGGACAGGCATAGGTAGATGGAGGCAACTATAATAAAAGGTCGTGAAATAAGTTGTGAAGAAGGGGGAAGAGGTGAGCTGTAGAAGGAGAGCAGAAGAAGGGGGCAACTAGCTGGGGGCTCTCGGAGATCAGAAAAGGCTTTCCTAGAAGAGGTGGCGATTAATTATGCCTACCCTGAAGAATCACAGGCAGAGAAGGAAGCAGAATTTCAGGTGGAGGAAACTTTCTCTTCCCCTACTGTCATCTCTAAACATCTTCTTTTTCAAATCAAATTATTTCAGGAAAACAGGGAGACAAGACACCCCATGACGTGTGCATGTGAGGGTGGTAGTTGTATGTGGTGGGGCGGGATGAGGAGGATTGGCTTGTATGGGGACTTCTCTAGAGTTTAGAATACATTCTCCTCATATATCAAACATTTGCCTCATCTAGGTTAGCTTTTTTTTTTTTTTACATACTCTTCTTTTTCATTATTTGAATGATCTTTGAATCTTGTTTGGTTGGAAAAGGCGATCTTCCAATAGCTTTTATTTTTCATAATTTTTGAAAGATTTTATTTATTTATTTGAGAGAGAGCGAGCGCACGCACATGAGTTGGGGGAGGGGTCGAGGGAGAGGGAAAGAGAGAATCTCAAGCAGACTCCCCTCTGAGCATGGAGCCCATCATGGGCTCCATCTCACAACCCTGAGATCATGACCTGAGCTGAAATCAAGAGTTGGACACTTAACTAACTGAGCCACCCAAGCACCCCTCCAATAGCTTTTATATTTTATGTTTGATAGCTTTAACATTTTTGCCAATGATAAGTCCCTTATTCTACCTCATGGCTTGAGGATTCCTGTGGACTGTACTGTATTCATAATGCATCCAATTATTCCTGTTTTAATGTATCCTTTCCTTTCCTCATTAAACAAATACTTAAGTATTTACTATTTGGCAATATCCTGCTAGGTACAGTTTATTCTTTCCTTGCTTTTAGCTTCGAAATGATGCCATTTCTAATATGAAATATGAAAATTATTTAGAGTACATTGACTAAACTATCAGACATATGCCTATAGTTGTATCTTATTCAGTGCTGAACATCGAACCCAGTCTTGTTCTTAACTGATGTATTGGTGAGCCAGACCATGTATACTGGTCTATCAGTTCGTAAGATGTTTTCAAAGAAAGGCTATAGAGACCAGCCCAGTTAAGGTAACTACAACAGGCTTATCTACAAATGGAAAAGAATTTCAGACTGGCGTGGGTCAAAAGTTTCCTACATACAAATCCAGGCTTATTTACCAGATATGCAAAATCTAGGTCTCCACATCTCTCCAGAGGCCAAGAAAGGAAAAGTAACTATCATGCATGAACATTAATTCATTCAGTGGATTTTAAAGTACTCTGCTAGGGACTAGGGATACGAAAATGATTAAAACATGAGTCTTGCCCTTAAGGAACTTACTCCCTCAAGAAGTAGATAAGTCAGATAAGTAAATCAATTATTATAATATAGCTGTGATAAGGTATAAAAGTGTAGCATGCTATGAAAGCACAAAGGAGGGATATCTAAATTAGACTGGGACAGTGGGATAAGAGGATAAGATGCCCGAACTGAGTTTTTAGGAACAAGCATTTCATTAGCTGAAGAAGGGGACCAAGGGAAGATGATGTATAAAATGGCATGATGAGCTTGGAAATGTCTTTTTTGCAGACATACAAAGTACTGGCTCCATATTAAATAAAAGAAGGGTGGGATGGTCAGACACACCAGGCTAACACAGACCAGGCTCTCTCTAAAGTTTTCCGTTCCTTGACTCATTTCTTTTTTTCCACTCCTTTTCTTCCACCCAGAGTTTCTGGATAGAGCCACATAGACAGTCTAGTCTGTGGACATTTCAAAACTTGAAAGCTGCGGGCCTAGAGAATGCTGCCGGGTATGTCCAATGGGCAAGCATGCTAACAACCCAGGTGAGAGCACAGAAAACTAGTGATGGATGAGATCACGGTACACCTGTGTGTGTCTCGTGAAGTTGTTGACATCTATGGAAATGATTCTTTTCTTTATGCCAATATCTTCTTTTGTCTGAATTCATAGCCTTGATTGAATAGGCAGCTTGTTGCAAAGACCTCAACATGCTTCCTAGCCAGGCAACATCAAGAAATGAAACCAAGACAATTCTCAGGCTTAAACGTTTATTAGGAATGTCCACTCCTTTACTGAATTCTCTGCCGAGCTAACTCCCACTCATCCTTCAGGAATAAGCTTAAGTGACTTTTTTTTTCCCCTGAGAAGTTTGGCCTGACCCTCTGTGTTGGGTCGCGTCCCTCTATTACACGCTTTCCTAGTACCCTGCAATTGTCCTTGGCAGCGCTCAATACAACCCTGATTAAAAACTGAACTTCATCATTAATGCTTTCACATCGGACTCTTTAGGTAGAATGCTCGCCGCATGAGGACAGCAACTCTACAGTGCCTAGCAGCATTCCTGGTTCATAATAGGTGCTCAATAAATATTTTTGGAAATGACTCATTTACTCTTTCTCCCAGCTTGCGTACAAGTCAAAAACAACAAATCGCGATGCAGCAGAACTGCTACGTACACCAGGTTTGTAGATTAGGAGATACCCGGGGCTCTCAGAAGTCTCTCAAAACCAACATGGGCTTCTCAGTTCAAACGATGGCACTAGGTTATCTCTTCTTATTGCTTTCCCTGGCCTCTCCCCATGGCATTTTGGCTCAAAATGAATCCAGCACTTCCCATTCATCTGTGTCAGGGCATCTTTACTGTTGCAACTTATTTTCCTCCGGCCAGAGCTCCCTTCATTACTGAGTGCCAAATGTGCTGGTCACCATGCCAAGCGCTTGGGTTAAAAACATGAAAAGGCATTGACCTTTTCAGGAAAGCAGCAGGCAGCCACGGGAGTGGCAAGGCTGGAGCAGGCGTCATCAGTCTCCAGAGAACCACTGCCTGTAATTATGTCACAAGAACGCTGCCCGTTTAGCTTAAAGGATTTGATCTCTGTTAAAATGCCTCTCACCCCGGAAGTCATAACTATGTTTAGCTATTACCAAGCACTTTTACCTTCTTATGAACGAAGGATCTGAGAGCAGGTTTTGGCCCAGAGGGTAGAGGGACAGGGAATAAGGCTGCTGGGAGGGAAAGGGAGAGGGACAAGACATGCCAGTAAGCTGGGAAGGGGCTAAAGAATCAGCAGCTAGAGCAACAGCACCTAACACGTCATAGACACAAGGCGATGCTTGATGAGTCAATGGAAGATAAACTGCTTTCTTCAAATTGGCTGAGGGCTTGTTCTACCTTAGGCCGTTCCTTTAGGTAGCTAGCAATTTCTGGTTGAAAAAAAGTTTACAAAATAGGAAACCGATGGCACCAGCTGTATAGAGTTGATGTCAATCCCAACGACACCATCCCACTCTAGGGCTTCACAGGGAGAACATACAAAACGTTCCTCTCCTCTCCTCTCCTCTCCTCTCCTCTCCTCTCCTCTCCTCTCCTCTCCTCTCCTCTCCTTTCCTCTCCTCTCCTCTCCTCTCCTCTCCTCTCCTCTCCTCTCCTCTCCTCTCCTCTCCTCTCCTCTCCTCTCCTCTCCTCTCCTCTCCTCTCCTCTCCTCTCCTCTCCTCTCCTCTCCTCTCCTCTCCTCTCCTCTCCTCTCCTCTCCTCTCCTCTCCTCTCCTCTCCTCTCCTCTCCTCTCCTCTCCTCTCCTCTCCTCTCCTCTCCTCTCCTCTCCTCTCCTCTCCTCTCCTCTCCTCTCCTCTCCTCTCCTCTCCTCTCCTCTCCTCTCCTCTCCTCTCCTCTCCTCTCCTCTCCTCTCCTCTCCTTTCCTTACCACCACTATGAATTCATGAGGATTTCCATTTTCAGAAATGTTATAACAAGGACACATACCCTGTTTCCAAAGGTTGTACGTGACCTTGAGCTTAGATGTGTATGCTGCGTTCTCTTGGCTATTCCAAACACTTTTTTAAAAAAAAATCAAAGAAACTCCAACAGAGTTAAACTGGTCATGAGAACTAGTGATGATGTTTCAAAAGAGGACACATACCATACTGGTGTCTGAATACTAAGATTCTTGTCTATGTCTATGTCTTTTCTATGTCTGAATACTGAGGTTCTTTTCTAATGCTTGCTTACGCGTACTTGCAAAGAACACAATTAGCATACTAATTTGATTCTCTACCTAAAGAATGGAAGATTCTTTTGACACAGACAGCTGTCCACGAATAGCGAGGGTGACCCTCGGTCAGTCTTCCATCTGTCTTAGAGTAAATGTCCAGACTTAGATATACATTGGATGGATGACCTCAGGCAACCTTCTTACGTTGCTGTTTGTCAGTGCCTTCATCTGTAAAATGGAGGCATATCTAATACCTGCCTGATGGGGTTGTAATGAGGATTAAATCAGTACTTTGCTCACAACAGACATTCCATATTATTTTTTTAAACTCTGCTCTGAATCTGTCTATTCTGAGGAAGTCTGTAGTAGGCCCAGGACTCTCTAATTTGACCTGCCTCTAAAGAGAGAGTAGAGAAAGGTTTTACTAAATGAGTTCTAAGAGAATTCTCTATCTGTGGAGAAGTCACCACTTCTCTTGACCTCGACTCGCTGGGGTATAAACTTCAAGGACAGATGCACAGAGAGAGACAGGGAGTGACTACTGTCTGGGCATGTGTTAGGCCCATTGCCAGTGTCCCCGGCAGCTCTCAGAATACCAGGCTGATAAATGTAAATAACACCAGTTATAACTGCATGACCACAATTTCTGAATTTTGCCCTAGACTGATCTCCCTCTCCTACCCTTTTCCCTTCCTTAGACTAGTGGTTCTCAACTTTGGTTACACATTGTAATCATCTGTGGAGCTCTAAAATATTGATGCCTACGTCCTATTCTCAGAGATTCTGATTAAACTTGTCCAGGATATAGTATCACTATTGGCCTTTTCTTTTTTTAAAGATTTTATTTTAAGCAATCTCTACATGGGGTTTTAAACCCACAACTCCTAGATCAAGAGTCACACACTCCACTGACTGAGCCAGCCAGGCACCTCCAGTATTGGCCTACTTCTTTATTTATTTAAGAAATCTTTTCGAAAGGTTTGAGAGAGAGAGAGAGGGAGAGAGTGAGCACGCGAGGGGGGGCAAGGGGCAGAGGGAGAGGGAAAGAGAATCCTCAAGCAGACTCCCTGCTGAGTGTGGAGCCTCATGTGGGCCTGGATCCCAGGACCCTGAGATCATGACCTGAGCTGAAATCAAGAGTCGGATGCTTAGGGGCGCCTGGGTGGCACAGCGGTTAAGCGTCTGCCTTCGGCTCAGGGCGTGATCCCGGCGTTATGGGATCGAGCCCCACATCAGGCTCCTCCGCTATGAGCCTGCTTCTTCCTCTCCCACTCCCCCTGCTTGTGTTCCCTCTCTCGCTGGCTATCTCTGTCTCTGTCAAATAAATAAATAAAATCTTTAAAAAAAAAAAAGAGTCAGATGCTTAACCAACTGAGCCACTGAGGCACCCCAATTTTGTTTTCAATGTAAAGTCCAAGTTAACACATGCTAATAACATAATCAATAAAAAGACAAACATTTCATCATGGCGAATAAAATGAATTTCAGGTTGTTAACAGTATTTGGTATCTTAAGCTTATTTAAATCCTAGTATAATGTAAACATACTCCGTCTTCCCCTGCCCCATACACTTGAGGCTGTTGAGCCCATCAGGTGTGAGGGGCACCAGGCTGAAACGGGCAGGGCAGTACCATGTGGTCCTATCATTTGCAGAAAGATTCCTAAGAAGCAGAGTTGATTTGGAGTGCCCTCTCGGACCTCGGGTCAGCTCCAGGAATCTAAGCATCTCTTACCATTAGTTCTGCCAGTTTGATTGCCAATTTCATGAAGTGGATGTTTTTCAACCCCAGTGTCATGAGTGTATCATGGTCAGCTGTGATTGAGATACGTTACAAGAAATGTGAAATAGCTGGGATTTCCACACAACCTATCTAAGAATGAATTCCAGCAAGCTCAGGGTTATCCTTACAATAGCACTGCTTTCACTCACTTGCACTCCAATACACTGTCCTGACGAGGGAACATGAAGGAGCTACAATTCCTGTGAGGGACTATCATTTGACGTGAGTGTCCCTGTGGAACAAAGATTGGGGTTTTGCACAAACCAACCTCCCAAGTCAAAGAAGTTCCTCACTGGGCCTCAAGATTGCAGCAGTGCATACTAATGGGGGTGAGGGGAGAGCTGGACAAAGGGGCCTCTCTGTGTTCTGGTGCCCGGTCTCTTTTTTGGGGACAGAGAGGACCTTGTTTTTTTACATTGGAGAAGGAAGCTTGTTTACAAGGTCACATCATAAGCCATCTCTGAACTGAACATGGAGAAAACATCTTAAGTAATTCTACTAATCTTTTCTCATCACAAAAAATCAGTTTATAAACATGTCAAGTGTATACACAATATTTTTAGGAAAAATAAGAACAAAAGTATTACATATTTGGGGGAGGGTTCTACTGATACTTGGAGTAACTCTGATCCAACCAGTAATCTTAATGTCTTCTGCTGAATTTGAAGGAATGGGGTACTTCATTTAGTTTTTTTTCATTTGCTAACCAAACTTGCTAGTTGCATAAATGAGAAATTACCAGTTGGGTAATTTAGACCAACACTTTTTTTTTTTTTTTCCTTTTCAAGGTTCCTGAGCATAAGTGAGAAAGAGGTTTGATGATGAAGCTTGGAGAAGGGAGAAGGGCTGGGAGAAATATGGTAAGCACTCAATAAATGGTTGTTGGTAGTTGTTATGGTGGTGATAGGATGGTTAACAAATTTTCCCTAAGAAACGCTTTCAGAGATGTGAAGTGGGAAGCACTACCTTGGTTTTCATGAGCTCTGAGCTATTTTGAATATTAATTATGGCTTTTTGTGCTTAGAGTGATTTTCTTTTTTTCTAGTAAGGAATCTTAAAGCAAAAGAAAGAAAGAGGGATTTATGAAGAGCTCAGTATACTCAAATTGAAATTGAATCTTGTTTTTAATTTTCTTTGTTTATAACAAATTACGTAATTGTTATATATTTTAGTGCCTCACTTTTCATTTCAACATTCCAACTTATTAGTGAGTAATATTCATGGAGTCCTTGAAGTTAAATGGACAAAGTATCAAGTAAATTTAAGATCTTATTTTGTTATTTTACAGTAGTATGGATCAAATTGGGCTGATACACTTAAAAAATATATTTAGAAGATTAGATTTTTCATGGTTATTTGGCAAATGAATTGAAGGACCACTTTTAGACTTCAAACCAAAGGGTGATGGGTTCCTATTACTATCTATTGTTAGTAGTAATAATACTAAAATTGTAAGAGTCTCAGAAAATTCATGGATAATAGTTCAAGAATGAATTTCTTACCAAGAGAAAACTGGGAATATTTGGGGGGGTGCTTCCTTAACCTTTCAAAGCAGCCAACTTCCCTGACTTCCCACAAAACATTCCTGCTTCCTGAGGTTGAATTCTGCAAGGGGCCAGTCTTGACACATGGCCTTTGTCGCACTGCTCACGTTGAAACATGGTGTTTTCCTTTCCCTCCATCTCTTGCTCTTTATATTACACTGCTGTTTATTTCGCTTGGCTTTTTATTTTACACTGACCCTAGCCTTGGTGTCAGTATATGAAATCTCAGTTTTTCATTCTGTAGATCATTCCTGGCTCTGCAGTCTTAGATCCATCACTTTTTACTGAGCTTTTATGTCACGAGAGACAGCTTTGCATTTTAATAAAGTTTCCAATCCTCTAGGGCCCTCTCCCCTGAAACAGCTCCAGCTCCCCAGGGCTGCTGAAGAGTTGAGCAGAGAGAGTAGAAGCTTTTGTGGACAGTGATGCTGATGGCAGATAACTCCAGCTGTCATTACAAGATCATCCAGATAAGGAGGGGACAATCAAGTAGGGCTTATGGTCCACTTGAGTTTTTCTGATTGTAAAACCAGCCATTTTTCAATTTAAATAATTTAAGGATTCCAGCTTCTCTATACTCTAAGGCTCATTTAGTCTCTTATTAGCTAACTGTTTCTCCAGTTCAAGAGGTGGAAAGGAAGAGTGCAGATTTTTTGTTATTGTTAATTCACAGCAGTGGGTAGTGGTGTGTAAATAAAAAATAAGCCGAACAAATTTGATGACAAGAGAGAACTGAAATCCATACAAGTAAACATACGCGATTTTTAAAAGTTAATTAAAAGGAATGAAAAGGACAAGTACTGCGTGGCCTACCATATCATCAATAGGCAACTGACAGAGAGAAGAATGAATTGGAAAATGGATTCCTAGCTAACTAGAAAAAGAAAACAGACTAACAGCTCTTAATTTTAATTTGAAAATCCCAAATTCTCTCCTAAATCCTTTCCTCCTTGTGTTCTGATAATGATCTTATCTCACATGGTTCCCATAGAAGGAAAAGCTGGGATGGGCTGGAGAGAAAGAGCAAACTGAAGTTGCAGTGCCCCCGAGGATTCAGCTCAGGACCCGCTTAGAGAATCACCTGGGACACATCGATGTCCGCACATACAGCCAGGAAACCAGAGCTGCCGAAAGGTCTTCCTTCTCTCTCTTCCTTGCAAGCCTCTTTTTTTTTTTCTTTTCAATTTTGCACCCTTCTCTTCTCAAATCTCTGTGACCAAAGGCCAGTAACCTTTATCACACTTCTTTTCAAGCGGTATATACAGGAATTAGCCCTCAAGTCACTCCCTACCATACAAGAGAATGGGACATTAAGGCATTGTCCACTAAGAACGTGGGGCTTTTCTTGAAATTTTCAGGAGTATCATTTGGACCGTGTCCAATTGGTCTGTATAGGTATTCTAGGGATGGGACAGGTCTGGAGAACCAAGCAATGTCTACGCCTGTGGGCTGGTCTTTTGTTTAGGAGACACGTGCAGCTCATATGAAGGCACAGATTCCCCAGCATAAAGGTCAGAGCCTGAGAGAGAAGGCTGGACAGCTAATTAGAGAAAATATTTCCTGACAGACGTAGGACCCATGGTTACTACCAAGAGTTGAAGCTGATAGAGAGAAACTCTTTGAATTATTAGAAAAATAATGATGACATGCAGACCGTTGACCAAACAGTCTTCAGTTGACACTCGAAAAAAATCTTGTGTGGAAGGTAAGTAACAGCCATAGCTAAGGGGTTACCCTAGGAGAAGAGACCAGGAAACACTGTGTTTTCTTTCCCACTTCCCTCTTTCTAAACAAGAGAAGCCCATCTTTGGATTCCTAGTGAATTATCATTGATTTAATTGCTCATGCATAAGTAGATGTCAGGAAAATACGGGATATCTCTATTCAAAGAGCCAACTGTGAACTTCTAGACTGGTGTTCTGCTCTCCCCGCCCCCCACTCCCCCTTCTCATTTTATAACTAGGGAAACAAAACAAACATAGCCAGATAAGCTGAGTGCCAGAAACAGCAAATACTGCTTTTGCTTCCCATATTTCCTTTTTCTTTTTTAGGCAATGGGATTGTAAACTCTGTTAAGGTCAGGGGCCCTGATAGATTTACCCAGTACTGTATTCCCAGCATTTAACACTGTGCTTAAATATGTGTTGAATGATCGAACTAATGGGATATCCATTAATATCCTATCCACAAGATGAGGATAAAGAATTGGTAAATTAGAGCCATAAATAACATAAAGATTGCCTTACAGGTCTCTCTCTCTCTCTCTCTCAATTTAATCTGTAGAAGTTCTATTACAGGAGAATTTTCCAAAATGCGTTCTACAAAATATTAGCTCTGAAGAATAAAAATAGATTTTTTTTTCCAATAAAGGTGGGGAGA
This sequence comes from Ursus maritimus, assembly GCF_017311325.1. Lineage (NCBI taxonomy): Eukaryota > Metazoa > Chordata > Mammalia > Carnivora > Ursidae > Ursus > Ursus maritimus. Next base: position 81,554,223 of record NW_024426552.1, read on the forward strand.
GTCTATGGAAAATTAGTTTGGGATACTCTAGTATTACAGAAAGTTCAAAGAGATCTTTACAGTATGATCTCTCAGAGTTTTTCAAATACAAATTTTCCCTGCGAATTTCCCAAAGAGGGACATAGCATGCTACATTTCCAAAAATTATTTGACCATGTTTCTCTTTTACCTGGCACAGCTTATGGTAACAGTATTCCATAAAACAAGTCTTGGGGAATGTAGCATCTTAATTCAGCTTCACATTCTTTAAATGATCTTTTTTTGGATTTAAGTCCCAAGTAATTTTTTTCCACTGAGAAAGATACCACTGAGCACAACAGCATAATGTGTAGGTAGTTAACGCTACTGAACTTGATACTTAAAAATAGTTAACAATGGTAAGTTTTCTGTCATGTATTTTTTCACCACAACTAAAAATTAAAAAAAAAAAACCCAACAACTCCTTAAATAGTATTTTACTAAGTAAAAAGTGAATTTACCTAAGGGCTGTAATGGTGCACCCAAACTTAACAGTATTAAACGGCTTGGTTTTGGTCAACAACACGCTACTCAATTGCATTTACCACCTAGATACTATATCCTCCATAGCATCTTGATTTTGAACATGGGGCTATGGATTTCTCAGTGTGTGTTTTTAGTAATACAGCCCAGGATGACTACATAAAAAGACCCGTGACTGTATGTATAGGGAAGGTTTATTGTAGTTTAGTAGAGTGAACTTGAGACTAAGAGACAAGAGTAGGTTACAAAATTGACATTGTCACTGACTTATTGGGGCCCCCTAAGTAAATGCTGCTTTCCTTATCTATAAGATGGCCTCAGTCAGCAAATTTTTACTTTTTTGCCTCCAGCACGAGATTCCCTTCTTCCGTGGAACTCTAATAGTCACAGCGCATAAAAGCAGAGATGCTCTGGTCTCAAGGAGGTGGGAGGCCACTGGGCCTCCCTTCGCCCATGGCCCTGAGTATCCCCAAAGAGCCTAAGAGCTCAAGGGAACACAGTTTGAAAATCATGAGGCTAATCTTTAGGATTCTTTCCAAGTCTTACTTCTGCCACCAGGATTTAAGATTGCAGTAGAAAAGAATTTTTGTGTATCCATATTAAAGCCTCTAATTTTATACCGACCCACAGAGAATTCAGCTCTTCTAGAATATAGAACCCTGCCATACCACATGTGGCAAGCACCTTTTGTATGTCAACATTTATTTTAGATTAAAAAATAAGATAGAAAAAATATTACCAGAATATACTCTTCCCTCATTCACTTTATAGATTCATTTCAAGATATAGACTTGACGGTAAATTAAAATTGAATGCAAATATTGTCACTGAAAAGTTGCCCATT
>NW_024426552.1:81560567-81592470 GCF_017311325.1 Ursus maritimus
ATTTCACACTATTTCCCTTGATGTTTTAGATCCATAATGTGTGTTACTGAATATCACAAGATAAACTGATCCATAGTTTTATTATCTAGAATGACATGGCACTGTTTGGAACTTTTCCCACTCTATCAATATTAGGAAGCTACATAGCAATAAAGGAAAGTGGATTCCAGTCTTATTCATTACTGACTCCATTTAGGACTTGGGCTGGTCTTCTGTTAATTCTGGCCTCAGTTATTTCACCAGACAATAAGATTTTCATTAAATACTGCCTTTATGTCCTTCACAGTGGTAGGCTCTATAATGTATGAGAAATATGAGATGAGATCCTGTCCAGCAGAAATGGATAATTTATTTGGTAAAATAATATATACAGTGGGAGTAGCTTCCAAATGGAATATAACATACATAATATATACGTGTGTATTAGAGCATATTATTATCACATCATATTTGGCATCTATGGCACTAAATTAAACTTTGTTCACTTAAAAAACAATTCATCATCTTCCATGTTACCTTCACTGTATTTCTCAGTAATATTATTATTCAAATATCCCCGATGATATTCATAAAATGTCATTTATATATCTTTACAGTTGCTCTCCAAAGATGTTCCAGCCTAGACCTATGGCATTAATGCCTAGACACCTGCATTAATGAATTTGCTTTGAAGATGATCTGATTTGCTATCATTACCCACAACATCACTGCTGGAATAACCTTTCTCCAACTTTGCTTTTACCGTGTTTCATGTACCTGATTTTAGAACGTATATGCCTTTATTGCATTAAGTCCTTGGAACTTCCAAGTCTAGGGAACTTCCTTGCTTAATCCCCAGGCCTTTGCAAAATCTAGTTCCAAGGCAGCATCTCTCCAAACTTATTTCCCTTATTTCTCATCAACCAACTTACCTTTTATTAATAGTATATTTTATTATTACATACATGCCTAGACACATACCAAGCTGTTCCATGTTTTATCCTCATCTTCTGTATTCAAGGTCCAAATGAACCCTAGGCCGTGTAGGAATCTTTTCCTGCAGTAGTAGCTCATATCTATTTTGCTATTCCCTAATGTCCTTTTCATTTATTATGGTGTTTGACGCACATTTGGCCCAGTTTGAATGTCACCCCCTTTACTAAGATTTTCTTATCAATTCAGATAAAATGAATCTCTTCTCCCATGATACTCCATGATTCTTGGCACACATCTTTATTATAATATGCATTATCTTAGATTATATTTGCATATAATTTTCTCCAGGTAGAACTTAAGATCCGTGAGGAAAGGAACTGTATTGTATGTATATTTTTATGTCTAGCACTTGGCATACAAATGCTCAATAAATGATTATCAATAAAGACACAGTTCCTGCTCCTAAGGAGCTCTCAGTTCAGGGTGAAGTTTATATTAGTTGTGAGAATAAGATGGTAGCTGAATAGCTAAGTAAATAGGAATGGCAGTTGAAAAGATCAGCACTTTCTTTTAGAAGTAAACTGAATTTTTAATGGAAGTATTTATTTATTTATTATGAAAGATTTTATTTACTTGAGAGAGAGAGAAAGAGAAAGAGCATGAGCAGGGGGGAGGAGCAGAGGGAGAGGGAGAAGCAGACTCCCCGCTGAGCAGGGAGCCCAACACGGGGCTCGATCCCAGGACCCTGAGACCATGACCTCAGCCACCTCAGCCACCCAGGCCCCCCTAAAGTATGTATTTAAACGTTTGTGTAATAAAGACCATATCAAAGCCACTTGTTTGGAACATGAAAATTTCTCATAGAAACATAGATGCATTTTTAGACAGGTCCACTATTTGCCTATTTGTTCCATAAGCTAGCCAAGTTGTGGTAACACAGCCATTTATCGAACATTTGCTGGTTGAAGAAGTATAATAAGTACTTCACATAAATTTAGTTCTCAAGATTACCTTATGAAGTAAGTACTTTTGCCATTTTACAGGTAGAAAACTTGGGTTCAGAGAGGTTGCCTGAATCTCCAGAGGTGGCCTGGTCAGTAATGGCGGAGCTGTGACTGAAAACCAGCCCTGTCTGGCTCTATAGTTAACATTGTTCAGAACTAACAGATGGTGCAAATGGTATTATTCCTCAGTTAATAACCCTGAGGAGTCTGTATATGATAAATATGGGGGAAGAAAGAGAAAAGGAAGAGAGTTTTCTATTTCTTTATCACACAACCAGTCTGGAATATCACTGTTAAAAATTATTCTTTGTGTATTCTGACTTCTCTTTCTTCACACACCCTCTACTGACCCAGATGCTTTCCTCAATCTTTTCAGGTTCCCAGTGTCCTAATTTTTTTTTTTAAGAGATAGAGAGAAAGCGCCGGTGTGCGTGGGATGGGGGAGGGGCAGAGGGAGAGGGAGAGAGAGAGAATCTCAAGAATCTCGCTGAGCACAGAGCCCGAGGTGGGCTCAATACCATGACCTGGAGATCATGACTCCAGCCAAAATCAAGAGTCGAAAACCCAACCGACTGAGCCACCCAGGCGCCCCCCCCCAAGTGTCCTAATTTTTAAAAATTTCTCTGCAGACCCTTTACTTAGACATTCAAAGTTCTTATACTCCTCTCCCAGCCTTTTCAAAATAGCTATCACTTTAGGACATGTGGGAATATAAAATCAACCTAGTTGGAGCGATTCTTGTTAAGATGTGAATAATGGATAGACGTTAGATTCTTCTTTCATATAAGCACTTTGTAAAAATTGCTCATTAACCTAAGTGAATAGGTAAGGATTACCATTTCAGGCCTTGAAGCTACGAAAGTGAAGCAGACATTTTCCATGGAAGCTTCAATGTATAAACAGAGGGATTTTGAAACATGTGATGGTGGTATATGTGTGATGTAGGAGACTGAGTAGACAGGCCAGTTCTGTCTGAGAATCTTTAGCGATTTTTAATTTGGGAGAGACAGTCATGGGCCTTCATATTCTTCCCAGTTACATACAACTTTTTTGCATATTACTTTGTGGAATATATACTTTGGAGGGAACCATTGGGTTGGAAGTTAAAAATCCCTACCCAAAGCTGCTGCTTTTTGCAGGGGAAGGGGGGGGGAAGGTTTTCTTCTCTCTACTTCTTTGCTGGTAGATTTTTTTTTTTTTAAAGATTTTATTTACTCGAGAGAGGGGGTGGGGAGAGAGAAGCAGACACCTTGCTGAGTAGGGAGCTGCACCCAGGGCTCGATCCCCGGATGCTGAGATGATGACCTAAGCCGAAGGCAGACACTCCTCTAACTGAGCCACCCACGCGCCCCATGCAAGTAGATCTTAACCATGATTTCATGTTAGAATAAACTGAGAAGCCCACCACCAATTATTCTGATTTAATAGATATGGAGTGGGTCCTGAGTAGCAGTAATTAAAAAAAAAAAACAAGCTATCTTAGTGATTCTGATGTGCAGCTAAGTTTAAGAACTATTGTTCTAAGCCAGTGGTTCTCAAAGTATTGCTCTGAACCAGCAGCATTGGCATCATTTGGAAACTTATTAGATATACAAATTCTTGGTCCCACCTCAGACTTACCAAATCAGAAAACTCTGGAGGTGGAGTCAAGACACTGGTGTTTTGCTGTCAGAATGGCTAAAATCAATAACACAAGAAACAACCGGTGCTGGTGAGGATGTGGAGAAAGAAGGAACCCTCATGCACTGTTGGTGGGAATGCAAACGGGGGCAGCCACTGTGGAAAACAGTAGAGTTTCCTCAAAAAGTTAAAAATAGAACGACTTTATAATCCAGCAATCACACTACTGGGTATTTACCCAAAGAAAACAAAAACACTAATCTAACGGGATACATGCACCTCTATGTTTATAGCAGCATTATCTACAATAGCCAAGACGTGGAAGCAGCCCAAGTGTCCGTTAACTGATGAATGGATAAAGATGTGCTGTGTACATGCACACACACACACACACACGCACACGCACACTGGAATATTATTCATCTAGAAAAAAAGAATGAAATCTTGCCATTTGCAATGACATGGATAGAGCTAGAGAGTATAATGCAAAGCAAAACAAGGCAGTTAGAGAAAGACAAATACCATATGATTTCATTCATGTGTGGAATTTAAGAAACAAAACACACAAGCAAAGGGGAAAAAAAAACTAGAGAAAGAGAGACAAATCAAGAAACAGATTCTTAATTATAGAGAACAAACTGATGGTTACCAGAGGGGAGGTGGGTGGGGGGATGGGGTGAATAGACGGTGGGGATTAGGGAGCGCACTTGTTGGGATGAGCACTGGGGATGTATGGAAGTGCTGAATCACCATGTTACACACCCAAAACTAATATAACACTGTATGTTAATTAACTGGAGTGAAAATAAAACCTTAAGAAAAAGAAACCAGTGTTTTAACAAGCTCTCCAGGTAAATTCTGATACACGCTGAAGTTTGAGAATTTCTATTCTAAGCTGTTGGAGATCTTCAGACCTTAGCATAATGACTCCAGGGCAGTGGCCTTACAGCTGTGTGGCTCCCAGGGCCAGTAGTGGCCACTTGTGAATGAGGGGTTGTTTTAATTCACGGATGGCTTGAAAGGGATGGGAGTACAGAGATCATCAGACAGGACAGGAGATACAGACTTGAGAGACTTTGTAATAGAGATGGCAGGTTAAACTGGCAGAATAGATAAATGGTCTGAAAGTGGTGAACATGGACAGTGAGAAAATAACCACAAGGGCAGCAACTCAGGAAAGAGCCATCTGTGAATTAGGAGGAGGAAGAAACACTGGCAAAGCAGAGGGACAACTGGCAGAGAGACAGGAAGAGGGCCCGGACAAAACAGTGGCGTAGAAATGCGAAGATACGCTGATCAATCAGCAATTTCAAACGAGGCCTGAGGTTGATTGAGTTGATCACAGAAAAGGGCGAAGGGGCTGGCTACTAGAAAGTCACTGGCAACCTTTGGTGGAGGAGTTAAGCAATGGGGCGAAGGAAAAGACAAACTGCAGAGATGAAGACGAGAATGCAAGGAGAGGTATGAGACGTAGAGGGTATAAACATTATCATTCAAGACTGTGGGTGGGAAAGAAGGAAGGAGGGCCATGATTGGGAGCTGCAGGCACCAGGAAGCCAGTGTCAGGGCAGGAGAAGCAGACATTTTAAGAACTGAAGGAAGAAGCCCTCAGGAGACCATAATTGATAAAGAAGTGGGGAAGAGGAGCTAGCATGAGAACAAAGTCAGGAGTAGAAAAGAAAGAAAGGGACTCAGAGCTGCCTGAGAAGTGGAAAAAGGAGGGCTGGAAGGATTCACATGGGAGAACGGCTTGTGGAGGGAAAGATAACAGGGTAAGAAATAGGTAGCGCCTGATAGCATCAAACTTCTTTGTGAAGTAGGAGTAAAATCATTTACTAAGGCTGATTTTTTTCTTCTTTTTTTGGATGGGAATGACAGAAGGTAAAGGTGCACAGGGATTTAGAAGAGGAGACTCTAGAATGAGAAAACAATGCATTTGTCTATGGCCTCGCACTGGCTACCTCTATTTACCTCTAAGCTTCTATTTTGTACACCCCTGTAATGGTAACTCTTTCCTGCTAGACTTAGTCTTCCTGATGTCATCAGTGTCTCTTCTTCTATACGCTCTATAACATGCCATGGGCCCAGAATTTGCCCATAACCCTCTTCTCTCTTCAATTTCCACTTTCTCCTTGGCCATCGCTCCCACGGTCTTATTAATCTGGGTATCATATTCACAACCAGCCCTTTCTCTTGAGTTCTAGGTCTGTATTCAACTGCTCACTGGACATTTAGTACCTTCCTCACTGTGCACCAACATAAACACGTTCCTGTCTTCAGCATGCTGGCTTCACCGGCTTCACCATTACTTATGGTGGTCACCAAAGCGAGAAGCCATTGATGAGCTCTTCTGATTCATCAATTCTGATAACTCATAATTGTCTAATTTTTATTAATTTTACTTCTCAAATATTGCATCTTTTCTAATTCATATTTTGAAGTTTAAACCTCCACTGTCTCTCACAACCTTCTAGCAGATCTCTTGGGCTCTAAAACATCCACTCTTTAACCCATCCTCCATTTCATAGCCAGAAGTGTCATTTTAAGTGCAGATCTGCCTATGTCTCTCACCTTCAATGACGGTCTACTTCCTATAGCTATATGGTTTTCCTACTGTGATCTGGAACCCAGGGCTCCCTACAGAGGTCTCAAGGACTCCAAAATCAAATTATAAATAGGATAAAGGAAATGCATTTATATCATCAACTAAAGTCTATTACTGCATCATACATGATAGAGGCACATGCCAGTGGAGAAAAGTAGTAACAGACTGTGAGTGAAACACTGTTGATACCATTGTCTTACAATACATCCAGAGACAAACTAAAAACATATGCATCCATTACGCTTGAAGAATAAGTATGAAGGCTTACTTCAAGGAAACTTTCCAAAACAAATGGGCCAAAGAATAAATATTGCCAATTCCTCTGTTTTGTATGTATTTGCATACAATAGGAGAGATGTATTATAAATAAAACACATAACACATACACAACAGAAGAAAGTGCTGAGATCAGCTTTGACACATCAGAACAGGCGGGAAGACAGTGGAAAGATGTATTTGTACTGTACACATTAAAGCAGTAGTTGGGAAAATAGCAGGCGTAGTGACTTTTTTTATAAAAGCCATTACTGAAAATATGTTTGAGAAATCATCTAATTTGCATACACAAGCATTAGCCCTCCAGAAAATGCTGTTTTCTTTTCAAAACAGTTTTAGTTTATTCTATGCAGATCGCAAATTTTAGTAAGGCACAGTCTTTAAATAAAACACTTAATGTTCAGCATTATTTTTCAGGCATTTTTAAAAACATTTATTAGCTGTCTACTAAAGTGTACTGGATAATGCAGTCTGAGTTTCATAATTCACTTAAAAAAAGAGTTATTTATTTATTTATTTGAGAGAGAGAGGGAGAGAGCATGTGTGCGTGCACACACGGGGAGGGGAGGGGGGAAAAGAATCTTCAAGCAGATTCCCTGCTGAATGGAGCCTCACACGGGGCTCTCAATCTCAGGACCCATGAGATCATGACCTGAGTCAAAACCAAGAGTCAGACACTTAACGAACTGAGCCACCCAGGCGCCCCATAATTCACTTTTTTAGAACTGAAATTTTCTGGCCCTCATCTAACTAGGTATTGATATGACTATTCCAAATGAACAATAATCCACATTTAGCTGAATCTTCCCCACTGTACAATAATTGTGCCAGCTTTCGTATCTTTCTGATAATTTCTCATCAGCTGAAAAAGCCCAATTCAGAAATGTTTGCAATGACAGATGAAGTGCTAGGGAAGAAACAGAAACAAGACTTACTGTTTACAAAATGAAATAAACAGGAATCTTTAAAAAGTTCAATATTTGGCCCTATAATACCTTATCAGTCTTGATACCTTTTTCAAAATCTCCCCTCCCTCATCCCATCTTCTAGTCTTTCTTTTATTTAAGAAGCTCTATACTTGCACTTGCTGAAGATCATACCCGTGTGACCACGCTTAGGCTGTGCACGTGTGTTTTCCAAGAAAAGTGATTAAAAGTCTGAGTTCTCAGATTAGACCTAGGTTCGAATAACAGCTCTGCCACTTACTAACTTATAACTCCAAGATTAAACTCTTGATGATTTAATTTTGTCTTGGAGAGAAGAGATAATAATAGTAGTAATTGCCTCTTTCAGTTTTTTGGTGGAAATGGGCTAATGGATCTGAAACACAGCTTGGCATATACTAAACTCTGAATTTAATTAGTTACTGTTGTTGCTGTTGTTTTGCTGTTATTCGTCACCTACTCCTTGCAGGACCAGCTCAGATGACCGCTGCCCTCCTTGAAGTGGCCATAGCAGGGGTGAATCTGGATTCGACCTTGAAGGGGAGACACGATCCAGATCATATAACAGCAGATGTACCACCAAGGGAGAGAGAGCAGATGGAGAAGAGAGCAGGTCCTGCCTTTCAGAATCGATTTAGGCAGGTCACTTAATCCCTTTAATCTGATTTCATTATCTCTAAAATGAGGTTAATAGTAACAAATTTCAGCCTGGTTGTTTTTGGGGAAAAAGTAAGGTAGCCTCTGAGAAAGCTCCTAACCCAGTGCTCGACACTTAGTAGGAGCGTTCTCCAAACGTTTGCCAGGCCATTTGCTTCTCTTTCTCTCCCCTGCCTTACTCTGCTTGAACCCTAGCTGAGGCCCCTTTCCTAGGCTGCACTGCATTTCCTCTCCTACAAAGCTGCCAGGGACCCGATGGAACTGAATGGCTTCCCCCTCATCAGCGTGGACACCTCCACTGAAAACAGGCTCTGTATGGGGCGCCTGGGTGGCACAGTCGGTTAAGCGTCAACGGGGAGTCTTCTTCTCCCTCTCCCTCCGCCCCTCCTCCCCCACTAGTGCTCCCTAACTCTCTCTCTTAAATTAAAAAAAAAAAAAAAATTAAAAAAAGAGAAAACGAACTCTGTATCTTGGTAGAATAAAAAAAAAACTTGCGACATCATCATCATCATTATTTTTTGAAGCCTTCATTTAAAAGGTTTTGTAAACTCCCTGAAAAGTCCTTTTCTTTTTACTCACCTTATTTTCCCCCTCAAGCAAGTGAATTAGACAATTAAAGCAAGTTGGATTCAAGCTTTTTCAATGTTTTGATTAAGATTTTATGTTCAGTAGTAAGTGGTACGTAATTTTGGAAGTATGATGCCAATTTTAATTAATTTTCATAGGTTTGCTAATTAAAACAATTAAGAGGTGGGGCTTACCCACTGGAAAAATAATTGGAGGATCTCTTGAACATTATCCTTGAGGTTTCACACAAGCACAAAATGGTGTAAATTTGTTTTAAAAATAGCTAGAAACCCGAAAGAAGTAATTATAACATCAAACCAAAGTTGTGTCTGCATTTATCTCTTTTAAAAATAGGAGATAAAATTTTCCTTGAGCTTCTAGAGGCGGCTTCTGCCTGCCTCTGTTGTTCATAGTAATAGGAATAACAAGGAATAGAACCAAACTACTTTTTTTTCAGTAATAGCACGATATGTAAACTTCAAACTTTGGTGATGAATATCGACCAGACAACGTACTGAGATGAGAAAGTGAAGAAAGAAACACTGAGAAAGCCCAGCAGGGCGCTAGGAGAAGTATCCCATGGGAAATCATCACTCCACTGCGAACAGGATGCAGTCCTTGAAAGAAATGGGTTTCCAACATTCCTAAAGTTACGAACCTTTAGAGTCAAAACATATTTCCTGAAAACTTAACACAGGACATAATCTTCGGTAGTAGCAGAATATGATAGGAGTGAACAGAAAAAGAAAAAGACCAAGATACAGGAACACGCAAGCAGTTTAACACGTTGATTAAATGCCAGAAATCTGGGGTCACACCTCACCACCCAGGTTTTAGTCTTTGCTCCACTTCTAAAATAGGGATAATAGAACCTATCCCAAAGGATGGTAGCAAGGATTAAATGAGTTATAACACTTAGAACACTGCACTATTCAAAATTAAGGTTAGCCATTTTTACAATTATCCTCACTCACATTTAAAATATAAAAAAATTAGTAACTTCCCTATGATATTCCAAAGCAATCTTCACTGTTGCAGTTTACCCGAATGATGTCATACAACCTTGCAGAAGCCTAGAGTTTGGGGGAACAATGATTTAAAAACTCAGTATATTTATCAGGAGTCTTAAAAATGGTGATACTCTTTGGGGTGCCTGAGTGGCACAGTGGTTAAGTGTCTGCCTTCGGCTCAGGGCGTGGTCCCGGCGTTGTGGGATCGAGCCCCACATCAGGCTCCTCTGCTATGAGCCTGCTTCTTCCTCTCCCACTCCCCCTGCTTGTGTTCCCTCTCTTGCTGGCTCTCTCTATCTCTGTCGAATAAATAAATAAAATCTTAAAAAAAAAAAAATAAAAATGGTGATACTCTTTGATTTCATAATTTCACTGTAAGGAGTCTAGCTTAAGGAAATGATAAAAATGCAAACAATTATAAATAAAGATATTCACTATGGCATTATTTATAAATAAAAATTTTGAAAACCTAAATGTCAGAAAATAGGAGCAGAAATAAAGAATTATTTAAGTAGATGATGGTATATATATATACAAGATGAAATGTATGCAAGCATAAAAAATTGCTATCTTGGGGTGCTTGGGTGGCTCAGTTGGTTAAGTGTCTGCCTTCAGCTCAGGTCATGATCTCAGGGTCCTGGGATTGAGCCCCGCACTCAGCAGTGAGCCTGCTTCTCCCTGTCTTTCTGCCCCTCCCCCTGCTTCTCTCTCAAGTGAATAAATAAAATCTTTTTAAAAAAAATGGCTATCTTTCATAATGAATGATAATTACATGTGAAATGCTGATGGTATAGGAGTAAATGAACTCAGCAAAATATGTAACTATTTATAGTATGATCTTGACTCCTTAAAAATATGTCTAGAACTTACTTTTGATAAATGTGCTGATCAGTTAACAGTATTTCAGACGGTTAGAACAGGGTCAGCAACCTTGTTCTATAAAGGGCTAAAGAGCAACCATATTAAGTTTTGCAGGCCATTTAGTTTGTGTCACAACTACTCAACTCTGCTCTTGTGGTGTGGACAGCAACCAGAGGTAACAGGAAACACATGGGTGTGTCTGTGTCCCAATAAAACTTGATTTGCAAAACACAAGTGGTTGGCCTGCTGGCCATAATTTGCTGACCTCTGGGTTAGATTTACAGATTTTATTTATTTTCTTTTTTAATATTTTTCTGTATTTTCTAAATTTTCTACAGTGAGAAAAGCATAAATTACTTCCATAGTCTAAAAATTAAAACAATAAGTTCTACAAAAATAAAATACCCTTTCTTATATAAAATAAGAGACACCATAGATAGTTAGGAAGTGGTTATAATCACCTTCTCTAATTTAAAAATGTGTATTAGGTCATGTCAAAAATGAATGCTCAGAAATAAAAGCCTCCAGTAGTTGCATATCGCGCTTAGAATTAAGTACAAAATATTCTACGGAGGCTGCAGAGCCTAAAAGAGTTCACCTCTGGCTGTATCTCGGAATTCATTTCCTACCACTCTCTCCCTTGATCACTTGCTCTGGGCATGCTTGCATTGGCACAGAGCACAGCAATTGAGCACTTAAGGTAGATTGGTGTAAACCATTAGCTTCCACAACTTCTCATAAAAAGGATCTGCCTACATATCCAAGGGTCCTGGAAACATCTTAAAAGAATGACTCAGGGGCGCCTGGGTGGCACAGCAGTTAAGCATCTGCCGTTGGCTCAGGGCGTGGTCCCGGTGTTAAGGGATCGGGCCCCACATCGGGCTCCTCTGCTATGAGCCTGCTTCTTCCTCTCCCACTCCCCGTTCTTGTGTTCCCTCTCTCGCTGGCTGTCTCTATCTCTGTCAAATAAATAAATAAAATCTTTAAAAAAAAAAAAAAAAGAATGACTCAATCCTCTAAATTCCTTTTTAAAAATCTAGGTATTGGTATATGTATATAAAATACCCTAGGATTTGATTCAGTTTTCTGTATTTTTCATCCAGATATCTGTATTTATTTATTTTACTGATACACAATGTAACATTTGTTTCAGGTTACAACACAGGAGTAAGTGCTCAGCACACGTGTAGCCCATCCGTCACCGTACGACACTATTACAATATCATTGACTGTATGCCCTGTGAGTGCGGTTTGTTGCCATGACTTCTTCATTCCATAACTGGAAGTCTGTATCTCCCACTCCTCTTCATTCATTTTGCCCGTCCCCCCCTTACCTTCCCCCTGGCAACGATTACTTTATTCTTTGTATTTATAGGTTTGACTCTGCTTTTTGTTTATTTTTTATATTCCACATGAGGGAAATCATATGGTATTTGCCTTTCTTAGTCTGACTTATTTCATTTAGCTTCTAGATCCATGCATGTTGTTGCAAACGGCAAGCTTTCATTCTTTTTCATGGTTGCATAATATTCCATCATCAGATAGATGATTAGAGCAACAGACAGACAAGTTCAAGGAACCAACAAAAACACCAAATAGTCTCAGATCTTATTTTTGGATTGGGAAAAGCTAAATTTTTTTTCTAAGATTTATTTATTTATGGGGGTGGAGGGGCAGAGAGAGACAGAACGGGATAATTTCCAGCAGACCCCTCACTGAGCACAGAGCCTGATGTGGTGCTCAATCCCATGACCCCATCACTTCGAGACCATGACCTGCATCCAAGCCAAGAGTTGGATGCTTAACCGACTGAGCTACCCAGGCACCCCTGGAAAAAGCTAAAATTTTATAAACAGCAATAAATACTCTATTTTCCTTTCCTCATCCCTTTTGCATATCCTAGTCCCCATTATCTACTCTTGATATTGGGCACATCAACACACAATGTATTTATCGATGTATTTATCAAACATTTTAATTTTTGCCAAGCAGTTAAAAAAGGAATGTTTGGTTTTAATTTTTGTCTCTTTTATTATGAAAGAGTTTAAGCACATTTTTACGTTTAAAAGCCATTTGTATTTACCAGTCTATGCTGTGTATTCATGACCTTTGTTTCTCTATTATCCTTCAGTTACCTCTTTTTTCGTGTGTTGAGGGACTTCTAATACATAATGGAACTAGCTTTTGTCCATCATATGTGCTGCAAATAACTTTTCTATTTTTTGTTTTGATTTTATTTGTTATTTACTTGCTATGCAGAAATTAAAAAAAAAACTTTAATGGTAAAATCATTAAGTCTTTGTTGGAGTCTTCTGAAATTTATGCGATGCTTTAAAAGACCATCCCTACTCTAATACTGTGAAACAAAATTACTTTTTTTCCCCTTAGATCTTTGCTCCATCTGGGATTTATTTTAGAGGAAGGAGCAATAGAGAGAAAAGTGCCTACACATTACTCTGCTAACGTAGTCGGGCAAGACTCTGTTTGCAGAATGACACAACCCGGTTTCTTTAAGCCATCAGGTATTTACCACTCAAAATATTGTGAAACCACCCAACAAGATAACTCCTATATCAAACAATGTTAACATGTGGCAACACATTTTTAATCAGTCACTTAGATCAGTATTTCTTGCACTTCAGTCATTTGAATACCACCTCTATAATTTTTGACATTTCTCCATTAACTCCTATAATATTATTTTCTTAATACTTTACTTTCAGTTGCCTCTTTTAGCGTAAGCAATTTTATTTTGAAAAGGAAACTGTACATCATAATTTAATATTCTAATTAAATTTCTGAAAGCATGCTAAAATAAATAAATAATTATTAAAATAATTTTTCACTTATACATCACCGATATCTCACTTATCACTTTGGAAAACAGTGAGCTAGTTAGAGCCAAGTATATAGAAGCATGGAGCTCTCCAAAAGAAATTATTTGGATGACAGACAGAAATTTTGAATCTTCATATTTGAAATGTTGGTGCTACTCTTTTTTTTCTGTTTGTTACCTCATAGAATCTACTGAAAATTTAATTTACTTACTTCTGTTACATCATTTGGTGTTTAATACATGACAACAAAACCTACCTTTTAACTGGTCTGATAAACACCACACATACACACACCTACACACACACACACACACACTCACACTTTTTCTCTAAAACAAAAATAAATAGAAAAGCTCATTCTGCCTTTATGGATGAAACAGTCTCTACAACTCTAAAGAAACACATTTCATTGTTCCAGATGAGTTTTAAAACACCGGCCACTATACCAGAAATAAGGACATAAGATGGTCCAAGAAGAGCTGTAAAGAGTACTCTGTTTTGCTTGGTCTTTGAAAATGGATAGCTGCAGTATTAATTCCAGGTAGTACAGTTTTTTGGAGAATAATAAAAACCCTACTTAGGTTCAACTGGATCCCTAAACATATAGAATAAAATGGTGAAGATAGATTCTTTTGACCATTTATTTACATCATGTATTACTCTTCCTATCTGGAAGTAGATGATGATTTTACAACCTTATATTTAGACAACAGCATTTAAGTAATTAGTGAGATAATCTAAGCCAATGTACTATACACACTCCTGGAGAATGAGGGAGCTGAAGAAGAAATACAGAAGAGGATGTTCGTTTCCATTCAAACCATATGTGCAGCCACTAAGTGAAAAGGGAACACTACTGGGTTGGTCTATGACATCCAAAGTTAAGGAAAAAAATGGTCTTTGTTTATGTGGCAACTAATGATGTAAAAAAAAAAAATCCCTTAGATACCTAATAGTACGTATTCAGGACATAATGCTATTTCGTGTTACTGCCTCATCAATAATGAAAACAATGCTAGCTAGTATTTAGCAAGCGCTATGCTTACTATGTGCCAGGTGTTTTAGAAATACCATCCTGATGAATCCTCGTGATATTATTTCCCCCATACAGAGACAAGAAAGTGGAGTCTCTGAGAAGGAGTCTTGCCCAAGTCATGCAATTAGAGAGCAGGAGAGCTGCAACTAAAACTCAGGCCCTTAAAAGCTTAAAATTCTCCCAGGAAACCACACCCCTCACCCAATCAGTGCAGCTCTTTCCACCTCCTGAGACTAACCCTTCTTCTCAGTCTTGGAGGGTAAACCACCGCAGAATAAAGCCCCTGGCTCCTCTCATGCAGCCTCTCTCTTGGCTATCGGGAGAAGAGCAGTTCAAGGAGCAGGGTCTGGCTTTCATTAAAGAAAGATGATGACGACAAATGAAGTAATTGTTCAAAAAACTGCAGGAGTCACATTAAACCATATCTCAAAACAAAAAGTTCTAGACTTTTGCAATAAACAGTCTGTCATTTAGGCCGTAAGTATTTATTCAGCGTTTGTGGGGGTGCAGATCTCTATATTGGTTTCCCACAACCCCCCAATTTGGTTCAAATAATTCGTGCTGTTTGAGCTGAAAAGAAACAAAACAGCATTTGTAGGACTCCATTTCATAAATCCTCCTGCAGGGCATTGAGTGACAGCTCACTACATTTCTTGTAGTGCATTTCACATCCCTGGGGTGTGCAAAACACTTGCACTAATGTAAAATATGAGAATATCAAATGAAACGTTTATGGAGATTTTTCTTTTCTTTTTTTTTTTTTTTAAAGATTTTATTTATTTGACAGAGATAGAGACAGTCAGCGAGAGAGGGAACACAAGCAGGGGGAGCGGGAGAGGAAGAAGCAGGCTCATAGCGGACGAGCCTGATGTGGGGCTCGACCCCATAATGACGGGATCACGCCCTGAGCCGAAGGCAGACGCTTAACCGCTGTGCCACCCAGGCGCCCCATATGGAGATTTTTCTACAGCTGCTCCCTAGGAATACTTTCTCTGTAGAAATTTTGCCAGGATTCCCAAAAATTAAACAGAAATATCCTTTTCATTAGAGTTAGCAGTGAGAAAATTTCATTAGTATTTCTCATAGGGTCATGATGTCATATCCTAAAGGCAACTCTCAGATAATTTTAGGAAATATGTTATCAGGTACTGTTACAGAGAAGCCAAAGTGAGTTGTTCAAATAAACAAAGTACTGTATAGAATACAGAGAACAGCCTGAAGACGTAGATAGACCTAGATTCTAGACTCTGATCTACCACTTCTTAGCTAATTGTATCAAATAAAGAAGTCTCTGAAAAACAATGTTCTCATTTGTAAAATAGGGATAATATCCATCTCAGGGCACAGTTATAGGGATTAAGTGAACTAATGACCACACATAAAGCACGTAGCAAACTCTCTGGTACTTAGAATGTATTCAATAAATGTTAGTTCCTTTTCCCTTCTGGACCCCCAAATAGCTCCACTGTACCGACTACTTACCTATTTACTTGATTTCTAATTGACAAACAAAAGCTACAAGGCAAAATACAGTTTTAAAGAGACCAAGATCAAGGTGGTCAGATATTCCTCATGGCAAAGCACTTTGCTCTATGGGTACATTCGACATAGGGTCAAAGTTTCTCTGTAGAACGCATTAGGGTGTCATGTAATCTAGTTGCAGAAAAATAAAAGACACTTAGTAGTGCCTCCATTTTATGATTTTATGAGCGCAGTCACCAAAGTGACCTTTGGGTTTATACCAATTCTCATTTCATTATGTTTATAATATTTTTATATTCATAGAGGTATCTCAAATGTTTTGTGAGTTTATTTTTTATAAAGCTACTGCATGATAAGGTCTGATGTATAACAATCATGGAGTAATAATAATGGAACAATATAATAATATGTTACCTAAACAATAGCACAGAGCGCAGGTCACAAATCTGACATGTGCATTTTAACGATTTCACCTCATTTAATCCACCCAACAACTCAAAGAGAAGGACATTATTGTCCTATTTCACAGATGAGGAAATGGAGGCTCAGAGTGGTTAAGTGACGTGCCCGAGATTTAGAGTCGCTGACTAGGAGACACCGGGGAGAGGGAAAGGAAGAAAAAGCAACTGTCGCTCTTTATACAGCTGTAGCCTTTCTAAATGAAAAAATTAAATCTGAAGCTATTCGGTGTTTTTGTTGGTTCCTCGAACTTGCTCAGGCTGTTGCCCTGTCAAGAATCTTCCACCTGTAATTGTCTGGATTTGTTTCCTTTGCCATAGGCTGTACTTTTCTAATAATACATATCTGGATGAGAACTATAGAAAACCAAATCAAATACTGGGTTTGTTTTTGTGCACAGTATAGATACTGAAATTTTTGAGGAATTATTCCAAGGGCAGAATAATTTTTGAAAAGTTACTTCTAAGACCTTTGGATTTGTATGCAGAGTCCTTATGTGAGAAAGATCTATGGTACCACTATCTGTTATATCACATGCGGCTTTAGGGTTGTGGGCCTGGAAGGTGACTAAGACATAACCCTGCCTGGGATGAATGAGGTTCTTGTATTGGCAGTACCAACTATTTGATTTCCTGCAATATTCTGCTGGATAATATGGTTATATCTGTACTATTTGGAAAATGACCCACTCGTAGGTTCCAAGTATTCCTTAACAGCAACTGCCAGTCAGTGTCAAATCTGGCTTAAACACACTATAATTTCAATTAAGTGGCATACCATTTAAATATGCACATAAATAAATTGCATAGAAAAATTATGGAAGGAGAGCCGAATGATCTAATAATGCATGTCAAACTTACAGTAAACACATATCATGACAAATTTCCCTGACATTCTTCTCTCTTGTGAAAATATATACAGTCATATTTCTATTAAGGATGCTTTTAACAATAAACTTTGATGTCAGAAGCCTGGGTGTGAGAAGGAGAAGGAGAAATAGAGACAATTTTGGGGGGATTCTTGTCTCTGCATGTTTTAATGGGGCACTAGACTCACGTGTTAAGTGTACATCACTATGGATTGTGGTCTTCAGGGCTACATGGGAGATTCTCTTAAGCAGCCAAAGGGCAGGGAGCATCTTTGCCAGTCTCCGGCCACTCAAATCTAGAGACGAAGATCTGCCTTTCAGTGGGGCGTCTGTCCTGGTTTGCCTTGGACAAGTTTGTATATGAGATGGTCCTTTTCTTTTACTGCAGTGGTTGCCATGAACCCATGTGATCCTGTCCAATCTTCCTCCCGGGAGATTAATTTCCCCCAAGTCCAAGTCAAGTGTGTGACTGTGGACATGTGACAATCTCTTCATGCCTCAGTTTCCTGATCTGTAAATTCAGGATGATAATAGAACATACCTTAAAAGGTGGCTGTGAGGATTAGTGTTACCTGCCATTAGTCGATTGTATTGTGGAACAGACCTGGATTTGTACTGTTTTTGCTACATACTATCCCCGTGACCTTGGGCAAAACATCAACCTTTTGAGCCATAGTTTCTGTATATGGAAAGTTTCTCTAAATGGGAAGTTTACCCACCTTCCAGGTTGGATGTGAGGATAAAAAATAATGTCTAAAAATTACACAGACCATGATAAGTGGTAGTTATTTTAAATGCAGCCTTCATTTGTGTGTCTACTCTGTTTGAGGCCCTGTGATAGCTACTCTATGGACCAGTGGATTCACAGTGTGGCTGGTGAATATCTTGAATTATGAAGAAGGAAGTTATTATATCACTGTTTAGCCACTGTTTTCTCATATTGTTATCTTGTGGTACTAACAGCTGTCACAAATATATAATACCCCTAAACTGGTTTGAGGATAAAGTAGTTAATTGTCTCTAAGCATTTATTAGTTTTAACAGTTATCAAATGGCTTATTCTGACACTGAGCCCATCTGTTATAAATGGGCACGAAAATTATTTTCTTCCAAATCTCTTTTCATCTGATTGATATGTAAAATATATTTTGGACTTTTCCATTAGTAGGTACAGAATAGACATAAATACACACATAGAGATCCACTTCTCTGACCAGCCAACCAGCCAGTCAGCCAGCCAACCATCTATCCATACCTGTCTATCTATCCAAATTTCACCAGCTTTAAATACAGTGCCATAGGTCCTAACATGTTCTGCCAAATAGACTCTATGAAAGTAAGTGCCCTGTACAAGACTAGTAATACATATTACCAGTTCTTTTTCCATAAATGCTTCTGGAAATTCAAAATAATACAAGAACATCCATATGGAATTATATTAGGTTCAATTTTACTAAGCAGTGATAGGCTGATGAAACTGGAAGGGAACTGGTGCAGTCATCCAGAAGGTGGAAGAAAGGAATGCAGTCTTTACCCAAATGGAAAAAAATCACAATTACATAGGGCTTAAGTTTTCTAAAAAGACAGGAAACTGACATGAAGAAATAAACACAAACTACAAAGCACTGGAGATGCACTTTTAGCACCACGGACTGACATGGCCAGAAGTGATAGAGGTAACTTTGTCACATAATAAAATTTTACTCAGACATTGCTTACTGTTTGATAATGCTGCCTCTGAACTTTTGGGTCAATAATAGACATTATATTAAGATTTATTTTAAGTATAAAATTCCGTCAAAATACCATGAAATCATATCATATAAAAAAATCAACAAATAGCATGCTGGGGAGAAGACCAACATTTAAATAAAATACCTCCAATTTTCCCTGAACTCAAGTAATAGCTTCTATTTTATCATAGTTTTATAGTTTCCTTGATAGAAAAGTGAGGTCAGGAGCAAACCCTTATTTTAGAACACATGGTCACTGGACAGTAGTATGTTTCTCTTTAGATAAGGTTATCTCCTGACTTTTGAAAGATTATTTTGACCGTCATCTTGCTGCTCGCATCTAAATCTTACTTTCATCCTGAAATGAGACCAATTCCATATGGAGACTTCGGTTACAAAGTATCCATGGCCAAAATCATTATACTGAGAAAATGAAGCTCAAACTAGTGTTTCTGAATTATGGTATGAAGAAAGTCATTGAAAGGCTCTCCTCTTCAGGTTTCAATTCTCTTAAAGCCTGGTTTACCCAACTATTCTGTTCATGGACAACACAAAAAGCTAAAGGCACAAGGTTGTTTTTAATTTTTAGCTGTTATTGCTTTTATCTTCATAGGAAAGTAGAGTCCAGGCAGAAAAGATAAAACTGCATGTGTTACAGATAAAAAGATCAAAATATACTCTTTGTAGAGGAAAAAAGTATACTTTTCTTTTCTTTTTTTATCATGTTTAGTTAGCCAACACATAGTACATCATTAGTTTTTGATGTAGTGTTCAACGATTCATTAGTTGCACATAACACCCAGTGCTCATCACATCACGTGCCCTCCTTAATACCTATCACCTGTTACCCCTCCCCCACCCCTCCCTCCTGCAACCGTCAGTTTGTTTCCCGGAGTCCACAGTCTCTCATGGACTGTCTCCCTCTCTGATTTCTTGCCATTCAGTTTTCCCTCCCTCCCCCTGCGGTCCCCCACGCAATTGTTTATGTTCCACATACGAGTGAAACCATATGATAACTGTCTTAAAAGCAAATGTGGCAAAATATTTTTCAATAATAATATTTGAATGAGTGACTAAATAAATCTATTAACTTCCTATAAAAAAGTACGTATGGTGTGAAAAGTTTAGTGCTAGTTGTTGTAAGGGGAGACAAAGATGCATACATTGCAAAAACCAAGGGGAATTAAAATCTAATGGACACTCTCTGGACAAATGAGTAATACTCGGAACCTTCCCATTGCAAAATTTCAGAGCTGCCACAGTAGCTTTTTCCTTTTAGCTTGGTTCACAACATACACATTTTATTTGTGCACGTAGAATGAAGTAATCATCTTAATTGGCAATTTTTCAAATTCTTTGTTCATTTTCTATTCCTATTTGCTGAATAATCCTTCCCTTCCTCATTAACTAGTTATGTTCTACAGTTTTTAGCATATATTAAATTGTTATATATGATAGAAACTAAAGGTAGGAGAATTTAAGAAATAGATATGTATATGTTTGTATATATACATAATATATTTATATATAATATTTGAGCCATTCTATCCTAATGTATTATTCTAACACTTCCCTATTATTGTAGTAAGTTTTTAAAAATGGTAAGGTTGCCTTGCCTCAAATACATTTCTTTTTCAAATGTTTCTTTGCATTTCGCTTGTTTAGTCCTTCAGTGCATTTTATTTTATTTTTATTTATTTGAGAGAAAGAGAGAAAGAGAGAGTGGAGTGTGGGGAATAGGGGCAGAGGGAGAGGAAGAGGAAGAATGCAAAGCAGACTTCTGCTGAGTGGGGAGCTCTATGTGGGGCTTGATCCCATGACCCCAAGATTATGACCTGACCAGAAAGCAAGAGTCTAATGCTCAACCTACTGAGCCACGCAGGCGCTCCTTCAGTGCATTTTAGGACCCACTTCCCTCCCCCCATTTGTTTAGGATATTTATTTTAACAACATTACATTATTTGGCCAAAATTAGTGTTTTTATAGTGTTTGGTTTCCCTAATCATTAATATGTTATAGTTGTACACATATTGGAGTCTTTTAACATATTTTTAAACAACATTTAAAAATTTTCTGCATATAAGTCATGTATTTCCCTTGTGACGGTTTACATAAAACTACTTAGAGATTTAAAAGTATATATTTTTTCTTTTGCATCTAGCACCCCTTTAAAAATCCTATTTTCCATAATTTCCAGGTATGCTATTGATTTCCTAAATTCAAGGTATATTGAATTTTATTTTTTCTGGCCTTTCTAAGCTTTCAATACATCTGCAAAAATGTAAATGTGTCTTCCAATATTTATAATTCTTATTTCTGTTAAAAGTTTAATCACACCATTAAGAGAGTGATAATACTACGGCAGTCTTATTAAGGTCCGTAGTTCCAACAGAAAAATATTTTTAACTCTTGTACAGATGTGAGTCTAAATTCCTGTCTGGATTTCAAGCCCACAGAACTGGACTGAGCTGAGTTCCAATTTTACTTTCTTCTCTAAACCTGTCAGACTTGGTTTATTCCTCTCAGTACACAGTCTTTTGACAAAATAAGGCAGACAACATTGTGTATTTTCTTCTTTACTACAAATAATGTTCAGTCCATGGTAAAAATCTATTTTTTCTTTCTTTTACAAAAAATTCATTGCTCAAAACTATTCACACTGCGAGAATAAAACAATTTCTAACTTCCTTAAGGAAATTTTTTTCTGAATTTTTCACTGCTTTCACCTCAAATTTTGTGTTGATTTTCCAAAACCATAATATGCAGCAAATCACTTGGAAAAAAAATCATTTTTGTAATGAACTAACTTCAGTTTTTTTTTTTTTTTCTGACAGTTTATACTTGATCATAACAATTTTCCTTGGGTGCCTACTAAGAATTGAATACTATGGTAAAGCTGAAGAAATACAAGAAATGTTCCCAGACTGTAAATATACAAGAGGGAGAAACTATGGAATTTGGAGTCACCATGCTTTATTGAGGAGGTCTTTGAAAAATGAGTAGATTTAAGGAGGAAGGTAGAAGGGGTTTAAGGTGTTGGCATACCAGGGAAGAGGGAAATCTGAAAGCCCAGACATAGGCCGCTGGTTAGTGTTGCCTTCGTAGAGAAATGGCAAGTGATCTTTGAAAGCTTAAGAACATACCTCCCTTCACTCTATCCCCACCTGTACTACTCTTAATGATAAATATTTTAGTTTTATTTTTACTCCAAATAAAGTTATTTAAAATGTTATGATATGAAGTAAGAAAATTTGGTAGAAGTCCTCTATTGTCTCTTACTGTTAGATTATAACCAGAAAAAGGAAGAAAATAATAAATTAGTGACATATTCAGAATCTAAAATGACTCTAAAATAAAGGGTTCACAGATCACATAATGACTTATATTTAAACATCAACCTTTCTTGTTTAAGAACTTGGATGAACTGATTTGGACAATAGCATAAAATAAACATGCAATTTGTTAGACACCATGGATTTATAAAACCATAGGATTAAGTCTTTAACCTTTATTCATAAAGGATTAGTTGGAATAAATTTTTAAATTTAGTTTAAGGAGACGTTTTCAGAATTAAATAGTTTACAATGGCCCAGACTAAAGGAATTCACCTAAGGTTCAATTTAGGGCTAGTTTCTATCATTTACCCATGACAATTGACTTCTAGACAACATGTATTATTTCATTCTTGAATTAGTTACAGAAAAGATCTAATATGCACAATCTGTGTATCTTCAATTGCATTATAATGTATTCATCATATATTCAAATTAGGGAGTACAAATAATACATCCAAATAGAGTTCTCACTTTGGGAGGTACAGAGAATTTAGTAAATTAATGAAGAGGTTGATTAATGAAAGACACCCTATTGACCTGAATGACTTTACTTGGTGAGCAGTTTACACATAGTAACTAATTTATAGACTGGGAAACCTTATCACTTGGTTATTCTCTCTTATATGTTGCTCAAAAAGCCTTTCAAAACAGTGCAATAACTTGTATGCATAGACATGGGACCATAACAATCCAAATAAGCAAATAAAAAGAAATGAATTCAGAATTTTACAGCATGTGAAAAGGCCAAATTTTGTTTAATTTTTATGGTAGAACAAGGAGAACTAAGAATCAAAGGAATAAAAAAATTACATTTGACATTTTTATCCCATTTTAATTCCTCTTCCAGAATTATCAAGGGACTATTTGATTGGCAGAAGGAGAGTATAACCTTAAATTAACGCTTGTAAAAGTCTGGTCTGCAGATCCTTGAGGTCCCTGAGACCCTTTTAGGCAGTCCGTGAAGTCAAAATCATCTTTTTTAAAAAAGATTTTATTTATTTATTCAACAGAGATAGAGACAGCCAGCGAGAGAGGGAACACAAGCAGGGGGAATGGGAGACGAAGAAGCAGGCTCATAGCGGAGGAGCCTGATGTGGGGCTCGATCCCATAACGCCGGGATCACGCCCTGAGCCGAAGGCAGACGCTTAACCGCTGTGCCACCCAGGCGCCCCAGTCAAAATCATTTTTATGATAATGGTATTTTCCTTGCTTTTTCGCTGTGCTGGTATCGTGCACCAAATGCACACAGACAACAGTGAGTTAGCTGCTGGTAACTTAAGGCTGTGGCACTAGACTACAGCAGTAGTCATTATATTCTTCCCCTCCATCCACTTACACTAAAGGAAAAAAAAAAGCCAGTTTCACTAAAGAATTTCCTTGATTAAACAGTAAAAGTTATTAATTTTAATAAATCTTGTCCCTTGAGTACATGTCTTTTTAAATAGTCTGGGAAACATAAACAAAGGGGGAAATATACATAAGTACTATGCTGTGTACTGAAGTAGGATGGTTGTCTCAACGAAAGAACTACGGTAGTCTCCCTTGTCTGGGGTTTGCTTTCCATGGTTTCAGTTACCTATGGTCAATCACGGTCTGAAAGCAGATGATCCTCTTTCCATATGTCAGAAGGTCAGTAGTAGCCTAACGCTACATCGCAATGCCCACATCATTCACTGCACTTCATCTCATTACGTAGGCATTTTTTTATCTTACATCATCACAAGAAGGGTGAATACGGTGCAATAAGATATTGTGAGACAGAGAACACATTCACATACATTGTTAGAGCCTATGGCTATAATTATTCTATTTTATTATTGTCATTGTTGCTAATCTCTTACTATCCTTAATTTATGAATTAAACTTTATCATAGGTATGTATGTACAGAAAAAAAAACATGGAGGATATAGGGTTTGGTACTGTCTCAGCTTCAGGCATGTGCTGGGGATCTTGGAATCTTGGAACATATTCCCCATAGATAAGGGGGGACTACTGCATCATGACTGAGCTGCAAGCTAACTATCTGATAAGATCAGTGGTGATATTAATCAATGTGATTTGGTTTTTAAATCCCGCATAATGAAATATGTCAACATTTGGAAGGTTTGAAGTGAATGAATATTTTCCAAAAGACTAACATGATATTTCAAAACCATGTGTAGGTAAAAGATCTACTCAAAATGCCAAATTAATCAACAAATTTTAATATAACAATGTACAAAAAAGTCCACTGATATTGTTTCAAATTCCATATTGAAACTAACCTTTAAAACACATTAGTCAAGTTTTGGTGCTACATCAAAGAATAAGATGCATAAATATCTGAAAAGGCTATTAAAATACCCCTCCCTTTTCCAACTACACATATGTACTTCAAAATCACAACAGATTGAGTGCAGAAGCAGATATGAGCATTCAGCTATCTTCTCTTAAGCCAGATATTATACGATTTGAAAAAATGTAAAGTAATGCCACTTTTTTTCATGAAATAACTATAGTTATTGGAAACCATCAAAACCTTAGAAGAGAACACAGGCAGAAACCTCTTTGACCTCAGCCATAGCAAGGGAATCACCACAGACAAGGGAAACAAAAGCAAAAATGAACTATTAGGACTTCATCAAGATAATAAGCTTCTGCACAGCAAAGGAAACAATCAACAAAACCAAAAGGCAACCTACAGAATGGGAGAAAATAATCGTAAATGACATATCTGATAAAGGGTTAATATCCAAAGTCTATAAAAAACTTATCAAACTCAACACCCAAAAAACAAATAATCCAGTTAAGAAATGAGCAGAAGACATGAATAGACATTTTTCCAAAGAACACATCCAGATCGCTAACAGACTCATGAAAAGACGTTTAACCTCACTCATCATCAGGGAAATACAAATCAAAACCACAATGAGATACCATCTCATACCTGTCAGAATGGCTAAAATTAACAACACAGGAAACAATAGGTGTTGGCGAGGATTCAGAGAAAGGGGAACCCTCTTGCACTGTTAGTGCAAACTTGTGCATTTGCTCTGGAGAACAGTATGGAGGTTTCTCAAAAAGTTAAAAGTAGAACTACTCTATGACACAGAATTTCACTACTAGATATTTACCCAAAGGATAAAAAAATACTGATTTGAAAGGACACATGCACCCTGATGTTTATAGTAGCATTATCAACAATAGCTAAATTATGGAAAGAGCCCAAATGTCAGAGGACTGAGAAATAGATAAAGAAGAAGTGGCATATATATATATATGTTATATATATATATAATGGAACACTATTCAGCCATCAAAAAGAATGAAATCTTGCCATTTGCAATGACATGGATGGAGCTAGAATGTATTATGCTAAGTGAAAAAAGTCAGAGAAAGAGATATACCATACGATTTCACTCATATGTGGAATTTAAGAAACAAAACATGAACATAGGGAAAGGGGAAAGAAAAAGAGGGGGGTAAACCATAAGAGATTCTTAATACAGAGAACAAACTGAGGATTGCTGGAGGGGAGGTGGGTGTGGGGATGGGCTAAATGGGTGATGGGGATTAAGGAGGGCACTTGCTGTGAGCACTGGGTGTTATACGTAAGTGATGAATCACTAAATTCTACTCCCGAAACCAATATTACACTAGAATTTAAATTAAAACTTTAAAAAATAAAATAAAACTATTAATGTTCACATATAATGGGTTATTTATTGTTATTTTTAAATAAACTGTTAAATGTCTTAAAAATTCCTGTTTCAATTTCTAATATTATTATTATTATTATTATTAAATATTTTATTTATTTATTTGACAGAGAGAGAGACAGCCAGCGAGAGAGGGAACACAAGCAGGGGGAGTGGGAGAGGAAGAAGCAGGATCCCAGCAGAGCAGGGAGCCTGATGCAGGGCTCGATCCCAGGACCCTGGGATCACACCCTGAGCCGAAGGCAGACACTTAATGACTGAGCCACCCAGGCGCCCCTCAATTTCTAATATTATAAATATTGATAGATACAACTTAAATAAACAAGAGCTCTTTGGGGTCTTTAATAATTTTTAAGAGCGTAAATGGTTTCCGAGGCCAACAAAATTTGGGAACCAAAATGTAAACAAATGCTTTAAATATTTAGAATTAGATTTTACCATTGCCTAAGAGATGAAAGGTAAAGAAATGGTTACATCAACTTTAATTTTTCTTTTCTTTTCTTTTTCAGAATAGAAGGACTGCTTCTTTTAAAGCTTATGTCCAAATGAGCATAGTATGTTTTGTGTAAATCATTAGGAATTTCAACCCCAACAATTACAGACTATATAACTTTGACCAGGCTGCTCACTGTCTCCGTGACCAACTTTCTCTCATTTCTGTAAAATGAGAATAATAATAATAATGATAATAATAACAATATCTACCTCAATAATGTAAGGATTAAATGAGATAAGCAAAGTAGTTGGATGCAATGCCTGTCACTGAATAAGCATTTGTTGTGTTGTTATTGTTTTGAGGATATGTCCCTCCTTGATTTCATAGTAACAAAATGTGAACAATACCTTGTATATCTTTTGAAGTTTTTAGATACCTGTATAAACATATTGGACAACACAATTCAAATATTCCTCTACTATTGCTTCAGGGATTTGTAGAGAAAAATAGTTGAGGTGAAATTTGATTGGCTTTTACTAAGGTAGGCAAATAATCTTTTTTCCTGTCTTTGGGAAAGATTGTGTTTTCTGAACATTGTCAATGCTTCGTCTTATGATTTAAAGTTATTTTTGTGCGGAATTCTTTTAATGAATCAGCCCAACAGAAGGATTAGTACCTTCTGACATATCGATTTATGCTTCAGTGTAATTGAAGGAAAAGGGTTAAGACATTGAATAACCTGTCTTTTGACACAAGTCAAGAAATAAGTATTCCGATGTAATCAAAGAGAAGGGAATTAGCTCTCATTGGGAGCAGACTGTTACAGGAGATACTATGCAGCTACTTGTAATAATCTCTAATCTTCAGAACAAATCTAACAGGTAAGTATAATTATTTCCACCTTCCGGGTGAGGAAACTGAGTCTCACAGAGCTGTACCAAAGATGGTGAGGGAAAAGAAATAACAAAGAATCAAGCTTTCTTTGACTGAGAGAGGAGGAGAGAGCAAATTTCAAATATAACAGATAAGGAACTTTACGAGGGTGAAAAGTCATGATGTTCATTTGTTCTCTATTAACTGTGAGGCTAGAAAGAAAATGGTGGGCTTAACGTGCCATATAGAATAAATAATGGGAAACATTGCTGCCTGGTTGGTAAAACACTATGGCTGCACCTATCAAATTCCAACACAACTGCCAGTTAAGTACACTCAGTGGAAAAAGTCAAACTGTTAATTTGATGTAATGTAGACAAAATAATCACTTAGTTGAGCAATAATTTCATTTTCCACTTTGGGTTGTTCTTCATTCCATAGAGTTACAGCCTAGAAAAATAAAGGTACTAATGTATGTACTAACACCACTTGGGTTCTAAGAATTAGTTCAAACCTAACTTCATGTATTTTCTTCTTACATCCTTCAAAGGAAGAATTTATGAGAATGAATTAGGTAGAAGTGAAAGTTGAACCATGTAAGGTGCCATTTTTATAATCCTAGGATTATTCAGCATATGTGAGGTTCAGAAAGTTTATCATAAACTTCTGAATTATCACAAATCAGAACTCTGAGAAGTAGTTAGACAGAAAGCTAGAATCAATTCCCTTTCTTCATTCAAGACATAGTCTTATAAATGTAAATATTTAGCTTACGTCATTGAAGAGCAAATGTTTAAAATAGTATTAGTGAGATATGCCGCCATATTTCTCTTTTTCTGTATTTTTATATTCTTATCAAAAAAATGAAACAAAAATCAAACCTTTTTAGCTGTAAAGAAGTTGTGAAAGTAACAAAAAAGTAAAGAGGTACACTTTTTCAGCAATTCCTTTTTGGCATTAAGGAAATTAGACAGCTTTTCTAAACTCCTTTAAAAAAAATCAACAGATTCATTGATTTACTTCTCTAACAAGCCTTCAGTCAGAAAAATAAGGGAAAATGAATCCAGAATTTCCTACATTTGAAGTGTAATGGACATAGCTTGAAAGAAGAAAGAGCTAACAGAAGTAACTTTAATTCTGTAATTCGGGTTGTAAGACTCAATTGTCTTCATGTCTCATACCAGAGACTCTGCACCTTAGCAGAAGAGTCCGAACAGTGGTATTTACATGTTTTGAGCTAAAAGATCACCAATTTTATACACTTCATGTAAGCATGAACTTTTAAAAATCCATGATTCATATAATCTACATTAGTCAATAATTTTAGACTTTTGTCTCTTCAAAATGGTAACAGTCAAGCTAATTTTATAGGTTGAAATGCATTGTGGGCAAATGCAGGTCATAATTTTAAAACAGTTTTATGACTTGGGGTGCCTGGGTGGCTCAGTCAGTTAAGCGGCTGCCTTTGGCTCAGGTCATGATCCCAGAACCCTGGGACTGAGCCCCACGGGGGCAGAGGCGGGCTTCCTGCTCAGGGGGGAGTCTGCTTCTCCTTCTCCCTCTCTGCCTCTCCACCCCGTTCATGCTCTCTCTCTCAAATAAATAAAAATCATCCAAAAAATAAGAAAATAAAAGCTTTATGACTTAACTGATAATTTTTTTTTCTTTTCGTGAAATTTTTAGTCTGAAATTTTTTCTCTGAAAATTTTAGTTGGACTGAAAACTCAACACTAGTATTTATTCTAACTTTTCCAGACCACCAATTTTGGCGTTACTATGAAATATGTTATAAGACTTTGGTTCTGGCTTTATATTTAGCTTCTTTTATTTAGTTGGCTTAAATGACTACATTAATTGTTAACAATGAAACTTAATTCATATCGGGTGAGCTAGGGACTACATCTGGGACCTGTTACGACCTGGTGCTGCCTGGGTTTATTTCAACAAGGAGAGGAAAAGCATTTTAACTCCAGCTCTGATTCAGAAATGATTCTGAATTCAGTTATTCTGCAGCATTTGGACCTTGTCCATGTATCAGTTATTACGAATCTTCCTCCCACATCTTGCCTTCCCAGTTGGAAACAAGCAAAATGTGTTTTTATCAGTCTCTAAGTATTTAAATTTGCATATGGCACTCAAAAGCATTTTGCTTTGCATTTGCAAACTTCGGGTTCATTAAAAAATTTTTTTTCAAATCATGTGTCTTCTTGTGAAGAATTACACGGAGAACATTTTGTTGTTAATAGTCATTTAAATTATTTACTGGCTTTTTTTTTTTCAGTTCCCTGGAAAACACTGAGGGTGTTCTTACAATTTGTCTGGCTTGTCTTTGGAAAATCATGTTGGAATGTGAATCCAAACCATCAAAATTTGTGAAAGCAGAGTGTTATCCCCAAAGTGTCAAGCAGCCAAATGGTACCAGTTTCAACAGTGATGCCAGAGTGTTTTTCAGAGAGACAGTTTCTGTTAAAATCCCTGCTTTTCGCCCAGCATCTATAGTTGGTCTGTTTGTCCCAGACAAAGACGAAGGGCCAGCAGCACCTGAAACTTTTATCTTTCACTTCCTTTGGAAAGTTACTTGACATTCTGCTGCAATATTTTAATTTTATTGTATTATTTATTTATTTTATTAAATCTCTTATTGATCAGACATCATTGAAGGAAGATTTGTATTTTGTAAAATATTACAATATTTTAGATAAATAATATAATACCTTTTAAATTTATGTATAAACACACATCTAAAAGGTCAAAGACTAGCTCTAGGTTGATTATTATTTGTCATTTGTTCACATATATTTATCAAGCAGATACAAGGTAGTTGCTAGATTTTATGAAGGAGCATAAAGAGGAATCAGACATAAATCTAATCTCATTTCCCTCCATAAAAATTATTGAAAAACTTAAAAATATAATATTAAATAGGTAGCTAAATAAGAGGGGGGAAGAAGGGAAGATATGTGGCGGGAAAGTGAGAGAGCAAGAGAGAGAATAGGGGTGATAAAAATAAATGTGGCAAAATCCTAACAGTTGGTGAATTCTGGATAATGAATATAAAACAGTTCTTTGCACTATTCTTATGTTAGATATTATTCTGCACTAAGAGTTCTTTGCACTATTCTGTATGTTAGATATTATTTTATGTTAGATATTATTTTAAAATAGAAACTTATTGAGTGTTCTGGGGAAAAAAAGTAGATGAAACATCTAAGGGACTGAGGTTTGGGATGTCGAGAGTCCTCCTCAATGATAGGAATCGCACCTCAAATCTCGTTTATCTATTTCTAGAATCTTTCTTCCAACTTGGAAGACAATTAATATATAAAATCGGGTGCTTAGTTTTTATTTGGAATCTCAATTTTCTGGCCAAATTTCTTCAGGTTAAGCCATAAAACTATTGCAAGCTGCACATACAATACACAAGAGAACACATGCAAGAGACAACTTTGTACGTGACTGTGTGTGAGCCTTGACAACCGGAAGGCTGTGGATTTGGACAAATCTCTTGGCCTCTTTTTCTGTCTCCTACTAATTTAAAACTATCCTCACTCTCAAACTGTAAGCAAGTTGAAGCTGGGGTTTTATCTTTATCTTTATACATCCAGCAGAGACCCTTGTGTGTAGGAAGTCCTCAATTCCTGTTTGTTGGTGTATGAATGAAGAAACACGAGCTGAAACATGTTTGTGCCAAAGATTTTCAGATGGATTTCCCTTATTTTGTTTCTCACACCAAGGCTCCACTGATCCTCATGAGGTCCAGTTGGCTCGGAGTGTAAAATTTGACACATTTGATTCTTTATGACAGCCTAATTAGAACTGCAATGTGCAAACTATATTTAGGAAAAGATGTACAAGGATTTGTCAAAAGAAAAGTAGATTTAAAGCCGGAGAATACTAATTGTCAGCTAATATATTTAGCCTGTGCTTAAATAATATCTTTTATTGTGTCTCTTTAAAATCAAAAGCCCTATATTATGTATATGTTTTTCAAATGACATTTGAATAAAAATGTAAAAGGCATCTAAAGAGATGAAGGGCACTTCTGGATTTGGAGAGAGCTCTCAGGTTTGATAATAACATTTTGAGTAATCTAAATTCATACCTATTATCACTTAGGTGAACACTGATGCTGCCACTGGATCTTATACAAATATTCAGATTTTTGTTTTCCTCGTCATTCTGAAGGTTATCTCCCTGGTCGCTCTGAAAAATCAGGTGACAACCATTTCCCATGATGCTTTAAGGGCTGTCAAACTGTCCATCAAGCTGTCACCTGACCAATCGTTCCCATGGTTCTTTTAGACTTCCAGTATGATAAATTGAAAGGCACTATTATCTGTCTGTTGTGAAGAGGAACTGTTTGGGCTTTGATAAGATATCACTACTCCCAGGTGAGAGGCGGCTGACAGCACATCAAGGCAAAACAACACGTAGAAACACTGAACAGGGGCGCACAGGTTTACAAACATCTGTTGTCATTATTTATTACTTTTCTTTGGGCTTAAGTTTCTGACTCATCCTCAGATAATTCAAGAACAGATATTTTGCTTTCCAGCTTGCAAATACCAGTTGCTGCTCTTTTTTATCTTGGGAGAAAAATCTTAAAATTGAAAACACATCCGCCTACCTTTTAGATTCAGGGCACACAGATGTTCTACCTTGTAACCAACAAGTTCTGTGTTCCT
>NW_024426552.1:81592477-81878795 GCF_017311325.1 Ursus maritimus
TGATGTCATCATTTACCTTTTTAAAGAAAGTATTTGAGGATAACTATATTTAACTTTAATAAATATTTGATTTTGAGGGGCTAAACAATAAAATTAATCACCTAGGTCTTGGAGGTCATTAATTAATGTCCCAATATGCAAACAGCATGAACTAATTTAAGTGTCAGCACATATTAGTTAATTTACATTTTAGTATTAATGATAAGGTGAATAATTCCAACATTTCACGAGAAATAAGATTTGTGATTTATTATTACCAGCTTCAGTTTTTAATTTTTCTGAAAGATGCTAACAAAAATCTAAAAACTTGAATTTATACACAAGAGACATGACATTGCCCTCAATGGATCAATCCCGTCATTAGGATTAGGATAAGGAAAACCGTAAAGGCGGGGGGGGGGGTTGTGAGGTAAAGGCTTTCTGAAGAAATTTTTCTGGGAAGTGGGACTAGTTTATTAGAGCTACAGAAACAACTTTACATTTCGGGTTTAATTTTTAGGCTTAAATATCCAAAAAGGTGCCAAAAGAAACTTATTAAAAGGTACTAAAAGCTGGATACTTGAATCCTTACTACATGTAAATGTAATTTTATTCTTTAACTTTAGACGTTACTCTCTCTCTTTTTTTTTTTTTTGTAATTTTTCCTTTTTCTTTTCTTTCCCTGTTACTTAAGTGACATGCGATGACAGGTTTTCTATGTGCTCTGTGCCCTCACATAGCATCATTACAGGAATACCAGAACAGACCCTTTGGGGATCACTCAGGGAGGATAATCTGTTGTTATTTATTATGGAATAAAAGTACTGTAGTTGGTTGCTAACATCACCACCTTGTGTACAAATATTTTTTTGCATGCAGTTTCCTAATGTCATTAAGCAGTATTGTAATGTCATTACATAGTAATGTAGCACTTCGATTAGAGACAACATTTAAATAATTTTGTAATTCAAAATCTGAAAAAATAAACTATGGTTTATTTTTAGTCCTTTGTAATTATTTAACCACCTAACACTCTTCTTCACTCATATAAGAAGCAAAAAGACCCCAGAGTCTTCAAGAACTGAGAATTTGTCAAAATATTCTCTAAAACAATGGCCAAGGAATTCAGAGTAAAAAGGAAAAGAAAGAATTAAGTTTCCTGAATAGTCATAATAATACCAAAAGTACATGCATCCAAGTGCCTACAATATCTATTGGTGAAAATAATTTCAACAATTTTTCTCCCTAACCATTTTTAGCTCACCCAATAGGCTAATACTGGAAATTACTACTTACTTGAAAGTATCATTTTGGTCTCTATCCAAAGATGAGGGGAACCTCTTGATGAGGTTCTGAATATAAAAATTCTTTTTCTAGTGGCTTCTGGCATGTCAGAATCCCATAGCAAGTTTTTAAATTTTCAACAGTCCTTGCAGATCAATGAAGTTAAGTTGACTGGACTCCATTACTTTTACAAAAGGACATATTTTGTGGTCTAATGAAGGAAGTAGTGGATAGAGAGGAAAAGACCAGAATATTCAATAAATTCAGTGTATGTCTCAAAGGAGACAAACAAACATGCTCCCTGTTAGTCTTTCTCTCATAATAGGACTTCCAACAGATTTCTAGAAAAAAACTATTTCACATTTGGATTTTAGTGTTACTTCTTTCATAACTTCTCAATCTCTCTTTCTCTATCTCTAAGTGACCTTTTATTATTATGATTTCTTACTTCATGTAGTAACTAGAGTTGTTATAAGTCACTGCAAGTAGCATCCAGTGCTTCTTTTGCTTCTAGAGTTTTCCTATATAGTTTGATTATATGGTAAAAACTAAAACGCTGGGGTGCCTGGGTGGCTCTGTCCGTTAAGCGGCTGCCTCTGGCTCAGGTCATGATCCCAGTGTCCTGGGATCAAGACCCACACGGAGTTCCTTGATCAGTGGGAAGTCTGCCTCTCCCTCTGCCACTCTGCCCACCACCCACTCATGCTCCCACATGTGCATGCACTCTCTCTCTCAAATAAACGAAATCTTAAAAACCTTTAAAACTGAACATAGTAAGAAAAAATAGCTCAAAAGCAAAAAAACAAAACAAAACAAAAAACCAACCAACCAAACAAAAAATGTTCCTAAAGCTCCACAAGGCAAAATATAACAATCTAAATTTGGTGTGTATGTATGTGTCTTCCTGTCTGTCTGTGAGAAACTTGGGTATTTTCAAATGGAAGTTCACTTGACAAGTGTAAGAAATCCTGCCATGTTAACTAGTGATTAGTTTTCTTCTAATTTTGACTTTAATAGGCTCCTCTATCAAGAGACTAAGAAAATCTTGAAAAGGTAGGTGGCTGCGACCAGATGAATTTGGGGGTATTTTTACAATGATAATTTTTCTGATTAATTTAGCAGCAAAATCACAAAGTAAGGCTAGATTTCAATTCCTCTTATAAAAACTTCCTGTCAAATCTTTTATCTCTGGTTTCTGACTAATGATAAATGAGAGGGCTGTTACAAGGAGATGGATTAGCTCAAGATTATTTCTCATGAGTTTTTTCTAGACCACAATTGTGTTAACATTATATTCATTGACAATTTCATGGTTTCCAAGGTCCAAAAATGACTTCTTTTGTGTGAACAACTACATTATGAGGTAGGTAGGGAAGGTACCCAAGCTCATAGATGAGCAAACTGAGGATTGGAAGCATGACAGAGAAAGGCTCACGATCCTATAGATGTTAGTAGTAGCGCCTGCGAAGAACTCAGGTTTTCTGATTCTTAAAGTTATATCTTCTACCCTCACACTGCTCTTGTCTTGTCCCCAAAAATACGTTAAAAATGTAGATATTAGAGGGTAAGGCCATTTTGGTAGGTGTTTTACCTGTGTTTGGTGGAAGTTTCTCTATTAGAATTCTAGTGCTGGGAAGTCATCTGGTACCATGCTGTCAAACGTGAAGTAGGGTTCCTGCTTACTTACTCCTTAGGTTCTTAGAATCAGACACAGTCATTATGGTAGGCTGTTTCATTTAGTTCTGACGACAAGCCAATGTGTGCACATTTATATGCATGGCAAATATGTAGAACTTGTGAGATATCTCATGATTTTAAAAAATATAAAATAAATTTTTTGAAAATGTTCCTACAAGGAATAAAAATCCATAGAAACTTTCTGATTTTACTGAATATTAAACAAATGTTTCGAGCACTGATGTTTAAAAGAGGCCAACCACTAATGATCTTTAAAGGGAGAAAATGAACTTGCAAAAGCTTCAGATGTTTGGATGTTTTCCTTTTATGTTGTATCTACTTAGGTCAAGCAATGTGAATCGAATAAAACTGAACTGGATAAAACTCTAATGTAAAACCGAGATTCATTAAACTGTTCACCTTTTTTGACTGGTTACTTGTATATGTAAAAAGCTCCAACAGAAATGAAAGACGTTGTTTCCATATTCTAATAAAGGTGATTTTTTGAGACTACAAAAATAGAACAAAATAGCATGTATATCTCTCTTTTTTTTTAAAGATTTTATTTATTCATTTGACAGAGAGAGAGATGGCCAGCGAGAGGGGGAACACAAGCAGGGGGAGCGGGAGAGGAAGAAGCAGGCTCCCAGCGGAGGAGCCTGACGTGGGGCTGGATCCCAGGACTCCGGGATCACGCCCTGAGCCGAAGGCAGACGCTTAACGACTGAGCCACCCAGGCGCCCCAGCATGTATATCTCTTAAATCTCATTTTAATTTTTTAACTTACACAGAAGAATAAATTAATATTACTAGTGGAAATCACTTAACAATTTCTTACTTTTCCCAAAAGATTCAGATAATGAAACAGATTTTCTGTAGGACAAAATTCAGCTAAGTGGTCTCTTTGGCAAGTGCTCGAACTTACTTCTATGCTTGAGACATTAAGAAAATGTCACTTGAATAAAGATGAAATTGACCAAACTCATCACTACCTAGGAAAGAAAGAAGTAAACACTGGAATTGATCTAAGCTAACTTTATATCCCAAACTCAAAATCATAACAATAAAGTTCTTTACATGAGCAACTTTGTGAACTGAAAAAAGGGGCTAATTTCTTCCCATGCATCAAGCTAAAGAAATGAAGGGAGGAAATCATTCTTCTCTGTTGGCCTCCTGTGTAAAATTTCTTTTCTTATCATCCCATCTCATCATATCTTTCTGCAGTTTGAATTACCCTCTTTCCCTCAGACTGGTAAGGCAGTGAAAGGATGTTTGTTCTGCTAATTAACTTTATTACCCTGATAACTCCCTGCAGCCTTTTAGGAAAACAATTACCATTACTCCTTTCCCCCCAACTGGCAAAAAAAAAAAAAAAAAAAAAAGAAAGAAAAAAGAAAAAAAAAGAAAAAAAAGGAAAAAGAAAAAAAAAAGACTATTAATTAGAAACGAGGCCCAGGTCCCTGCCATGTTATCCTGCCACGTTCCCAGGCCCTCGAGCAGGATAGCATTACATTGTCAGTAGTAATTTAGCTCTCATCTGTCTCTGCTAATTATTGTCACATTCATCAAATTCATCAACAAAAGTGCTCTCAGAAGGATTGCATATTTGCAGTTAATACAGCATAAACTGGTATTACCCATCACCACATTTGTGATGATGAGAGGGACACAACTTATTCATCCCTAATTAGAGCAAGCTGGGTAATTAATTATGCATTCCGCCTTATTACTTCTGAGTTCCCAGATATTGTTTGTCTAAAAAGGGGGAGAAAGCAGGAGAGAGAAGCCTGAAAATGCAAAAAAAAAAAAAAAAAAGGGTGATGTGTTTTGTCACATGCGCTATGCCATAATTCCCACCTGACAAACTAGCTGAATCAGTGGAAAATTGCGAGTTGTCAGCAGCAGAATAAACTGCCGTAATAGCTGATTAATGATCAGCACCTGTGACAGGTGCTGTACGGGACTGTAAACTTGGTTTGATTAACAGTCACTGGACGAATAAATATTAGTGACAGTCAGCGGAGAGCAAGTTTGCTTGTTTTCTTCCCTGTTAACAAATCGCACACATTAAAGTTATTGATATTTCTGTCTGAGACACTCTATTTTTTTGTAGTTATCTGGCAACATTGGCAGTGAGTTATCATAGATTGTTTCTGTTCTGTTATTTTATTTCAGAACTAAAATTGTATTTTGACAAAATGACCTGTAGGGGTTTAAATCTACCAGGTGTGGAAGAAAAGACTAAAAAATGACAGGATTCACACTTGCTTTAATTTATGCTCACCTGCTAGTAATCTCTGTGTGTACATATACACATACACACATTTATTCATTGTATCCGCTTACATGTATGTACAGTAACTATTAAGGAATGTTCATAACTAAAAAAACACAGACATACACTTAGGGTGTGTGATGTTACTTATGTAAAAAAATTTTTAATTGATTTTTTTTTCAAAGCTGAATATTTCCCCTAAAAACATTGGCAGTGTGAATTCTCCCAACCATGTGTTTGAATTCCAAACTGAAGAGACCACCTTCCGAGGCAGATTCAAAACTGCTGCCAGTTTGATTGCTTTTCCTGAATTGGCCGGTTACAAACAGATGGGTCAGAGGGTGACACCTCTTTGAGCTATTAACCAAGAGTCAAATTATGTGCACAGACGAGCAAAGTGTGAATGATGGGAAGAACCCATTCCCTCTCTCTCTTTCTCCTTCTCTCTTGCTGTCCTTTAGGTCATACTAAAGGAAACCATTTGACTTCACTGTAGTTTTGGCTTGTATGGAGAATGGCTAGGATCGTTTTGGAATCCTGGAGATCTACTTTCAAAGTTTGGCCCTGCTGACTAGCTGTGTGAGTTTGGTTAAGTTACTTAATCTAATTTTCAGTTTCCCAACATAAAATGGGAGCATTTCCAACCTATGGTATAGTGTTACTGTGGGGATTAAATGAGATAACTTGTGTGTCGTGCGGGCTTGTGTGTGCCTAAGCACCTAGCACAGTGCCCAGCGGAGAAAGTGCTCAGTAATTAACAACTGAATGATTATTAACACAGCTGCTTGAAATTTGAGTAGTCAAGTTACCTTCAGTTTCTGTTTCCCATTATAAAATGTTTTAAGAATGGCTAATTACCTTTTTTCCTTTACACACTCTAAAATGAACAAAATGACACTTAATGCTCACTTATTTTTGGCTGAAAACCAGAAAAGATGAGTGATGTCCCGGGGTAGTAGATACTCCAAGGTGCTACTCTGAGTTACTTAGCTGTTTTTCAGCAGCACGGAAGTTGGATTTGATGGGGTGGGGCAGAGGCTAGAAGGCAGCCTATTTCCCTCCACATCTCCATAAGAATGTCTTCAGAGACTTCTGGGGTGATGGTAGAGACAGATCTGTGTAATGTTTATTTAGCACAGTCTCATATTCTGGGTAGAATTGAAACAGTAGAAAACCAAGCACGGAAAACAAAAACAAAAATAACATCAAAGCAAGTGCATTCTCATAATTTATTATATATTTATTTTGATATTAATCATCTCACAGAGAATGAAAGTGATGAAAGAACACAGAAAGGTAGTATGGTGCAATTATAGTTCTTGAAACAGTGTTGAGAAGTAATAAAAATGCCACATTTCAGGGCGCCTGGGTGGCTCAGTCAGTTAAGCATCTGCCTTTGGCTCAGGTCATGATCTCAGGGTCCTGGGATGGAGCCCTGGGTCAGGCTTCCTGTGGGGAGTCTGCTTCTCTCTTTCTTTCCCCCTGCCCCTTCCCACTGCTCATAGTCTCTAGCTCACTCTCTCAAATAAATAAATAAAGTCTTTAAAAAAACTGCCATATTTCTAGGACATTAGGGAATACGTACCTACTAGATCACATTTAATCAATATCTAAAGCCAATTTATTTAGATAAAAAGAAACGAAAATAAAGGAGGCTTACAGCTTTAGTTGTATCTATACCTATCCTAAGAACGTTCAGGAAGTAGTTTTCATGAAGAGTCAGGATGATATTTTTTCTTTTAATAGTGTACCTAATTCACTTTTAAATTTTAAAAGCGTGTCTTGTAGAACTTTCAGAAAAAATAGCGAAGTTTAATAGTAAAGTAGATCGCCCTTGTTTGGTCATCACCAAAGCAGTTGTTTTCAACCACCACATACTGGAAAAACCCGGGAGAATTTTTTTTTTTAAGTAAAGATATCAGGACTCACCACTAGATTCTCATTTTATTGGTCTTGGGTGCCCTGTGGGCACTACAAGGTTTAAAAAGTCCCCCAGGTGATTCTGATATATATCCAAGATTTAGAACTGGAGATAAATATACAAAATTAAAAATTTATGTAGTAAGATTTAATGTACAAAGTAAAAATTCTTTCAGATGAGAGAACTAATAATGGTGGAATGGGTGTCTGGAAACTGAAGTACATCACGCGTAGGAGCTTTAGAGTTATCTGAAGTTACTACTGAAAGAATCATGATTGAAATACTTTTTTCTTGGGGCGCCTGGGTGGCACAGCGGTTAAGCGTCTGCCTTCGGCTCAGGGCATGATCCCGGCGTTATGGGATCGAGCCCCACGTCAGGCTCTTCTGCTATGAGCCTGCTTCTTCCTCTCCCACTCCCCCTGCTTGTGTTCCCTCTCTCGCTGGCTGTCTCTAGCTCTGTCAAATAAATAAATAAAATCTTTAAAAAAATAATAATTAAAAAAAGAAATACTTTTTTCTTAGTTAATCCAATCAGAGAGAAAAATATCTAATAATTCAAACAGTAAGAATGATATCCTGAATTTGCCAACTCGCTTCATATCACTAATTAGAATTGCAGGGTCAATTGCCTTATCTCATTGGGAAAAAAAACCCATCAAAGGTGGCGAGACCATTTCTATGGCTGACGGACGAACTAGATGGTGGCAGGGCTGACTGGTGATCGTGGCCTGATTCGAAGTCGATATCCTGCTGCAAATGGTGACAGAAAATTAAGAGACCAGAATATTCCCACCATTTGGCACATATAAACATGGCTTAAAAATCAGGTAATAGGCACTCTATGCCTCCTTCTGTCTTCACTTTGTTATGGGTGCTTTGATCACTCTTGTTGCATATGAGTGCATGGTTGTAGGAGGGTTCATTGGTTTATCACTTCCTCATTGCTTTTTATGGTCAGACGACCCAGGCAACCGCATAAAATAAATTGGAAATTGCCTGTTTGACTAAAACACTGGTATTTCAGATTATGAAACAGTTCCATTAGGGAGATAGCTCACTCTCTGTTCACTTCTACAACCATATTCTAGATTTCCTGTGTTTCGAGAAAGTCTTAATTTAAAATTTTAATTATTAAAAAAACTGAATGGTATTTCATCAAGCTTGCTCAAAACAAACAAGTAATCCATCTCTGGACATTTGAAGATGAAAAGTCTCACTTGGCACAGGGGATTTTGGGGTGGGTCTACAGGGAATGCCTCACTTCACAGAACAACTTGATCCTACGGAATTTTCCATAGCCCAGAACAAGGGTGGGAGAACTATGGCCAGTGGGAGAATCTGGCCTGCCACCTATTTTTGTAAGGCTTTGCAAGCTAGAAATGGTCTTTACATTTTTAAATGATTGAAAAACATTAAAAAAAATATTTCATGACATGAAAATTACATGAAATTCAAATTTCAGTGTCCATACACAAATTTTTTGGAACACAGCCATGCTTATTTGTTTTCATATTGTCTATGGCTACTTTCTTATGAAAATGGCAGAGTTCAGTACTGGCAACAAAGACCGTCCATTTTGCAAAACTGAAATATTTGCTCTTTGTCCTTTCCAGAAAAAGTTTGAGTATCCCTGCTCTACAGTAGTGTTTCTCAAAGTTTAATTTGCATACAAATGTGGGATCTTGTTAAAATACAGATTTGATACAGCAGCTCTACAATACCTGAGATTTGATTCAGTATTTCTTTTTTTTTTTTAAGATTTATTTATTTCTTTATTTGACAGAGAGAGACAGCCAGCAAGAGAGGGAACACAAGCAGGGGGAGTGGGAGAGGAAGAAGCAGGCTCCCAGCGGAGGAGCCTGATGTGGGGCTCGATCCTGCAACGCCAGGATCACACCCTGAGCCGAAGGCAGACGCTTAACGACTGCGCCACCCAGGCACCCCTGATTCAGTATTTCTAATAGGCTCTCTGGTGATGCTGATGCTGCTGGTTTGAGGAACATACTTTCAGAAGCAAGGCTGTAGACCATGCCCCTCACTGTATAGACTCACAAGACTGATGACAGTCTGCTCAAGAGCAGATCTTTCAGGAATGGATTCATAGTGTTAACTAAGCTCACAAGATTTATGTAGAAACCTAGAAATCTAATTTATTAAATTGTTAATGAGAAATACCATAGGGACCAACCCAGAATCTTCTGTTCCTATAGACATGTTACCCGAGATGCTGAATTAGAGCAGAAGGACAAGAAGGGACAGGAAGCAGCAGGAGAGAGTTCTGTGTTTGTTAGATTGTTCAAATAGAGGCTAATAGGGAGATTTGCTAGTTCACTGCTGTGGGCACCAGAGTAGTGGTTTTAAAAGGTACCTCGGATTTGTTTTATTCAGATACAGTTAGACACACAGACATGCAAGTGACTGTTGTGAAGGAAGGAGTTGTTATATTCACAGACCCCTAGAAATAGGAGAAACAGCATGCCATGCGCAGGGGTGGGGGGGCACAGAGAGAAGTATCAGGTTGGTCAGGAGGCAGAGGAAGCAAGCGAAAAACATGTGCAAGAGGCTTTATTGTGGTTTTCCAGGGAAGGAACGGAAGAGGCAGGATAAACAGGTTTAGGATTGGTTTGTTTTAATAACTTCAGCAGGCTCTGGGGTTTAGGGGCTATCTCTCATTTCTGGTACCTAGCCCTGGAGTGATTAGGGCAGGTGGTTAGTAGCCCAGAGTGTAAAAGATAAGTAAAAGAGGGAGTTAGGGGTATGGGCTTTGATTAGGTTGCTTTGCATAGGAAAGTGTAGTCTCCTTGAGTTGTCTGCTCTTTAGGAATTAGCTAGCTCTGGGAAGGGTCAGCAAGGCCCCAGATGCCAAGATGACACGAAATACAGAAAATAAAAAAAGTATGATTAATAGTGGGTCCTTGGACCAGGGCACCTTTGGCTAGGATGGTTATGGGATGGACACTGCCTATACACACCCCTATGATTGTTTGTTTTCTGTTTTTGTAGTTGACCAACCTCCTTTCTAATTGACACATTCTTCCTTCAGATCTGCTTATTCTTTTCGGTTATGGAGAAGTCTTTCTAGTCTGGGCATCCTCCAGCCTCTTTTAATTAATTTTGTGTTGGTTATCAAGTTCGACATAGCTCTAACCTATTGCATGTTAATTACCTAGTTTAACTCAGAAAACAATATTATTTTGCTCACTACCAAGTTGGAGAGGGACACAATATAGTGCCCAATAGAGACAATACCATATTTTATACAATAACTTCAACTTAATATGACTATTTATACACTCAAACTACAGAGCCCTCAATCTCTTCCAGAGGGTCACAAATTAGTGATGGTAACATTTAAGTGGTGGATCTGATTGGGGGTCATTTTTTATGACACTATGATCACTGAGAGGATGGAGGTAACGTTGTGATCATCTATAATCTTCTGTACATAGCTGCTTTCTCCATAGAGATGCCTACAGGCCACAGAGAGAGAAAAGTTGTAGCAGATGCCCTTTGTGCAATCAACTGCAACATCTACAGGCTGATTTTGGGTGATCTTTCTGGGAGTCCTCCCCTAGCCACTCTAGCCAAAGAGAATTTCCAATGATGGTAGTAACTTCATTCCACCTCTCATTTCATCACATGGCAATTCCCTAATCTTGGTTCACTGTTTATTATTATCTCACAAAATTATGCCATACTATTTTAAAGGATTTCCCTGCAAATTTCATTTTAAATATGTCACAACTCTAAAATTACTAGGAGTAGCATTGAGAGAACAAGATCTGTCTTCCTCATACTAATTACTGTGTGACCATGATCAAATTACTTCTCTCTGGTCATCAGTTTCCACATCAAAAATAGAAGGATTTTAGATTACAGGACTTCCACAAACCCTTCCAGCTTTAAAACATTAAGCTCAACTGGAATGCTTCCTTAAAATATGCATAAAAATGGGTTTCTTTCTTTATTGCCCCACTCTTGGAATGTGCCATATGATAATCTGGACCTGCATTTGGCTTTTATTTCTTTTTTCTGGTGTTTCTATAACTTGTTTAAAAGTCTGTTCCCAATTTTCTTCATCAAAAAAGGTAAAAGGTTATAAAATTTGGGAGGCAGTTATCTTATTTGGCTTTGTATTCCCCAGATTTTGTATAAATGGTCCATCTGAAAGGTGTTGGTTGAGTTACATTAACGTGGGAGTACCCTCAAACAAATTACTTTGGAGTAACGAAATCTGAAAAGGTTGAGAGCCTATAGCCTTGCACAATAAAGCAGGACTTTCACAAGCTAGTTGATTGGATGTGTGGCAATTGTTGGTATCATACTGCAGTAACTACAGTTTATAAAA
Source organism: Ursus maritimus (assembly GCF_017311325.1). NCBI lineage: Eukaryota > Metazoa > Chordata > Mammalia > Carnivora > Ursidae > Ursus > Ursus maritimus. The sequence continues at coordinate 81,603,962 of NW_024426552.1, forward strand.
TTATAAAATAATTTTGTTTCTCTGGAAACACTGAAAGAGTAATTTGACTTTAAATTTCTTAATGGTCCATTGTATTTCTGATGATTAAAGTAATTTCTGATAGTTCCATAATTAGGTTCTATCTAAATCCTGTAAGGATCAAGGAAATTTTTTCATTGAGATTGGAATTCTCCCATTTTTCACGGCCTGTAGAAAGGAAGACGTCCATTCAGAGTAATGTCACTGCTATACCTATATATGCTTTGTGGGATTTAAAAAAAAATCTTCAGAAACATATTTTTCTCCTCTTAATGCATTTCCACTTATGTGCAATGATTTTGATCAGAAAACTAAAATGTAACAGCGGGTGGGAATGGGGGAGGCACTGAATATAGAATCGGTGCCAACAGATGCAAAAATGCCATGGAAATCTTTGGCCCAGAAATAATAGCGTACCAAAATACACACACACAGTTGTTGGACTCTTGAACAGATACACAGCCGTCTGTATAGACAACAGTGCTGTTGGCCAAGAGTCCCGGAGGCAGGCCAACCTCCCATCCAGATGCCACTGCCAGTGAGGAGCCATTTGGCATCTAGTTCTCTGGCTGCCAACCTTCTTTCCCATTCTCTGGCATGAATTTTCACAGGGGCTGCTCAAGGAAATTAAGACTCTGAAGACTTCTGTATTAATATGTTGTAACAACGCAGTGCCACAGGAGCCCTTTATGCTATTTGAATGTTTTATCCCTTGATTTTTTTTTAAGTGTCAAAGAAACCTGACTTCTATGTATTTGCCTACAGATTAATGCAATTGCTTTGGAAATTAAGAATGATATATTTTGATTTCTGCACGGAGCCAGCTTTCCTTAATCCAGAAATACCTTGAGAATGTTTAAAGCACAAGCAATTTGAAGCACACAGCAGAGAAAGAAAGAGAGAAAGAGAGAAAGGAAGGAAAGAAGGAGCAAAGGAAGGAAGAAGGAAAGAAAGAAAGAAACGAGGAAAAAGAAATAAAGTGTACTGATCTTTTGGGAGAGTGAAAGCAATTCCTCACATCTCTTCATCCCTAGCAAAGCGAACACTAAAAAATCTCCTACTGGTCAGAAGAATTCAATAAGCTCACTTTTTTTTTTTTTCAATAAGGATTGAATAGGTATCAATATATTTCCATGAAAGTCTGCATGTGACACCAACTTCTCGGGGCGGGGGGAATCAACATGAGCACTGTCTTCTCACCTTGTAATCTCATCAAATTCCAATTTCTGCCCATGTGAGGTTGTACTTGGCACTGGCACCGTCTAATACGTCCCAGCCCTTCCAGGAGAAGCCTCCTTACCCACTGCCTGTGTGTCCCCTCCCTCACATCAGTGAGGCGGGCAGCCAGACAGAACTTGCTGAAAGAGTTGCTTTTTTTTTTCTGCAGCTACTTTAGAACAGCAAAGTTTTGAGATTCATCTGATCAAGGAGGAGAATTATCAGAAGATGGCATAATATCTGATGATTTTGATGAATTCAGAAACATGTCATACTTCAAATCACATATTTTAATTTGCACAACAAATAGCACTTTTGATTTAAAGGTCTGTAGTGTCAAAATAAAACATTAAACTTCTATTTCATGCTTCAAGAGGAAAGGATAAGCAGGAGGTTGGGCTTACATGGCTTATCTTGGCTCTGCTCGCTAATTTTGCATAAACGGAACACGTGAACTGGGGAAATATTTTTTTGTGGGTGCTCCATATTCTTTCTCCAATTTGTCCACAAAACTACAATAAGCTCTTGAGGTTAACTTGTTAGAGTTTTTGTCACAAAATAAGTGACCTTAACCATATAAGAAGCAATGTTTTCCCTGGATACCTTCGGTGGGGCTGCCATATTAACTTTACTTGAAGCAACATTAATTGCTCTCAGATCTCTAAGTATCATTGACATTGATAAATCATCCTCAGAGAGACATGAACAAATGAATCAAATGCTCATCATTGCATTCAGGAAAGATAAACATTTTTACAACAAGGAATAATATATCAGGCAGCCTACTTATGTAATGCTGGGTCGCATAAAGATTTCTTGATGAGCCATACAAAACTATCCAGGTATAAATTGCATGAGTAATGCACAGAAGAGACATGTGGCCAAGGTACACTGTAGAAAACATAATATTTCATTCCTTTTTTTTTTTGACAAAAAAATCTATTCAGTATTAGTTAGCTGTGACTATTTGTTTCCCAAATGTACTTTAGTATTAATAAAATCTATTTTCCCATTGTATAAATGTGATAAAATTGTTACTGACTACATCAAAGTGATGTTAAGATAAAGTTCTTCAATAATATATAAAAAATTGGCTGTATAGAAAAGTAACAGCCTACAGGGACGTCTGGGTGGTTCAGTAGGTTAAGCATCCAACTCTTGATTTTCGGCTCAGTTCATGATGAACTGAGAGAGATTGAGCCCCATGTTGGGCTCCGCATTTGGTGTGGAGCCTACTTGAGATTTTCTCTATCCCTCTCCCTCTGCTCCTCTCCTCCAACCCCCACTCGTGCTCTCTCTAGAAGAAGAAGAAGAAGAAGAAGAAGAAGAAGAAGAAGAAGAAGAAGAAGAAGAAGAAGAAGGAGAAGAAGAAAGAAAAAATAAAAGTAATAGGCATACAAACACGTAGAAAATGGCAATATTAGTTGTCTGATAGCTCCTTGGGAATTTTCTAATTCACCAGATGAAGCCTGCCGCACTTAGTCTGTATTTTCTTCTTCTTCTTCTTCTTCTTCTTCTTCTTCTTCTTCTTCTTCTTCTTCTTCTTCTTCTTCTTCTTCTTCTTCTTCTTCTTCTTCTTCTTCTTCTTCTTCTTCTTCTTCTTCTTCTTCTTCTTCTTCTTCTTCTTCTTCTTCTTCTTCTTCTTCTTCTTCTTCTTCTTCTTCTTCTTCTTCTTCTTCTTCTTCTTCTTTCCTCCTTCTTCTTCTTTCTTCTTTTCTTAAAGATTTTATTTATCTACTTGACAGAGAGAGAGCACAAGCAAGGGGAGCAGCAGGCAGAGGGAGAGGGAGAAGCAGGCTCACCCCCCAGGAGGGAGCCCGATGAGGAGCTAGATCCCAGGACGCCAGGATCATGACCCCAGCAGAAGACAGCTGCTTAACCGACTGAGCCATCCAGGTGCCCCTGTATTATCTTCTTTTATGATTTCACCTAACCAAAGATTTTAGAAGAAAACCAACTGGTATTTTCTCTACACAATTCTCCACTTTCTGTTTCAAAGAAAGAGAACATGATTTATTTTTCTTTGGGAAGAGTAACCACTATGAAAAGCACCGTTCCCCTTTCTCAATTGAGGAAAGGGGTGAAATTAACAGAAAGACATTCTTTTTCCACTCACTGCAGTAATCATAGAAAAGCTGCTCAATGCTCCCTTCTCTCTCTGCCTTTCTTTATCTGCCTTTGAGCACCAGCTTTCCCTTTATCCTACCGTGGACCATCTGTGTACTAACAGACATCTAGAAAGACATCAGCAGATCCGAGCAATGGCCACAACACTGACCGGTCCTTCATCCCTGAATGAAAATTACAGACTTTGCCAGGATTGCCAACAATCTTTCTCACAAACATGTGCTACCTGAGAGCCTTGCAATAAATTTCATGTTGTCAGTGGCATGTGAGAGACCTGCAGTAATTACTTGGGTATGCATTTTTGCACTTTTGTCCGAACATTTACAACGGCATTTTCAATTATGTTGTACAAACACTAATTTTGAGGAATGCTAACAACAGTTTTAGCTAAATCTGTTAAGCACTTAGTATGTGCTTTACATGCATTTTCTCATCCAATGCTCACAAGTGGTATTAGCATTATTTCCATTTTATGGATGAGGAAAGTGAGGATTCGAGAAGTGGTGTGACCTGGCTAAGCAGTGGAACTGGAATTTGAAACAGTCTGACACCTGAGCTCACAACCTTACACAGTACAGCATGACTGTTAGGTAAAAAATGGATGTTGGGGTCAATGAATTTGGAAATGCAGAGTTAAACTAAATTTAAAAACTTCTTTCCTGCACAATTTCCCAGTCTTTAATATGCCAGTGGACATTGACTCTCTCAGGTGAAATACAACATGCAGTATTTCCTAAACTTACTGAACCCCATCGATCGCTCAAGTGCTTGGAGCATGAATGTCTAGTTTCAGATGCCGGTTTTGCCACTCGCTATGTTTGTAGCCCTGGGCAAGTGATTTAACCTCTTAAGTAAGTTACTTACTCATCAAAAGAAGATTTAATTATATTTAGCAAGTTGTACCTACCAAGATAGAAGAATGGCCAACATGTTTCTGAGTAAGTTTTCAGAAAGAGTTGAAAAAAGAATTTTTCATTAACATTCAGTTAATGAGAAATGTTTAACTAACCAGAGTATCTTTTTTTTTTTAATGATTGTATTAATCAGCATTTGACTTTCTCCTGAGACTTTCCTGATTTAAAGTTATATTATACCTTTGAAAGTTTTTCAGGTATTTACATTAAAAAAAGGTAATATTAATTATGATCATGTTCTCAGTAATTAGTGCTTTTTATAGTAATAATTTCTCTGGATGTTTGTATTATTTACTCTAGTTACCTTTTCATAATATTAAATGGGTTTTAAAAGTGATATCTATCATCTATCTATATGTCTATATATATCTATATCTATATCTACATCTATCTACTATCTATTATCTATCTATCTATCTATCTATCTATCTATCTATCTATCTATCTATCTATCTATCTATCTAAAAGAGTAGGGCAGAGTTCCCTAAACTTTCTTGGTATTTTTTTCACAGTGCCCCTAAGCCAAAGGAAATACTGAATAGTTTCATTTATTAGGCAGTAAGGGTCCAAAGAACTTAATAAATATTTATGTCTTAACAACTTAGTAGCCTTTGCAAAAATAACACACACAAATTGAAAGAAAAATATTTTTATTTTATTCCTAAGTAATCACAATTACTTACTAATGGAATGTGTGCACCTGTTGGCTCCTGCAAACTCTTCAATCCTTGGAATCAGACTGGTTCTCACTTCTCTTTTTTTATTATTTTTATTTTTTTAATTTAAATTTTAGATAGTTAACATACAGTACAATATTGGTTACTGGAGTAGAATTCAGTAATTCATCACTTACATACAACCCCTGGTGCTCATCATAACAAGTGCCCTTCTTAAATACCCAGCACTCATCTAGCCCATCCCCCGCCCACCTCCCTCCATCAACCCTCAGTTTGTTTTCTATCATTATGAGTCTCTTATGGCTTATTTCCCTCTCTCCTTTTTTTCTTTTCCCCCTTCCCATATGTTCATCTGTTCTCCTTCTTAAATTCTACATATAAGTGAGATCATATGGTATTTGTCTTTCTCTGACTTACTTATTTCACTTAGCATAACACACTCTAGTTCCATCCACATCATTGTAAATGGCAAGATTTCATTCTTTTTGATGGCTGAATAGTGTTCCATTGAATATATACACCACATCTTCTTTATCCATTCATCAGTCAGTGGACATGTGGGCCCTCCCCATAGTTTGACTATTGTTGATAATGCTACTATAAACATCAGGGTGCATGCATCCCTTCAAATCAGTATTTTTGTATCCTTTGGGTAAATACCTAGTAGTGAACTTGCTGGAAAATAGGGTAGCTCTATTTTTAACATTTTAAGGAACCTCGATACTGTTCTCCAGAGTGAATGCACAAGTTTGCATTCCCACCAACAGTGCAAGAGTGTTCCCCTTTCTCTGAATCCTCGCCAACACCTGTTGTTTCCTGTGTTGTTAATTTTAGCCATCCTGACAGTAATATGATGGTATCTCATTATGGTTTTGATTTGTATTTCCCTGATGATGAATAAGGTTGAGCATCTTTTCATGGGTCTGTTAGCCATCTGGATGTCTTTCTTGGAAAGATGTCTATTCATGTCTTCTGCTCATTTCTTAACTGGGTTATTATTATTATTTTTTAAGATTTTATTTCTTTATTTGACAGAGAGAGACAGCCAGCGAGAGAGGGAACACAAGCAGAGGGAGTGGGAGAGGAAGAAGCAGGCTCTTAGTGGAGGAGCCTGATGTGGGGCTCGAACCCAGAACGCTGGGATCACGCCCTGAGCCGAAGGCAGTTGCTTAACCACTGGACTACCCAGGCGCCCCTTAACTGGGTTATTTTTTTGGGGGTGTTGAGTTTGATAAGTTCTTTGTAGATGCTGGATATTAACCCTTTGTCAAATATGTTGTTTGCAAATATCTTTTCCCATTCTGTAGGCTACCTTTTAGTTTTGTGGATTGTTTTTTGCTGTGCAGAAGCTTTTTATCTTGATGAAGTCCCAATAGTTCATTTTTGCTTTTGTTTCCCTTGCCTGTGGTGATGTGTCTAGTAAGTTGCTATAGCTGAGGTCAAAGAGGTTTCTGCCAGTGTTCTCCTCTAGAATTTTGATGGTTTCCTATCTCACGTTAAGGTTTTCCTTTCATTTTGAATTTATTTTTGTGTATGGTGTAAGAAAGCGGTCCAGTTTCATTCTTCTGCATGTGGCTGTCCAGTTTTCCCAACACCATTTGTTGAAGAGACTGTCTTTTTTCCATTGGATATTCTTTCCTGCTTTGTTGAAGATTAGTTGGCCATAGAGTTGAGGGTCCATTTCTGGGTTCTCTATTCTGTTTCACTGATTTATGTGTCTGTTCTTGTGCCAGTACCATGCTGTCTTAATGATTACAGCTTTGTAATAGAGCTTGAAGTCTGGAATTGTGATGCCAACAGCTTTGGCCTTCTTTTTCAACATTCCTTTGACTATTCTTCTCTGGTTCCTAAAACAAATTTTAGGATTATTTGTGGCAGCTCTGTGAAAAAACGTTGATAATATTTTGATAACGATTGCATTGAATGTATAGATTGCTCCAGGTAGCATAGACAGTTTAACAATATTTGTTCTTCTAATCCATGAGTATCAAACGTTCTTCCATTTCTTTGTGTACTCTTCAAGTTCTTTCATAAGTGTGCTATAGTTTTCAGAGTATAGATCTTTTACTTCTTTAGTTAGGTTTACTCCTAGGTATCTTACTGTTTTTGGTGCAATCGCAAATGGGATCGATTCCTTGATTTCTTTTTCTGCTGCTTCATTATTGGTATATAGAAATGCAACAGATTTCTGCACACTGAATTTATATCCTGAGACTTCGCTCAATTCATGTATGAGTTCTAGCAACTTTTTGCGGAGTCTTTTGGTTTTTACATAGAGTATCATGTCATCTGCAAATAGTGAAAGTTTGATTTCTCCCTTGCCAATTTGGATGCCTTTTATTTCTTTTTGCTATCTGATTGCTGATGCTAAGACTTCCAGTACTATGTTAAATAGTAATGGGGTTCTCACTTTTCTTATTACCTTTTCCACATTGATTTTAGTATGGTATTTGCTTTTTATCAAAGCAATCATAGAAAACTCAGCTTTGCAAAGATATGAGACCACCAAATGGCATGTAGAACAATCTAATGTTGAAGCCACAGACCACCTAGAACTGGTTGTTTGCACAGCGTCTGTATTTCCTTCAAAAATATAAAGTACCCTACAGTACTCCCTGTGAGTTCACTATAGCACCCTGGGGTACCTCTACACACAGTTTGGGAATTGTGGGATTAAGGTACTCTATATGATATCTTATCTTTTAACATAAGAGTATTTGAGTATTTAAAGTGTATTATTTATATGCATCTGTATACGTTTGTGAGAGAGAAACCCTGTTATTTAAAACTCAAACTGTAGCCTTTTCCCTTTTCTAAGAGAGGTGGCCTAATTCATGTGAGGAGAGCAAAACATCTCTATGCTATTCTTTTCCTTTTTGGTGGAGGGAAGTAGGAAGGGCAAGACCCAACACAAGAATGATTCTGTTGATGTGCAATGGGACACCAGAAACTAGTTTAGAATAGACTAAAAAGAACTGAACCGCTCTGCGGTAAGAGGCGGGTATGCAACATGATAGGAAACTACACCTCCAATCAGCACAAATGGCTGAGCAGGTTTTATAAGAATAGTGAAATCTGATATTCTACTTTGTTATGTTACTGGGTTACGAACCCTAACCATTTCCCCAAAGCTTCAGTGTAGTTTGTTCCACACACATGCCTTCTGTGATTAGTATTTTGGTGGAAATCAAAGAGGACTGAGGTTTACCCTTGGATCAGCCCAGAAGAGAATGTAGGAAGTGGTGATGTATGAGTGACATTGAGAACTGTGGAGAAAGGCTCTTAAAGTCAGAAGTGACCATAACAACCAAGTCACCAGGGTACCCAGAAAGCTTGGGTGGGAGGATGGGAGGCTGACTTAAGGCTTGGTGCGTCATGAGACACTGATCAAGGGCCCCACCCTGAGGATAGAGGGAAGAAGTCATCAGTGTAGAAACTGGAGTTCTGCAGATAATATCGACCTAGGGGGAAGAGCTGAGAGTAGAAGCTAAAGTATTTTTGGCAAGTCAAGAGACTCAGTACCAGGTGGAGGGCCAATACAAATGTGTAGTCTGGATCCATAGGCAGAAGTGGCATCAATTATAACCTAAGAAAGCAGAACTGTTCAGGCTAGCAGCAAAGATTTTATACCAGATACTTGAGAGAATCAGTGATCCTTTCCTTTGACTCAGCCTAATTTTGGTCCTGCCAGAGAAACAATGATCCAGAAATTTCACTACAACAAGAGACCCAGACACTAAGCAAAGAGTTGCTATATGTCACAGTTATTCTCTACTCAAGACACTACTATATCCAAAACTCTTCCTGGATTAAAAAAAAACCCAAAAACATAGAAAACTAGGAAGTGAAGGCAACTTCCTCAACATGACAAAGGCCGTTAATGAAAACATCCATGGCTAAAATGGTTAGTGGTAAAAGAATAAAAGTTTTCTCCCTAAAGTCATGAACAAAATAAGAATACCCTGCTACTCAACATTGTATTCGAAGCTCTAGCCAGAGAAATTAGACAAGAAAAAAGAAATTTAAAGAGCAAAAGAAAGTAAAACTAACTCCATTCACAGAGGACATGATCCTTTGTATAGAAAATTCCCAAAATACAAAAGAAAACTACTACAGCTAATAAACAAATTTGGCAAGTTGCAGAATACAAGATCAACCAACAAAAATTAGTTGTGTTTGTATATGACAAAAATTAACAATCTGAAAAGAAAATTAAGGAGGCAATTCCATTTACAATAGTACCTAAAAAAATAAAAGACCTAGCAATAAATTTAACCAAGGAGTGAAAGACTTGTACACTGAAAACTACAAAGCATTGCTGGAAGAAATTAAAGAAGATCTAACTAAATGGAAAGACATCCCATGTTCATGGATAGAAAGCCTTAACATTGTTAAGATGTTAATACTATTCAAAATGATTTACAGATTCCATGCCATTCCAATAAAAATTCTAACAGACTTTTCTTCCCCAGAAATGAGAAAGCCAATTCTCAAATTTATATGGAATTGCAAGGGACCCAGAATAGCAAAAACAATCTGGAAAAGGAAGAACAAAGTCAGCCTCACACAAAAGAAATTTAAACCCTGATATACTGCTGGTAAGAATGTAAACTAGTGTAGCCGCTGTGGAAAACAGTCTAAAAATTTCCTCAAAAAGCTAAACCGTATCACACAACAATTCAGTTCCTAGGTATCCAGTTATATACCCAAAGAACTGAAAATAGGGTTCAAAGAGATACTGGTATGCATTGCAGTATTATTAACAATAGCCAAATGGCTGAAACAACCCAAGTGTCTGTCAACAGATGAATGGATAAACAAAATATGGTATATACATTCAATGGAATATTATTTGGTCATAAAGTGGAATAAAGTTCTGATATATACTACAACATGGATGAAACTTGAAGACATTATGCTGAATGAAATAAACTAGACATAAAAGTATAAACATTGTATGATTCCACTTATGAGAAATACCTAGAATAGGCAAATTTGTAAAGACAGGAAGTAGAATAAAAGTTACAAAGGGCTAGGGGAGGGGAAGAGGAGAAAATAGGGAGTTAGTGCTTAATGGGTAGAGGTTCTAGTTGGGGTGATGAAAAGTTTTGGAAATAGATAGTAGTGATGGTTACACAACACTGTGAATGAAATGCCAATGAATTATACACTTAAAAATAGTTAAAACTGCATTGTCTGACCCCCTTGCTCCATCTCTCTCCTACAGAGCTCACACACTGGCACACCTAGATCCTATCTTATTGGCTCCAAAGTCCCTTCATTTCAACTTCCAGGTCCCAGGTAACCAGATCTCTTACATCACAATCTGTTCAAAGGAATCCTTGATCAAACTCTTTTATAGAGCCTCTTGGGGAAAAAATAAGGAAAACAATATATGGTGATGGTCAGTATTTTTAAGGAAGTCATACCAATTTCCATGTTCATATCCCTCAGAAAGAAAAAAATTCACGCTATTGAATTCATGGGAAGGACAATGAGAATTTACCGTATGCCAGAAGATGTTTTAGGTATTTCAATTATATCAAGTTATTTAATGCTCACAATAACTTTGTCTTAGCTAGGTACTACCATAATGCCCACGCTGGAGATTAAAATAAAACAAACTGAAGCAAGGAGAGGTCAAGTAACTTGCCCAAGAGTCTACAGCAAGTCACAGAGTTTAAATGCCAGAAGTCAGATCCAAAATCCACACTCCTTACCTGGCATTACTCTCCCTTTCACAACGAATGAGAAGGGCCTCTATTGGTGGAGAGAAGTGGTGCCAAACCATTGCCTCCAAAGCATGATCCAAAAGACACTGGCCCATCAACATGTTTCATGGCAAAACAAGGGTTCACTGGTGAAATGCTGAACATTATATTCCCTTCTTCCCCACACCCACTGCAGAGCCACAGTAAGTACTAGTATAAAGGGTCTAATAAATTTGGTCTTCAATAAATCTTTTTATAATTTGTTTCACCCAGCACAGGAGCTTTATTTATATAATACGTTATTACTCTTGTTCAGACTCAGTATTATATAAACTGTATTTGGGAAAATGTCACATTAAGATATAAAAATGCTGCCGTAATAACTAGCCATGTTACAAAAATAACTGTTGCTAATGGTTTCCTTGACTAATGCAAACTTGCAAGCTTACTTTTGAGAAATCATATGTAGTTAGCAAGGCAAACCCATTATTTAGATTTGGTGAAATGGGCCTTTAAGTTAAAACCTTACACTGTGCCTTGATCAGAGAAGTATTATCCAAATGAAAGTTTTCTTTTTTTCCAGGTTATGGAGATCTCTCTTCTATCTTCTTTGATTTTATTTTGCTTTCCCTATATTTTTCTGGCCTTATGCTGGTTTATATTGGCTTTGGTCACTTTCTTATTTCAGGAATTTTTACTCTTTATAGATTATTTTTGGACTCTGCTAATGAACTCTCTCGAATTCACTTAAAGGAGCAAATCTTCACCAATTGAAAATCATGAGAGTTTGTTCTTTCCAATACAGAAAATATGAGAGATGACTTGTCTTATTAAAAACATGTAGTGAGTCTGTGCTCTATGACATGCTGTCATGATGTAGGAGAGGGGGATAGAACTTTCCGTCTTGGCTAAAAGAGTCATCTGAATTGGGTGTCGAATTGAAATGAATTTCCTCAAATGGCCAGAAACATAAGCACTGTAAAACACTCCATCCTCTGTACTTCCCCTCGCCCACATATTCTTCTGTTCATTTTTTCAGAATGTATCTTCTTAAACTCACTTTATTCTGCAGGTGTAGCCTTTTACACTGCTTTCCATATAACTAATATTACTAGTGGATAACATGTGATAGTTTCTTTCTTAATTCTGTGATAATTTTATCTCTCCATTAATGTTCTGACAGCTTTATTACTGCCAAAAATCAGTATTTCTTTACAAAAATGAATTTAAGAGACACAAATTCCAGGAGTGAAAAGAAAATGATGACAGATCTCACAAGCTACAGAAATGAATCAGTCTCATTTTTTCATAAGTGAATTTTTTTGTTTCGAGATGGTGGAATTTTTCAGGACCATGCACAACTCCATATTTCTTTAGTATGTTCACTTATATGGGCAGAGTTGAGCCCTGCCATAGCCTAAACTGGGATTTCCTATAAAGAAGTTATATGCTATGTGTCCTTGTGTATGTACCTAGGTGTTTATGTGTTTATAAAATGCAATAATTTTTAAAGGTAAACCAGTGAGGACCATCACCCATAAATCCACCAACATAAAATATAATATATATATTTATATAATATAAAATATATTTTATAATATTTTATATTATTTAACCACTCCCCCTCCCCCCTACATATTCCGTGTATATTCTGGAAACAAGAAACAAGAAACAATTTCTAAGTGCTCTGATATTGAAGTATTTAATATATTATATTTGCATAAATATAATATAAAATAATAACCAGTATTAATACTTCGGTGACTCTCTTTTCAGTATTATTTCAACCATGCCCTTGTCAGCATTGGGTATAGTATTAAACTTCTTGTTGCTGTTGTTAACTTTCCAAGTTAAAACATTTTCCCTCTTAAATTTCCATTTCTTTAATTATTACTGAGACTGAGCACTTGTCATAACCAAGTTACTAGCTGTATTTCTTTTTTTCATAGCCTTCACCCATTTATATATTTTTTGCATGTTCATTTGTTAAATTTTTTATTTATTTATTTATTTATTTATTTATTTATTTATTTATTTGACAGAGATAGAGACAGCCAGTGAGAGAGGGAACACAAGCAGGGGCAGTGGGAGAGGAAGAAGCAGGCTCATAGTGGAGGAGCCTGATGTGGGACTCGATCCCAGAACGCTGGGATCACGCCCTGAGCTGAAGGCAGACGCTTAACCGCTGTGCCACCCAGGCGCCCCTAAATTTTGTTTTTTTTAAAGACAGGTTGTGTTTGAATCTTGGTTTCACCATTCATGTAAAAATTAGGCAACTTGTTTAAGTTTTTTGCAGCTTTGGCTTCCCATCTATGAAGTGAGTTAATAACATTTACTTTCTTGTGTTCTCGTACACATTAAATGAGTCAATATATATAAAGCACAGTGTCTGACTATGGCAGATGCAATATTACGGAGTCATTGCCTATTTCATTTTCCTTGGCATGGAGGTAAACTACATTTCCCAGTTCCCTGAGAATCTAGGTGAGGTCACAAGATTAAGTCCCACCAATGGAATGTAAACAGAAGTGGTACATCACTTGTAGGCTGGGGCAGGTCCTCTCTATTCCATCCATACTACTAGAAATAAGAGTCTTTGAGATGGCAAATTTTCATGATGGAAGGAAGGTGTTTCCTTGAATCATCACTTAGAAAAAAGTCACAAGGAAACGCCATCTAACCCATATCAGATTCCAATGCTATCTATCAGATTTTTTAAATAAGCAATTGTGAGGACTTGGGGGTTTACTGGTTGTAGCAGTTAGAGTGATTTACCCTGCATTACATTTGTATGGGGTAAACTCTTAAGGAATAGAAGCTATTACTATTATTATTATTCACAATCAAAAGGAATGGCCAATGTCAGCTTTAGATTTGAATCATAGTTAATATTCATTGACCAAAAGAACTAAAACAATTTTATTCTGACTCTGAATACTTCTTTCCTTACCCCACTTAAAAAAAGAGTAAACATTATAGATCCTCAGGAGGCTGCATTTATAAGAAGTGTGAAGAAGCACAGTATTTTATATTTTACTATAATCAGCTATATTTCTTTAAGGTCTCCACCTAACCTGAACTCCTTAAAGCCACTAGCTCTTATTCATCTGAATGACTGCTTTTATGAAAAGGAAAGGAGTACAATATGTTGGTAGATGGTCCTAATTAGTAAAGCTTGATCTATAGTCATAAATTTGTTTGGACATAATTTTGGGTATTTATAAACTAACGAACTGAAGTGCATGAATATGTGATCCCGTTAATTTGTTCACAATGAATAGGTATAAAATGTCTAAAGTAATACCAGATAGAACAATTTAACCTCATTTAACCACTCCCCCTCCCCCCTACATATTCTGTGTATATTCTGGAAACAAGAAACAATTTCTAAGTGCTCTGATATTGAAGTATTTAATTACTCTTTTTAAAAGTTTTACATTAGGAATCTATCCAGTGGCTACTGTTTTGTGAATCTGACAGTACCCAGCTGAGTGAATGGAAGGAGGCAGAGGGCAAAGGAAGATGCTACAGGTGGTTCTTGTTGGTTGAATTGTGTTTTTTTCAGTGAGTTCTAGGAGATTCTCTCACTTTTTCCTTCAACCTCCAATTCCTTCCCTTCTCATCTGTTCTTCCTTTTCTTCTTTCCCAGATTTTCAAAAAGGAAAAACGGCCCAAGGGGCTTTGCTGTATAATTAGGTATTAGGAGGCTGAAATCTTTATCGTTCCCTTTCCCTGACTTCTTCAAGTACAGTCATGACTAATTGTGAAAATGGGAGTGAGGAATACCTCTTGTCACCAAATGAGGCATACCTGGGATCAATGTCTTTCCTACATACATGAAAAGGCACTCCAACCTTAACTTAAAACACCAAGCCCAAGTAATAAGCACAATTACTAAATGGGTAATCATATCTCCATATTAATATCTCATTTGACCCTAAGAGCACCCTTCCCTATGAGATGGGAAGAAAATAACATTACCTTCTTTTTATTGAAGAGAATACATGTTCAGAGATGGTAAGATTGGTAAGAACCTATGTGTGCTGCTTAAACCTGTCTCCTGACTCTACCATGCAACAGTCAGATGTACCAAAAAATATGGAGAACCTATGATGGCCAAGTGCCACTTGAATTCCGTGGGACGTTTGGCAAGTTACTCAATCTTTCCTCATCTTAAAGTGGTGATAACAATATCCACTTTATAGGGTTGTTGGAGGATTGAGTTAACCTAAGTAGAGTCCTGAGAACACAGCATATACAGCATGTATTCAGCAAGTGTAAGCTAGTATAATATAATGTGGTAATTACTAGCAGTATTCTGAATTAGTAAATGGAAGAACTGGGTTTTTAAAATAAGGTCTAAATCCACATCTAGTGCTCTTTTAATCATAGAACTCTTGTCTCAGATTACTGTTTTGCAGAAGTCAATTAGGTGTTATATGGCACCACAGAAAGACACAATTGAATACAATTAGTATTTTATATTACATAAATATCATTGATTCAGTGCTCAAATGCTAAACAGTTACGTAAAACTACAAGCATTACTGAAGTACACAGTATTTTTACTCAGCTTAAAAAAAAAGTTATATGTAGGAGCACCGGGGTGGCTCAGTCAGTTAGGTGTCAAACTCTTGGTTTTGGCTAAGGTCATGATCTTGCGGTTGTGGGATGGAGCCCAGCGTTGGCTTTGTGCTCAGCACAGTCTCCTTCGGATTCTCTTTCCCTCTTTCTCCCACTCACTCTCTTCCTCTCAAATAAATAAATAAGTAATCTAAAAATAAATAAATAAATAAACAAACAAATAAATAAATAAATAAAAATTACAAAAATGAAAAAAATTATCTGTAGTAAAATGCACCCTCTTGAGTGTACAGCTCTGAGATTTGATAAGCATATACAGTTGTGTAGCCATTACCACAGTCAAGGTATAGGACAGTTCTTAGAATTTATTTTTGAGTAAAAACTTACGTGAATATTCTAGAAAGAATTTTTCTAACGTTAGAAGCCAATATAAGCATATCTCATTGATTCAGAAAGTATTTATGGAGTTCTTCGTATATGTATAGCATTGTGTTGTTGTCTGTGAAGATGAGGACAAAATACAATAGTTTTGTTTTGCATTTCTACCTCAGTGCTAACAGATAAATCAGGAGAGGGAAATAATATAGGTTTTCCTAAATTCATTTTGAAAAGAGGGGATGAAAAGAAGGATGAAAAAGTGTTAGTGTTTCTTTAATAAGCATGTATTAAACAAATAACATCCTCCCCCCAATAAAACCTACAACTCAGTTTAATTCCTCAAATATTTGTTGTAGACAGTCTATCACTGAATGGACACAATTCCTGTCCTCAAGCAGTTTATTGTAGAATAGAGCAGATAATTACAATACAAGGCAGACATTTATCAGAGGTACACAATGATATGTATTCAAAGAAAGGTGGGGTAAAGGTGGTAGAATCCATAAAGGCTTTATAAAAGAGGTATTATTTAAACAGGGTCTTGAAAAAGATGTAGAATTTCAACAAGTACTATTCATGGAGAGAGGAGAAAAGCTCCTATGCATGCTATAACGCTGTTGCACTGTCCAATATGGTAGCCACTAGCCATACGTGGCCATTTAAATGAACATAAAATAAAAATAAAAATACAGCTCCTCAGTCACACTAGTCACATTTCAAATACTTTAATAGCCACATGTGGTTAGTGGCTACTGTATTGGACAGGATAAAATGTAACATTTCCATCGTAAGAGAAAGTTCTATTGAATAGTGTTTCTATAAAAGGAATGACAATGAAAGGTCAAGAGGTGGGAACAGTGAATTATCCAAATCTCTGTTCAAGCTTTTGAACAAAATGCCAGAAATAATGGTATATCCATGTATTTCCTCTTCAAATATAAATTGGAAATATAAGCCTATGTAAAGATCAATGACTCATTTGTTTCACTGGCTGGTCTGGTTCAATAATCATGCTGAGTTCATAGTATAAATCAATAATGAAGACATAAGACTTAACAGGCCTATCTAATTGCTCCATCTATCTGAGCATGCAGATCACAGGGGCTGAAAGCCAGGCCCTAGGGCCCAGCCAAGTGTGGGTGCTGCTGTTTTTTCTGGCAGATTCCTGTTAGCCGACTGGGTCCAAGCTGAATGACGTGGGCCTTTGTAGTTTCGGTCCCCTAAGAACATGCTCATTGTTAAATTATTTGCTTCTTTTTGGAAGTTGTTGCAGTATCCATTGCAAAACCTAAAGGCAGGTAGATGTTTGAGAGAGCTTTAACTCAGAGAAACAAGTCCCGACACGTGAATAGGGATGAATTGGGTGATGTGTGACTGTAGTCATTGGTAAACTTGTGAAGGTACAGACTTCAGCCTTTAGAGAGGAGCTGTTTTCTTCTCTGTCTGAAGGGTAGTTTGGCTAAACCACCCAAAGTTGTAGTGCTGTTTTTATAGAACCATTCAGGTCATCACTCCCTGGGTCCAAATGGATAGCAGTGTGTCGGGCTAGGAAACCACGTATTAAGGTTTTCTATATCTATGAGAGTCCAAAATGTATGCTTTCACTGGTTCAAAAAAAAAAAAAAATCTAGAAAATCAATTATCTGAGGAAACTGAAGGCAGTCCCGAATATACTGAATTCCTGCCTTTTGTTTGGGTGGTTCCACTTAATTTTAGATCCGATCATTGCTTACAACTTGACTTCGAATCCTTTAAAATATTCAATAATAATTGATTTTTTAAGAAGATTTTATTTATTTCTTTGTTAGAGAGGGTGAGCAAGCACACACAACACACAAACAGGAGGAGCAGCAGGCAGAGGGAGAAGCAGACTCCCCAGTGAGCAAGGAGCCTGATGCGGGACTCGATTCCAGGACCCTGGGATCATGACCTGAGCTGAAGGCCGATGCTTAACCAACTGAGCCACCCAGGTGTCACAATAATAATTGACTTTTAATGTGTATTTTGGTTTTGGACACCATCATTAGGCATTTTATTTATACATGCTCGTTAGACAGCAAATAACTGTTCACTTAAAAGGAATTAAGAGTACCGGGAGAAGATGGGGGGAAAAACAGTGAGAAACTAGCTTTAAATAATTACTTTTTAAAAGTAAGATATATTATGTGGATAATATACATTATATATATATATATATACACACACACACACACACACTTACTTTTTCTTTTCTTTTTTTTTTAAAGATTTCATTTATTTATTTGAGAAAGAGAGAATGAGAGAGAGAGCATGAGAGGGGGGAGGGTCAGAGGGAGAAGCGACTTCCTCCTGAGCAGGGAGCCAGATGTAGGACTCGATCCTGGGCCTCACTCCCGGGACTCCAGGATAATGACCTGAGCCAAAGGCAGTCACTTAACCAACTGAGCCAGCCAGGCGCCCTTTACTTTGTTTTTGTTATGAGGAAGCTTTAAGAACCATATTCTTCCTCCAAAGACTGGCACTTAGAAGAGCCATCTAAGCCATCTTCCAACACTATTAAAATATAAACACTTATTTTTATATAATGTCTACCAATAGAGTGTCAAGGGAAAACATGAAAGTAAGAATTTGCATATCAAGAAAACTTATATAAATACAGATTTAATATTTTTCAGTTAATTAGATTTTTTAAAAAAATGCTTATAGTGATACATAGGTTTCAATTATCTGACACTTTTTGACTTCACATTTGTTTGGAATGTTCCCTCAATGAACTCAAAGGACTGAAGAGAAATTATTTTTCTTTTTGGAACCGTCAAATGAGGGAAAAAGGATTAATTTCAGTTTTCTTTATTTTCAGAAGCCTCCTGTGTTTCATAGGTGGGGAAATCATACTGATGACTCAGCCATCCATGTGTTATTTTGCTGGTTCATGCTACCTCAGTGGAAAATGATAAGTCTAATTTTCCCCACCCACATGATAAAAATCTATTACTTTTATTGAGGACCCTACCAGTCGGTAGAAACTCATTTATTTCAGGATAATCTAGCTCTTGAAATACTGGCATTTATGTTTAACTGGATTGCAAGAACAGAATACACACAAGTCACTTGGTTCCCAGTTTCATAATTTTGGCATCCGTACATTATTTAGACAAGCTTCGGCTGCCTTTGCTTGGCTACGATAGCCATTTTAGAATATATCTGGACTCATGAATATAAATAGTTGTACAAAAATAAATTTTATAAAACCAGAGCTGGTAACAAAAATCACCTAGAGATCAACAACTCTAAAAGAATCTAGTGTCACATTCCTTAGAATGTCAGATTAAACTAACATGTGCCAGTCAATATTGCTACACCGCGACCCTTGATGCCTCCTAAGCAAAACTATTAAGTCCAACATTCTCTCCTGTAAGCACTTATCTGTAAGGATGGCTAACATGTCCTCTGAAGCAGATATTGAAACTGATTGGACAATAGGTAGATACCAGACAGGGGCCTGGGGGCCGACCTCTAGAAATAGGGGGAGAAAATCTTAATCTGCAACACAATGCCGTTCTCTTGAAACCCTATCATTTTCACTTCCCATGTGTCTGCTGCCTGACTGTGAATGGATTTGAAAAGGAATGGTTAGTGCTGAAAATTGGATCAGAGCTAACATTCTCTCATTTTTATCAGCAGCTGCCAAAGGTCATCTGACATAATAGCTGATGAATTCAAGCCCAGTGGATTTCATTTGCAATTTTCAATTTACTGAGGCCTCCAAACCCCACGGTGATAAAAGCTTCCCCTATCGTGGCCTGTCACAAACATCAAGAAACTGCACAAACCCACAAGAAAGAAAAAAGAGAAAGCTGTGCATCCTCGCAGGTACAGATAAGGAGAACAGGAAGAAATGGTATCATGCAGGAAGGTTCGGAGCAGCTTGTGTGGCTAGGCCTCTAAATGCCAATTGAAAGGAAAAGACTATGAAGAACAATCAAATAAGTTCCACAGAATAACACCATGTTTCTTTGGGGCTTTGTGTGAAAATTGCCTTCTAATCTCTTACTTGACATGCCCCCAAACAAAAATGTGAGTGTAAATATGCAAACAAATGAATAAATAATCCTCACTTATTTGGTCATTGGAAGAAAAGCACACTCTGTGTATGTTGTATTTACCATACTTTTGATTTACAAAAATGCATGCTTGTTGTAAAGGATCTTTTACCGTGGAAATCTCCGTCAGCACTAAGAAATCATTTATTTTGTTACGCAGAAATGGTAGATCCTTTGATTGATTTGCAAGGGCAGTCAAAGGACTGACGGAGCAACTACTTGTAAGTGGATCTAGACACTGTGTATCAAAGGTGTATCAGCAAAAAAAAAAAAAAAAAAAAAAAAAGGGCCATTTTTCTCCCTTGTCAAGCTATTGACAGTGAGCTTAGGCAGGATCAGGGACTGAATCCTGCTCCCAGAAATTGTTCAAATTGAGGAGACCATATGTGTAGTTCCATGGAGAATGGCAAGTTTAAATGCTGAGCAATCCATTTTCATCCTATCCAACTTGACTCATACCATAGCCAAGAAAAAAATGGAAAGCAAAGAGATGTTTGGGGTGTAACTGCTGGGAGAATTTAATTTCAGACATGGATGTCTGGATTCCATTCCTACCAAATAGATTCAGAAAGGCTTATGAAATTGGTCTAATGAGGCAAGAGGACTTGGCAGGAGGCATCTACCAACCTGCCTAATGACAAAATTTCTCATGACAGTTGACAAGAAAACCAAGAATGACATCAACAGGACTAGGATATTAACTTCATTTGTGTGTTGCTAACTGTGAGACAATCACAACTCGGAAAGGAAAAGAGACTAATTCCTGGTTGAACTGATGTGGTTGTGACCATTGTAGAATTATTCATCAAATTGTTACAGCAAAAAATAAAAATATGGGCTATTCATCATAATTGAATCCTTAGTTCTTAAAATTAAATGATTTCTTAGGATTTTCTGTTACCAAAAAATTTAGTGACCTTTTAATTCTTCAAAGTCTCAAAATAGAAAAATAGTTCCCTCAGCAGCTAAAGAACTCAGGAATTAACATTTTGAAATGAGGGGTATAAAGTTTTATTCTTAAGCTGCAGAAAATATGGAAGATAGCCATATTTTTGCATTTTTGTAATTTTTTTCTCCTACACAAAATTGTCAGAAAGCCACTTTTCAAAGGTTACTTTTCTCCATCCTCCTTTTAAAGTTACTATAGGTTCAAAGAGAGCTCTCTCTATAATTTCCAGTTTCTATGGGTTCTCTTTGGATTGATAGCATAATACAGAGACCGTGGTGGTGGTAAAAGATTATTTAATGGGGTCTTAATTTAATCAGTCCTCTAAAATACACATATAACTTGGTGAGGGTTTTCATTATCTCTGTTCTTCTATGGCAGTGATATAAGGCAAGCTGTACCAATTGGTCTGTAGTCACATAGCAGAAAGGTTAATCTCTTTTATGTTCCTTCTATTAGAAAGGCAGATCTTGAATCTTCAGGTCAAAGTCCTAAATTGTTCTTGTAGACTGGTTCAGAGAGATTGTTCTTTTTCATGCCCTATGGCTAATTACATTCACTCAGGCCAGAGCATTCTCCATTTCATTAATTAATTCTTTCATTCCTTCATCTAGCATTTATTTAGTACCTACTAAGTGTAGGACACTATGTCAAGAACTATGAATAAGACTTTCCCTACTTTCAAGCAGTTTACAAAAGAGTGGAATAAAGAATGTTTTAAGTCTGTTTTCTCCTTCTCCCCCAGAATTGAGCTTATGTCATGTAGCTATAAAAACTTTAGGGGGATGATGTCACCAAGACGTTGACGTAGGTTATTCTTGACTTTCCTCCCTATCCCGAGAAGAATGACTAACAACTATTCAATAACAAGACACCACTGAGAGAATGCTAGAACATGGGGTTGAGGCTAAAGCAATCCCCTGGTCTCCCAACCACAGAGACCAAGACAGATTGCATTAGAAGGGTAAGAGAAGCAGCTACACATTGGCTGCATTGCCCCTCCCCTAGGCCAGCACAGCAACATGCTGAGAGGTCTCCCCTATACCCCCAGCTCCTCCAGAGAGAAACGAGAACCCAGGGGGACAACCAACCCTCCTTCTAGCATTGTGGATCACTTTCCAGGAGCCACTACTCTGATCTTGCCCCACAGAGATTGTAGTGAAATCTTCAGGGCTCAACCACTGGGAATCTGATTGTAACAGAGAAGGGGTGAGGGGCTTGTAACAATTAGCACACAGATCTTGGCAGACCAAGTTCATACACGCAGTGCTCAAATAGTAATCCCTGGTATATACTGACCAGGGAACTCAGTGGGGTACAGATCTACTTGACTCAGACCCCCCAGTGAGGAGTTTTGCCAGCCCTATAGCATGATTTGGATAAGCCCAGGAGAGGAGCTGAGTCACAGCCCCAAGTACTATCTCCCAACCACATCTGACCAGAGGGGCTGGCAAGAAAACCTGGAAGTTGTGTAGACCAGCAATGCTCAAGTCAAGATGGGCAGGCAAAGCTGATCATCCTCAAAACAGGCAGAAGGATTAATTCATCATGCTGAGGGTGGGTAGCTCCTGGCTTTCTCCTAAATGTTGGGGAAATTAAGAGTTGCCTGGAACGGCCCCTCCCTTTCCTACCCAGGCAAGGAAGCCGAGATGCTCCATGCACTGGCTGTAACACCTAAAGAGCTGGTGAGAACACCTGGAAACTGCAGCACACTGGTGCTTGAGACAAGATAAGAGCAGGTAGAACTGACAGTTTGCAGAGCAAAGCCAGTGGACCTGTTCAGCCAAAGAATTTAGAGCATAGGTTTGCTTGAGTTAAGATAACACAGAGATTTACCAGCCTTAGAACTGCTTTTCCCACTGTACCTAGGCAGGGAAAATAATTGGTGGCCCCACTCATTAATGAATACATCCTCCAGCCTGCCTGACCATGGAACCTAACTAAGACACATGGGAAACTGCATAAGCAATCTAACAAGCCCTACTTACAGTAGCACTTGAACAGAGAGCATAGTCCATGGCTTTCCTGTCTGTAGATCAACAGCAGTGGTCTCACCTGACCAGGAAGTTCAGTGCACACTCTGGCCTGATGCAGCTCTCCAAACACAGAGCCATATAAACCCTGGGTCCTGTCTTGCTATCACACCAGGGTAAGACACTAATTCCTAGCCCCATCTAGAACAGAATATGGTACCCAGTCCTGACCATCTGGTAGGCCTGACCAGAGAATCCAGGCAAATGCAGTGCCCATCCTACAGCCTTGCTTAGATAGGGAACCAAGTCAGCAGTCCCATCTAACTATTCTCAGCTGGTTGCACACTCTCCCCTCCCCACATCCTCAACTTCAGAGCTTGAGCAGTTGCCTCTCCCCAAAATACACCATAATAGCAGGCCTCACTGTTGAAGGACATTACCAGCAGATACACCTAGAAACCCAAACTGAGCTGACTGGTGAAAATCAGTCTCTGCCAAAGCAAAACTCTGAAGTCTAGAAGAGGAATCCAATTACTCAAATGTGCAGACTCCAGAATCTGCAGAATTTTCAAGAATTATGAAAACCCAGGTAAATATGATACCACCAAAAGAAACTAATAATGCTCTAATAACTGATCTTAAAGAAATGGAGATCTATGAACTATCAGAAAAAGAATTCAGAATAAATCATTTAAACAAGTTTAATAAACTACAAAAACACATAGGTGACTAAGTGAAATTAGGAAAACAATGCATGAGCAAAATCAGATCAACAAATCAATAGAAATCATCAAAAAACAAACATACAATCCTAGAGGGAAAAAAATTACAATAACTACACTGAAGAATTCAAGAGTTTCAAAAGCAGACTTGACAATGCAGAGGAAAGAGTCAATGATCTGGAGGATAGGACATTAGAGATTATCCAGTCAGAGGAGCAAAAAGAAAAAGAATGAAAAAGAATGAGGAATACCTATGAGACTTACAGGTACCATAAAAACCCCAATATTCACAATATAGGAATTCAACAAGATGGGAACAACAGAAGAGGAAAAGAAAGGGGCAGAAAGTATATTTAAAGCAAAAATGGCTGAAAACTTCCTGAACCTGGCAAGAGAAATGGACATCCAGATATATGAGGCCCTAAGGACTTCAAATAGGTTGAACCCCAATAGGGCTACATTGAGACACAGTATAATTAATTGTCAAAAGTCAAAGACAAAGAAGGAATTTTAAAAGCAGCAAGAGAAAAAGAGAAGTTACATAAAAGGGAACCCCCATAAGACTATCAGTGGATTTTTCAGCAGAAACATTTCAGGCCAGGAGCAAATGGGTGACATAGTCAAAATATTGAAAGAATAGAGCTGTAAACCAAGAAGCTGTACACTATCTCTGGCAAAGTTGTCCTTCAGAAATGAAGGAGAGATAAAGACTTTTTCAAACAAACAAACAGAAGCTGAGGGAGCTCATTAGTCAAGCCTTACAAGAAATGCTAAAGAAAGTTCTTTGAATAGAAGTAAAAGTATGCTAATTAACATCATAAAAATATAGAAAGGTAGCATACATTTTGTTAGTAATGATAAATACATAGTCACAGATTCTGCAATATGGTAATAGTGATGCATAATTCACTTACAACTCTAGTTTAAAAGTTAAAAACATGAACACTGTAAAAATAACCATAACTACAATATTCTGTTAGCCACACAACATAAAAATATGTAAATTATAACATCAAATAGCCTGAAAAGTGAAGGAGAGAGAAAAAGTGTAAAATTTTGGAACAATTATAGAAGAATGGGAAAAATTCTAAGAAATATGCAATTTGCCAAGACTAAATCAGGAAGAAATAGAAAATCTGGGGGTGCCTGGGTGGCTTAGTTGGTTAGGTGTCCAGCTCTTGATTTCAGCTCAGGTCATGATCTCAGGGGCCTGGGATCCAGCTCCACATCAGGCTCCATTCTCAGCAGGGAGTCTGCTTGAGGATTTTCTTCCTCTCTCTCTCCCCCTCCCCCCACTTGTGTGCTCTTTCTCTCTCTAAAATAAATAAAATATTAAAAAAAAAAAAGAAATAGAAAATCTAAATAGACCAATTACTAGTAAAGAGATTGAATCAGCAATAAAAAATCTCCCAATGAAAAGCCCAGGACCAGATGGCTTCACTGGTGATTTTTACCAAACATTTAAAGAAGAATTAACACCAATCCCTCTCAAACTCTTTGAACAAATTGAAGAGGAGGGCACACTCCCAAACTCATTTTGTGAGTCTAGCATTATCCTAATACCAAAACCAGGAAAGAGCGCTACGAGAAAAGAAAACCTGAGACCAATATCCCTGATGAATATAGAGGCAAAATTCTCAAGAAAATTAGCAAATTGAATTTAGCAGCATATTAAAAAGGATCATTCACTGTGATCAAGTGGGATTTACCCTGGGATGCAAGGATGGTATAATGCACATAAATTAATCAATGTGATATATCATATTAACAGAATGAAAGACGAAAATCATATGATCATCTCAATAGATGCAGAAAAAGCATTTGACAAAATTCAACATCATTCATGATAAAATCTCTAAACAAATTGGGCATAGAAGGAACATATCTTACCATAATAAAGGCCATATATGATAAGCGCACAGCTAACATCATACTCAGTGGTGAAAGGTTGGAAGTTTTTCCTCTAAGATCAGGAAGAAGCAAGGGCGATCACTCTCAACACTCTTATTCAAACATGGTCCTAGCTGGAGCAATCAAGCAAAAAAAGAAGAAAAGTACCAGAATTGGAAAGAAAAAAGGAAAATTGTTTCTATTTGTAGATGACATGATTTTATATATAGAAAATCCTAATGAGTCAACTAAAAAATTATTAGATCTAATCAATGAATTCGGTAAAGGTTGCAGGATACAAAGTTAACATACAAAAATCAGTAGTATTTCTATACACCAACACTGAATTTTATGAAAAAGAAATAAAGAAATTGATCCCATTTACGATAACATCAAAACAATGAACTATTTAGGAATAAATTAAACCAAGGAAATGAAAGATCTCTACTCTGAAAACTATAAGGCAGTGATGAAAAAAATCAAAGGCAGAAATAAATGGAAAATAATATACAATAAGTATTCATGGAACAGAAGAATTCATATTGTTAAAATGGCAATACTACCAAAAGCCATCTATAGATTAATGCAATCCCTATCAAAATTCCAATGGCATTTTTTATAGAAGTAGGAAAAAACACTACTAAAACTTATATGGAACCACAAAAGACTCCAAAAAGCCAAAGAAATCCTGAGAAAGTAGAACAAAGCAGGAGGCATCAGACTCCCTGATTTCAAGCTACACTTTAAATCTATCACAATCAAAACAGTATGGTATTAGCATAAAAACAGACAAATAGACCAAAGGAACAGAACTGAGAACCAGAAATAAACCCCAAGCATATGGGTCAATTAATACTTGACAAGAGAGCCAAGAACATTCAATGGAGAAAAGACAATGCCTTCAGTAAGTGTTGCTGGATAACTGAATATTCATATGTAAAAGAATGAAACTGGCAGCCTATCTTACATACTCACAAAAATTAACTCAAAATGTTGATACACACACACACACACACACACACACACACACACACACACACACAGAGGAAATTACTCAGTTATAAAAATAAGGAAATCCTACCCTTTATGACAACATGGATAGACCCTAAAGATATTATGCCAAGTGTAGTAAGTCAGACAGAGAAAGACCAATGCTATGTGATTTCACTTATATGTGGAATCTAAAAAACAAAAAGTACCCAAAACCAAACTCACAGGAAAAAAGATTAGAGATTTGGTTATCAGAGGTGGAGGGTGGGGGAAGGGGAAATTGGAAGAAGGTGGTAAAAGGTACAAATTTCTAGTTATAAGATAATTACTAGGGATGTGATGTACAACATGGGGACTATGGTTAACACTGCTATATGATATATAGGAAAGTTGTTAAGAAGGTAAATCCTAAGAGTTCCTAACACAAAAATAATTTTGTTATCTTTTTCTTTCTTTTCATTGCATCTATATGACATGATGGGTATTAGCTGAACCTATTGTGATAATCATTTCACAAGATATGTAAATCAAACCATCACACTATATGCCTTAAACTTATACAGTAATGTTTGCTGATTATTTCTCAATAAAACTGGGAAAGAATGTCAAAATAATGGAAGGTTTATCCCGAGAATTTGGGTAATGGAATCACACTGTTGACCTCCAGACATCCAACTTTGGATAAAAGCTCTCTCTCCCGCCTCCACCACCTTTTAAAAAAATTTTTGTAACATATGAATCACTGTAACATTTTTTGCCAAGTCTACATGTAATCTATACTTATTTACTAAATACTTTTCTTTGACTGAACTCAGCTTTTTAAAATTAAATAAATTCTATTAGGAAGAGGTCATTATCTGTACTACCACAAACAAAAAGCCTGTATCTTGAGCCATGAATAAAAATATAATTATAAATATAAACACATAACTAGTATCATATTAGTCTGTGCACCACCTGCATAATTTCATATTTCACTAGCGGTATGAGTACCACCCTTTGAAAAATACTGGTTTGGTGCATGGTGCTGATAAAGACCAGTGTTGCAGGTTTAACCTCCATAAGAATGATAGCTCCAAGAGAACAGATACTTTGATTTGTTTCTTGCTATACCTAGAACAATGCCTAGCACATGTTAGGTACTAAAAAATAAATGTTAAATAATGGACAAGGGCTAGTTAGCTTCTCAAAGATCAACCTGTATTTCTTCTATAGTCATATTCATCATACTTTATCACAATTACTTATCTAATGTCCCTCTTAATCACTGGGCTGGTCAAAAACTTTGTCTTTCTTGTTCACATCTTTTATAATCATCAGCACCTAGAACAATGTCTGGCACATAGGAGGTTCTCAACAAATATTCATTGAGCGAAGGGACAACACCATTCCAAGGTCATACAGTTTTTTCTATAATTTCACTGGTTGAATTGATCAACATTGGCTCAAAGCTATTTAGTACCTGGCATATTAAAAAAAATCTTTGTTGAATCAATGAATGAACGAGCATTTTCCACTACAAATGATTCTTTAGTTGAAAATCAGGCCTTGAACTGAGATATCACAAATGTATTCATAAGGTATGACTGTAAAATCAAAGACTGGAAGAACCGTGTTTATCATTTGAGAAATCAAACTCAGCTTAAACAAAGAGATGATTTCTTTAACATTATAATTCTTTCTCATAAATTTCCTGATTGAATTCCGTATTTCATAATCAGGGTTTATTTGAGCAAATCATCAATTATCTGTGCTACATTGATAGGAGTCAATTATGGTATCAATGAGTACTATATTGAGAAAAAATCTGGGGTCAGAAAGGTTTTGGTTAAACAGATTTTTAAAAATGTCCCCTGTGACAAGTAGAAATTAATCTCTTAATATTCTTAATAAAGTGTTCTTGGAGTTCAAAAAAAATTTTCCCTCTATCCTTCAGAATATGCCAATATATATTGTGATCTGTCAAGAGTCAATTTATTAAGCATCAAGACATGTTTTCTCACAAAATATCTATTAGAACCCTCCAGAACATACGTTGGGAAACTCTCAGATCACAATCATCCCTATAGAAAAAACTTTCCTGAAACAATAATGCTCATAACTACTTATAAAATATCTTCTGTGGCAGACAAATGGAAACTCTATTCATTCCTTCTCATAAAAATATTTTATTATAAAATATGGCAAGTATATAGAAAATTATAAAAATATGGGTACACACTATTCAGTCAACATTTCTTATTTTTAAAAATTGAAGCATAGTTAAAACATTTCTCATTTTTATAAGATCTTTTAAGAAGTAGTAAAATACTACTAAAACAATTAAATCTCCTGCATGTCTCTTCCCAATTCTTTTCTCGTCTTACTTTTCCCAAAGGTAACCAACATCGTAAATTGATACATTCCTTATATACTATGATTTTGTATATTTTTTACACTTATACAATTTATATGATTCTGTATATTTTTCAAGTTATTATAAATTGGATAATACCGTACAATGTTTCTGTGATTTTTCATTGAAAATTTTATTTTGAGATATATCTATGTTGATACACTTAGGACAATTTATTTTAGCTCTATATTTAACTGGTTTATAAATATATTTTAATTTTCTATTCCTTTATTTTCGAAAGTTTGCTTTCAGGTCTTTGGTAATACAAACAATGCAGTAATGAGCCATTTTAAATCTTTCCTTCTTGGTTCAAATGTGCTCTTCCTTCTTGGTATGGTCCTGCTCAATGAGGACTCTTGTACATCCAGAGGAGCTCATGCCTGGTAAATTTCAGATACCCCGTTTCCACTGACATGAGGGTGGCTCCAGCAACCCTAGTGGCCAGGTTCCTGCTGAGTTCCCAGGACCCTGGCCAGACTCCCACTGAGTTCAGAGTACCTCCCATGAGAAGCTTCCCAGTTAAGTCAGTGAACACCCTTCCGTCCACCCCCATGTTCATGGACAGCCTTGGCCTGCCAGCTGTGAGCCAGCTCTGGCTTGGATCAAGCCAGCAAACCTGCCCTCCATCCAGTGAGAGGCAATGACACCTTTCCCAGGAGGTCTGATCCAGCCTTGGGGGAGATTTCTACACCTCACTTTTTCTAAGTTCGTTCTTTCCTTGTTACTCTTCCTCAGCTCTATGGTATTCTTTAGAGTTTTAAAAGTTCCTCTAGTAATTAATCTCCTGTAAATAGTTAATAATTCTTTTTAGAAAAATATTATTTATTTGAGAGAGAGAAAGAGAGAGCACAGCAGGGGGAGGGGCAAAGGGAGAGAGAGAAGCAGACCTCCCACTGAAAAGGGAGCCTGATGCTGGACTCCATTCAGGGCTCGATCCTTACGACTTGAGCTGAAAGTAGACGCTTAACTGACCGAGCCACCCAGGTGCCCAATAATCCTTTATATAAACCTTCCTACTGCATAGTTTCTGTTTTCGGACTGAACCCCAACTGATATAGGTAGCTTTTCCTCTTTTTCTATTCTTTGAAACAGTTTGTACAGAACAGGGATTGTTTATTCATTTAAGATTTAGTCTATATGAAACTATACAAAGCTAGTCTGTACAACTCTCTCCCTCTCTTTTCTCTTTGTTTTTCTTCTACTCTTCTACTCATCTGTCTTGCTAGGAACCAGGTTTTGGTTTGATTAATTCTCATTAATATTTTTGTTTTTACTTCATTAATGTCTGTTCTTATTACTGTTATTTCTTTTTTTTTTTTTTTAAAGATTTTTATTTATTTATTTGACAGAGAGAGACAGCCAGCGAGAGAGGGAACACAAGCAGGGGGAGTGGGAGAGGAAGAAACAGGCTCATAGCAGAAGAGCCTGATGTGGGGCTCGATCCCAGATCGCCGGGATCACGCCCTGAGCTGAAGGCAGACGCTTAACCGCTGTGCCACCCAGGCGCCCCCTTATTACTGTTATTTCTTTCATTATACCTTCATTGGATTTACTGTTGTTCTTTTTCCAGTTTCTTAGACACTTAAGTATTTTCTGAAATTCTGTTTCAAAATATTTTGAAATTCACAGGTGATTTATGCTTTAAGTAAAAATATTTAGGGGTACATATATATATATATACATATATATATATTTGTTGTTTTCTAAGTTAATTGTATTATGGTCAGAGATATGTAAAATATGTGTTTCATGATTTTTTTGAGATTTGCTTTGTGACCTAGTATATGGATAATTTTTACAAATATACAATGCCCTTGAACATTAGTCCGTGTATGCCCTGTCTTATATGTATCTGTTAGATAAAGTTTATTATTTTTGGCATCACGTATTTTATTGTTAATATTTTTCTTTAATAATAATTTTTTATTATATTATGTTAGTCACCATACAGTACATCCCCAGTTTTTGATGTAATGTTCCATGCTTCATTATTTGCCTATAACACCCAGTGCACCATGCAATATGTGCCCTCCTTAATACCCATCACCAGCCTATCCCAGTCCCCCACCCCTCTCCCCTCTGAAGCCCTCAGTTTGTTTCCCAGAGTCCACAGTTTCTCATCATTCATTCCCCCTTCTGTTTACCCCCCCTTCATTCTTCCCTTCCTTCTCCTACTGATCTTCCTGCTATTTCTTATGTTCCATAAATGAGTGAAATCATATGATAATTGTATTTCTCTGCTTGACTTATTTCACTTAGCATAATCTCCTCCAGTCCCGTCCATGTTGCTGCAAATGTTGGGTAATCGTTCTTTCTGATAGCTGAGTAATATTCCATTGTATATATGGACCTATCTGCTCGATTTGTAAATTTCTGAATGTGTTAAAATATCACTCTAGGAATGTGGATTTGTCAATTTTTATTGTAATCTTTCCCTTTTAGTTTAAAATATTTTGAGGTTATGATGTTGTGTGTACACAAATTCACGATTGTTACATCTTCTTCAAGGATTACTCCTTTTATTATCATGTGTAATGTCAATCTTTATCCCCATTAATGCCTTTTAGTTGAAATTCTATTCTGTTTCAATAGTTTTCTTCTGATGAAGCCATTCCTTCAGAAGAAGGCCAGATCATGCAAGACCTTGTAGGCCTTCAGAAGTTTTTTTGGCTATTTTTTTTCTCCTGAAACAGAAAACCACCAGAAGATTTTGAGCAAAAGATTCACATGATATGACACATGTTTGAAAGGGTCATTCTGCTGCGCTGTGAATAGAAGGAAGGGGTCGGGAGGAGAATAGTTAAGAGGCTATTGCAATAAAATTGACAAGAAAAGACAGGGATTTACATTTCCTGCAATGGCAATCTAGATTGTTTAGAACCTACCTTCCTGCTGAGAGCAACTTATTAAGTAGGACAAAACATATTTTTTAAATATAGCAAAAGCTTTTTAAAAGGCCTTAAAAAGTAGAGATTTATAGGTCTAAACCTAGGGAAAAAGGAAACCTAGAGTGCTGAGTCTAGCATTTGTTTGGCTTTTCACCTTAAGGTGCCTGCCAATTCTAAAAGTGCTGGTGAAGAGGCTGAAAACCTGTACAAAGCTTTCAAGACTCAGAGACCACTGCAGAGGCAATGCCTTGGTAATAACCCAGGCTTTGGTGTGTTAACCAGAAGGTTTATATTCTATAGGTAAAGAGAGTCTGGAAAGAGATAACCCCTTACCAGGATTAAAGCACAACTTTGAATAAATCCATTTACTTGTTGGATTAAGATGATCTGAGGATGAGATTAGTAGTGGTCCTAGCCTAGCTTTTCACCAGAAAACAAAGGAAATTCTCTCTAGAGAAATGTAATATGATATAAAGCCTCAAAATATCTTTAAAATAATAATGGGGAAAATGAGAAATATGAATGACAAAAGAGAAGGAAAGAAATAAGGAAGGAAGGAAGGAAAGAAGGAAGGAAGGAAGGAAGGAAGGAAAGAAGGAAGGAAGGAAGGAAAAAAAGCAGGCATTAGAAACAAATACACAGGATACACAGATAATGTAGTTATCAGGCCTAGGCTTAAAAATAACCATGTTTCATATGTCCAAAGAATTAAAACGCAAGATGAAGAATTTCAACAGGGAATTGAAAACTATAGAAAAAGAATCAAATGAAAAAGTCTATATATGAAAAATACAACAACTGTGCTTAACAGTAGATTAGACACAGTTTAAGAAAGATTTTATAAAATGGAATATAGTTTAGGAAAAAATCAGACAAGCATGGAGAGACAACAGAAGGGAAAACACAGAAAAGAACATAAAAGTAGCCAATTCTTAATTTCAGCTCAGGTCATGATCTCGGGGTCATGGGATTGAGCCCCATGTTGGGCTCTGCACTCAGTGGGGGAGTCTGCTTGAGATTCTCTCTCTTCCTCACCCTCTGCACCTCCCTCCACTTGTGTTCTCTCTAAATAAATAAATAAATAAAATCTCTAAAAAATAAGATAATTCAGAGAATTTTCTCTGGTAGAATAGAAATACACTAGATATCAATGATAAGAACAATGCTAAAAAATTCACAAAGGTTAGGGATTAAACAGTAATCATCTAAATTGCAAGGGGATCAAAGAAAAAAAATCATTCTGGAAACCAGAAGATATTTGAATTGAATGATTTGTGGAATGTAGCTAAAGGTATAATTTCAGGGAAATTTAGAGCCACAATACATATAATAGAATGAAGATTAAAAAGAACAGATGTAAGCATCTACCTCAAGAAACTAGAAAAGGAAAAGCAAATTAAATTTAAAGAAAGACTGATCAAGTAGGGGCAACTGGGCGCAGTGGATTAAGTGTCCGGCTCTTGGTTTTGGCTCAGGTTGTGATCTCCGGGTTGTGAGATGAAGCCCCACATCTGGCTCCATCATCAGCACAGTCTGCTTAAGACTCTCTCTCCCTCTGCCCAGCCCCCCAATTTTGCTCTCTCTCACTCTTTCTCAAAGAAATTTTTAAAAATTACAGAAAGACTGATCAAGGAAAAAAAAGAAGGTACAAATAATCAATATTAGAACAACACAAGAGACCTCACAGAAATACAAAATGATAATTAAAGATATTATAAACAATTGTATGCCAATAAATAGACAAATTTAGATGAAGTATAGAGAGTTCTAGAAAAATACAGTTGATTGAGAGGAAATAGAAAATCTGAAAATCTTGTATTTCTTAAAGAAACTGAATATATAGTTTAAAACTCCAGACTCAAATAACTTCTACCAAACTTTTAAGGAAGAAATAAGCCCCAAATGACACAAACTTCTCTAGAGAAGAGAAAGAAGAGAAAACCTCCTAACTCATTTCATGAGGGTATCATAACCTTGATACCAAAACTTATTAAGAATATTATAAGAAATAAAAGTATGAGAAGATTTCTCTCTCTCTTTCTCTTTCTGTTCACTCCCCCCCATCTCTTTCTCAGGAACATTGATGCAAAAATCCTAACCAAAATATTAGCAGACCAAATCCAACAATATTTATTTTTTTAACATTTTTAAAAAATTTATTTATTTGAGATAGAGAGCAAGCAAGAGAGAGCACATACAGAGGGAGAGAGAGAGAAAGCAGACACTCCACTGAGCAGGGAGCCTAATGCAGGGCTCAATCCCAGGACCCCAGGATCATGACTTGAGCCGAAGGCAGCCACTTAACTGACTGGGCCACCCAGGCTCCCCAAATACAACAATATTTTAGAAAGATAATACACCATGAGCAAGTTGGGTTTATTCCAGTAATGCAAGGTTGGTTTTACATTTGAAAATCATTTATTTTAAATCATCACATTAATAAAATGATTAAAAGAAAAAATCATATGATCATTTTAATAGGTTCAGAAATAGCATCTTAAAGAATTCAATACTCATTCAAGCTAAAAATTCTTAGTAAACCAGAAATAGGAGGGAACTTAAACTGATAAGTGCCGTCTATAAAAAACCTACAGCAAGTATGATAATCAACAGTGAAATTTTGAAAGCTTTCTTTCTGAAATTTGGAATAAGACATGGATGTCTTCTATTATTACTATTCAACAGTGTATTTGAGATCTTAGGAAATGAAATAAGGCAAGAAAAATAAAAAGTATAATGTTTAAAAAGGAAGAAGTAAAATGATTATTATTTATAGATGACATAATTGTATATGTAGAAGATAAAAAAATAACCTAGAGGTAAACTACTGGCATTAATAAGTAATTTTTAAAGGAATGATGGCTATAAGGTCAATATAGAAAAACCAACTGTATTTCTATAAACCAGCAAAAAAGCAAGCAGAAAATGAAAATTTTAAAATGGTATCATATATAATAGCATCAAAAATTATTAAACACTTAAGAAAGATGTATAGGATCTTTAAAAAAAACCTACATACATAATTGAGAGAATTTTTAAATGACCTAAATTAATGGAGGAATATAGCATATTTGTGGATTGAAAGACAGTAAAAAGACGTCCCCCAGTTGACCTATAGATTAATACAATTACAATCAAAATCTCGGCAATATACCTAGGGCAGGTATTAGGATTAGTAAAGAACAGGGTCTCATTAAAATAAAGCTGAGCTAAACAACCCCGAAGAGTCAACAAGCCCCACTAAGCTGAGTTAAGAAAGGAAACCCAGTATTGAAAGATCTGGTAATTAAAGCGTGGGAAAACTGTTGGAATTATTAAGCTAAAATGAGCTGTATGAGGGAAAGAACATGATGTTTCTTTTGTGCTTCATGGTCTGCATTTGTCTTTCTCATCCATAATCTCCTTGAGAGCTCTCGGCATCCTGAGATGGAAGATCATCATTCGTATTCTACCAGTAAGGAAACTAAGGCTCAGAGAGCATTTCAGAGGCCAAAAAGACTTGGTATTCTAGAATAGGGGTTAGAACACAGTCTTTTTTCTTGATTTTTGTCCAAGGCCCTTTCCCAAAAAAAAGATGTTACAACATACACACACCAAACATACACCATACACACCATAGTCAGGGAATGTAGATACATCCTAAGTGTTATTTGAAATTTCAGGTATATGAAAATACGAAAAGGAAGATATATACACGTGATTATTACAAAATGCATGCTTTTGAACACACTCTTCCCTCAACTTAGAATGCCCTTCACTCCTTTATTCCCCAGCATTATTCCCCACAACGAATTTTAAGTTGTCCATTAAAACTCCATTGTAGCACTTTCTCCTCTGAGCAATTATCCTTTCCACACAAGCAGAGTTCAGCACTGAGTTCATTTTCAGAAGAGTATTGTGTAGAGGTTAAGAGCAAGGACTTTAGAGTCAGACTTTGAGATGGCATTCTAGGTCTGACACTTAATAGTTGTATAACTTTGGTTAATTTATTTAGCCTTTCAGTATATGTATTTCCTAACTGTAAAATAAAGATGATAACAATATCATCCATCTTCTAGGACTGTTGCAAAAATTAAATAAGTTAACATATGTAAAGTGCTAGAACAGTGCACAGTACACAGCAAGTATTATATAGTTGATAACTGGGATTAATATTATTCAAAATTAATATTATTCAAAATTATTTATTGTACACCTACAAGGTGCCAGTGACTGTGCTAATAAGCTTTGTTGGCAGAACTGAAACAAAGTTTCCCACTCTGTAGTGGGGGAGACAGATAATACATAAATAAATAACTAAACAAAACACTTTCGGATGTCAGAATTTATATAATGGACACAAACACAGGGACGTAATAGAGAGTAGTAGGTGGTAGGTGTTGTCTGCTTTAAGGAGGATGGTTGGAGAAGTAATGTATAAGTGATCAGAGGGGGGTATAAGTCTTCATTGTTAATAATGAATAATGGGAGGAGCCATGAGGGGATCAGGGAGAATATTTCAGGCAGGAGGAACAAACAGTGCCAAAATGCCAAGATTAGAACAAGTTCGGTGTGTCTGAGAACAAAAATGGGACCAGCATGGGCAGAAAATGGTGGAGAAAATAAGAGAGGTAGGAGATGAAGTCGGTGAGGGGAACAGAGGTTGGATCATGTAGGACTTTGTAGGCCACGGAAAGAAGTTTTGATTTTATGTGTAGCTAGAAACCACTGCAGTAAGTTATAAGAAGTAAAGAGATATGATTTAATCAATGTTTTGGAAAGATCACCCTAACTTCTCTGTGGAGAATGAATTGCAAAAAGGCAAGACTGGAAGCAAAGAGATTCATAAGGAGAGTGATAGGGCAAGAGATGGTAATAGTAGCAGAAATGAAGAAAAACAGATTCACGATATGTTTGGAAGTGCAGTTTAGACTCACTGCTAGACTGAATGTAGAGGCTAAGGGAATGAGAGGACTCCGAGATGACAACCAGGGTTTTTAACTGGGTGAATGGTGGGGCCATTTACTGAGATGTAGACTGATCGCCCCTTTGTCTTTTTTTCTTTCCTTCTTTAAATTCCAGTATAGTTTACATATAGTATTATATTCATTACAGGTATATAATACAGTGATTCAACAATTCCTTGTATTTATTCAGCACTCACCAAGATAATTGTACTCTTAGTTCCCTTCACCTATTTCACCCATCCCCCCCCCATGCCCCTCAGCTGTGGTAACCATCAGTTTGTTCTCTACAGTTAAGAATCTGTTTCTTGGTTTGTCTCTTTTTATTTTCCTTTGTTCATTTGTTTTGTCATAAATTCCAGATATGACTGAAATCATATGGTATTTGTCTTTCTCTGACTGTTTCACTTAGCATAATACTCTTTAGCTCCATCCATATCATTGCAAATGGCAAGATTTCATTCCTTTTTTATGACTAGATAATATTTCAGTGTGAGTGTGTGTGTGTGTGTGTGTGTGTGTGTGCGCGCCACATTTTCTTTATCCATTCTTCTATCAATGGACACTTAGGTTGCTCCCATAATTTGGATATTGTAAATAATGCTGCAGTAAACACAGGGGTACATGTATCCCTTTGAATTAGTGTTTTTGTATTCTTTGGGTGAATACCCAATAGTGCAATTACTGGATCATAGGGTAGTTCTATTTTTAATTTTTCGAGGAACTGGCATATTATCCCCATACTGAGATACTGGCACAGTATCTCCAAAGTCTTAGAACTTAGACATTCTGACAGGTGTGAGGTAATATCTCATTGTGGTTTTGACTTGCATTACCCTGATGATGAGTGATGTTGAGTATATTTTCATGTGTCTGTTGGCCACCTGTGTGTGTTCTTTGGAGAAATGTCAGTTCATGCCTTTTGCCCATTTTTAATTGGATTATTTGCTTTTTTGGTGTTGAGTTGTATAAGTTCTTTATATATTTTGGATACTAACCCTTTATCGGATATGTCATTTGCAAATATCTTTCCCCATCCAGTAGCTGTCTTTTAGTTTTGTTGGTTGTTTCCCTTGGTGTGCAGAAGCTTTTCATCTTGATGTAGTCCCCAGGTTTATTTTTGCTTTTGTTTCCCTTGCCTAAGGAGACATTTTCAGAAAAATGTTACAGCTGATGTCAGAGAAATTACTGTCTGTGCTCTCTTCTAGGATTGTTATTGTTGCAGGTCTCAAATTTAGACCCTTAATCTATTTTGAGCTTATATTTGTGTATGATGTAAGAAAGTTGTCCAGTTTCATTCTTTTGCATGTAGCTGTCCAGTTTTCCCAACACCATCTGTTCAAGAGACTATCTTTTTCCCATTGCATAATCTTGCCTCCCTTGTTGAAGATTAATTGACCATATAATCATGGCTTATTTCTGGGCTTTCTATTCTGTTCCATTGATCTGTGTCTATTTTTGTACTAGTACCATATCGTTTTGATTACCAAAACTTGGTAATATAACTTGAAGTCTGGAATTGTGATACCTCCAATTTTTTTTTCTTTTTTCAAGATTGCTTTGGTTATTTACGGTCTTTCATGGTTCCATACAAATTTTAGGATTGTTCGTTTTAGTTCTGTAATCACTCCTTTGGGATACTGTATTTAGTACATGTTTTTCTTCCTGGATTTTTCACATGATTCACAATGAATTATTATATAGTCTTATTATTTCCCATTTATACGATTAGTTCCTCAAGGACATGGAATATACGTGTGTGTGTGTGTGTGTGTGTGTGTGTGTGTGTAGTTGTATTTCCAGCACCCAGTAGAGTACCTCATATGTGCTATGAGGTCAATAAATGCTGGTTAGATTGAATTAAAAGAGTCCTAAGAGGAGTACAAATGAAGTTTAGAGTTGGAAGAAATTATTTACAAGAGAAGAAAGTATCAAATAAAGCTTTTGAGACCACATGGTAGTTTTTAAGGCATACTTGAGTGTAGACATCCAACAATGAGAAAAAAGAGTCTTCTCAGTAAAGAACAGTGTGCACAAATGTGGGAAAGTGGGAAAGCCAATATGTGTCCAGTGTACAACCTTGGTTGGCTGGAGTATAGTGGGTGTGAAAGAGAGCACTGGCAGGTAAAGCGGTTGAGTAAGTTGAAGCCAGATCAGGGACCATTTTGAATAACAAATCAGGAAATCTGAGCTTCCTCTCATAGGCACTGGGGTGGGGTGGGACATGGAAGTTTTCTGAGGAGGGAGTGTTGAAAATTTTCAGAGTTGTGTGTTAGGATGTTAAATCTGGTATAGTATCCAACTTTCTCTGATTGCAGTATTTCTCTCTAAAAGTAGCTCCTATGGTGATTAGGATTGCCATTATTCTCTTACCTCTTGTCTATATTATTTTATCTTTCATTGGGTCGACTGAGGGAGAAACTAGAACTGTTTTCTTTAAGGACTCTAGTTTGATTGTCACTCCACATTAAACTACCTGTTTCTGTGCTTCTTCTTATGTACTTTTTTGCACATTTCTCAGGATTTGTCTTTATCTTTCTCCCCACTGCACACCCCCCACCCCCAAGCCTCCAAGACAGGTCTCAGGCTTCTTATCTGAGTCATATAGCTAAGGGGAAGGGAAAAATTTCAGGTTCTGCCAAGCTCTGTGCCACACACACACTGGCCAGGCCTCACCTGATCATCACATTGCTCAGGATGCTCTGAATTCACATCTCAGTCTTTGCATGATCTCAGCTGAGCTCTTTGGGAACCTTTTTTTTCCCCCCCATCTCTAGCATGAAAACATGCTGTTAAAAAATTGTTCTCCTCCCAAAAAAGACTCTCCTCTATCCTTCTCTTTCTCTCCTGATTAGCTTCCCAATTCTTTCAAAGGTATTTCCCCTTCTTGTCACAGTTGTACTAGCATTCCAAGCACAAAGTGCCCTTTCATCACTTTTCCATCCTTGACTTCTTCCAAACTCTCTCCATGTGGGTTACTCATATACAACCAACAAATGCAAAGCTGAAATTGTCAGACTAGACCAAAGGCAAAAAGAATTATACTGACTGCATAGTTACAGGAATGCAAAATCATTTCTCACCTAAAATTAAATCAATTCATCTTTTTTTCTTTTGAGGACCCAGATGATACCATTCTCACAATTATAATGAATTTTGTATAAACAAGGATTTAAAGAAATTGTTTTAAAAATGTCTTAGCTACCCATTAAGTGTCACAAATACATTGATATTTTAAGCTTCAAAATAAGAGTCTACTGACATGCCATTAAAATGGTAAATTTTAAATATTTCCCTTTACTTAATGAAAGTATTATTTTCTATTTATTTATTCCAGAATATACACGAAGACCAAAGAAGAATATTACCATCCTAGGATAACTACTATTACATTTTTATAAATATTATTTTATTCTTTTCCTGTGCATACACATTAATTTAAAAAAAATAGGTATATAGTACAGACTATTTTGTGATGGGCCTTTTCACTTAACACTATATTATGAACATAATGGTATTAGATTATCTATTTCTAGAACATTTTTATTAGGCAGTAAGTACTTCATTGTATATCATATAGCTGTATCATAATTTGTTTCATTCCATTTTGTAGGACATTTAGATTGCCCCCTTTTTGCTATTGAAGACAAAATATCCATGCAACAAAATCTTTGATGATATCTATGAAAATTTTGAGTAGATATATTCTTAGAAACCTGAGTTAACAGTTATTGAAAATATCATAGATTTTGATATGTTTTTAGTTTGCTACAATAAACTGGGAGAAAGTTCCATCCTCAATTCCTTGAGATTAGAAGTGGCCTGGGGGCACCTGGGTGGTTCAGTTGGTTAAGCAAGGACTCCTGGTTTCATCTCAGGTCATGATCTCAGGGGCGTGAGGTTGAGCTGTGTGTTGGGCTCCATGCTCAACAGTGAGTCTGCTTGAGACTCTCTCTCCTTCTCCCTCTGCCCCTCCCCCCATTCATGCTCTTTCTCTCTCTCTCAAATAATAAATAAATAAATCGAAAAAAAAAAAGTGGCCTGGAGGCTGTATACACATATGACAAAGCTTGCTCCACAGAATATGCCAGTTTTTAAATATCAAAAATTACAAATGAACATAGGGGGTAAGAAAGGGGGGAAGAAAACCATAAAAAAGACTCCTAACTAGAGAGAACAAACTGAAGGTTGATGGAGGGAAATGGGTGGGGGGATAGGCTAAATGGGTAATGGGCATTAAGGAGGGCACTTGTTATGATGAACACTGGGTGTTGCATGTAAGTGATGAATCACTAAATTCTATTCCTGAAACAAATATTACGCTGTTAACTAACTGGAATTTAAATAAACACTTGAAACAAAAAAAATATATAAAAAATAAATAAAATTTTAAAAAGTGCAAAAAATATTACATTATAGATAAGCTCACAAAGCTTCAAAAAGTAAAAGGGTACTTGCTGTTTCACTTCTTACAAATATAACTAGGGTAAATGAATTATCATTAGACTGATTAATTAATCATTAGACTGATTAATCATTAATTAGGCCAAAATTAATCATTCTTTATTAGTTCCATTATGCAGAAATTGCCTCCATTACTGCCGGAACTATACTCTTGGTTAAGACATCCTTGTGATTGGATAGAATGAAAAGTGGAAAGTAAACAAGCAAATTTTCAACAAGATAGCATGTTGGTGGTGGTTGTTGTTGTAACCGGGACAGTGGTTGACTACAGGAACCCAAAAGGAACCAAAAGGCCAACCTGAGCCAGAGCATCTCTTGGGTATGTACGGTTACACAGTACACACTTTGGAGTTATACAGCATAAATCCACACGTCATTTTAACTCTTTTCCTTTCCTACATTATTTCCTTACCAATCCTTCCACTTATCCTTCATGTTACCTTCCAACCATTACTTTCTTTTTTTTTTTTTTAAAGATTTTATTTATTTATTCGACAGAGATAGAGACAGCCAGCGAGAGAGGGAACACAAGCAGGGGGAGTGGGAGAGGAAGAAGCAGGCTCATAGCGGAGGAGCCTGATGTGGGGCTCGATCCCATAACGCCGGGATCACGCCCTGAGCCAAAGGCAGACGCTTAACCGCTATGCAACCCAGGCGCCCCCCAACCATTACTTTCTATACATGTCCCCGGCCAGAACACACATATATACAGGCTCCTTCCCACTGCCCCCATGGTACAGTTCCCTATTTCTAGACTCTCCCCTCTCTGTGACCTTTACAACTGATTGTCTAACCTTCCTTAAACAAATTTTCATTATTTCACTTCTCATTTAGGAATGTTTAGGGATCTCCAAGTTTTATCTTCTCTCATCCCTCAGTCTGAGACTTTTATCAATTGTCTCAACACAAGTTCATCAACCTTTCTGGGATATTTTGTTACTCTCTGACCCAAAGGAATCATCAGTGGCCCCGTATGAGATATGTAATAGTGAGTATGTTCTCATGGAACTTTTCTCCTAATAATTCTTTCTTTATTACATTCATTAGCTTAATTTTCCATTTCTTTTTTTTTAAATTTTATTTATTTATTTGAGAGAGAGAGTGTGTGTGAGAGAGCACAAGCAGGGGGAGCTGCTGAGCGAGAGAGAAAAGCAGGCTCCCCACTGAGCAGGGAGCCAGATGGGGGGCTTGACCCCAGGATCCTGAGACCAGGGCCTTAGCTGAAGGTAGATGCTTAACCAACTGAGCCACCCAGGCACCCTAGCTTTCCACTTCTAACATCTGACCATCCTTGCCTTTCTTAGGCTCATCTCCTGCCACTCCTTCCTTCCTCACAACCTCCTGTATTCAAGCCACCATAAACAGCTTGTGATCCCTGGAAGACTGAGGATCTTCCACATCTCTTCACCTGGACTAATACTATTTCCAAGGTCTTGAATGCCTGTCTTCCTTTCACCATGCAAAGAAAAGTAGGAACAGTACCAATATCATTTCTGCACAAACTTTCCTAATTCCCTGAACTTGCATTATACTTCCTTTCTATTCATTGTTCCCTACTTGTTTGGATTTATGATGACTTCTATATATTTCCATACCTCTGACTACACTGTATAAAATCTTTAGGGCAGGGATAGTTTCCTGTAGTTATTTCTATATTTCTTATATTCCGGTCTTACTCTTCAAAGGCTGACATAGTGCTTTATAAATGTTTGCATTTTGAATGCATTCAGTTCCCCCAGGTTCTATGTTGTCTTCAGGCTACAGATTGCATTTTTGTTCTCTGTATTCTGCTGTAAGTGTCGTGAGTTATTGATTATGCATAAGGTATAACACGAACTGTAAGGTGGCTTTTGCTTGGCTCCACAGCTGCCCTCTTCCATCTCTGCCACCCCTTCGTAGCAGCTCTCCTTCCCAAGTGCTTAACAAATACTCTATGGCATTCCACAAAGTCAGGGGATTAATAAGAAAATTTGTAATTCCCTTGGCTACAGCTTCCAATCAAATTTAAGACAAGAGAATCATTAAAATTAATCACTGTACAATACAATGAGTACATAGGTTTCCACACCAACCTTTGTCAACATTTGGTTGTGTATAAGGATCTAGGAGGTTAAACCCTGATATTATTAACCTTCTCTATTATTGTTACATGGTTTAGAGATACCCCTCTCAC
The DNA here is from genome assembly GCF_017311325.1 of Ursus maritimus. NCBI lineage: Eukaryota > Metazoa > Chordata > Mammalia > Carnivora > Ursidae > Ursus > Ursus maritimus. The sequence continues at coordinate 81,647,055 of NW_024426552.1, forward strand.
ACTGCTGATAATAATGCTGCCCTTTCATTGAGCATATATGATAAGCAGGCACTGTGCTGCTGGCCTGACCTGCGTATCTCATGTAATCCTTACAGCAACCCTAAAAGTTTATTTTCAAGATCAGAAAACTGAGGCTCAGAGAGGTATTGTGACTTGTCCAAAATCACATAGCTAATACGTGGTGGAGCTGATATCCATGATAAATGATCATCTAGACTTTGAGTTCTCATTTCTAGTAAACACTTACGTCATTTGAAAACAAGATTTGGGGGGAGTGTTAGGGATTTTTAAAAAATGTTGAGCTGAAATATACAGCTTTCAGCTCTTTGCTCTAGTTCTGTACACTAAGTATATATGTGGAAAGTTTTAATTCTTATTTCTTATGATAGTCCTATTAATATTTAAAGTCTGTTGCTATTGTTTTCAATTTTTTTTTTTACACCAAATATCTTCAGCTCTTTCAGCTGTTCCTCATGTAACTTGGCTTCAGATCTCACATGCTCTGGGTTGCTCTCCTTTGGACAAGCAAGCTCCAGTTGTGTCAGTCATTGTCCCTCTTAAAACTTGATGAAGCCCAGAGCTGAACACAATGCTCCAGATGTTTTCTAACTGGTATAGACTATGGTGAAACTATCACCTCCTTTGTTCAGACACTTTACTTCTATTAACGTAGTCTGAAATTGCATTACATTTCTTGGCAATGCTGTCAGTTAAAACCCTGGAGTTTTTTTCCATATGAATTATGAAATTTATGAATGTGAGAGCAATTCATAGACTATAAACTACTATAGTAATAAGATTTATTAATAGTAGAATAAATGGCAGATTTGACCTACTTTTAAAGCAAAAAAAATTCACAGAATAAATTTTAATTTTTGGATTCTAAAAAATCTAATTCTAAAAATCTTCATACCATTTTAAAAAACAGGTTAAGCCAATTTGCCTGCAAACAATAGAGGCAAATCTCTGTAAGTAGGAGCTTTGTCATCAATGAACTTTAATATTTCTAAAACACTCCAGTGTTCAACATAGAAACCAGGCAACACAATTTTTATTATGCAGGCTGCTACGGACAACCACTATGAGGTCAGAGCGTTTATAGTTAGAGCAGAGTTTCTTCATCAAACACACGCATGTAAATTATAGCCTTTGACAGCTGCTTGAGGAAAAATAGTCATCATGGGAAAGCAGAAAGTGCCTTGCCTAAGAACTGGATCAACTAACTATTCATTTCAGTTCAGAAACTTTTACTAAGTACATAGTATGTATAAAGCATTAGTGTAGGTGATTTTAAGGATGCAAAGAAAGTGGGACTTCTGCTCTCAGTCTGGGAGAAGAAATAGGTATTTAGATCCATAAATAGACATAAATATGCTCATCATATAAAACCATCATTAATAAGCCCACTTTCATATTTACTCAACACTCTATGGAATAATAAAGATCACTTAGAACAACATCAATTATTTTTATGTTATCTGGAATTTTCAGTTAGCTCAGGAGGCCTCAAGTTTTCCACATCCCCAGTAATTGCACAGAGTCACCTCCACTGACAGAATTGCTCATTAATTCATTCAACAAGCACATGAAACTTAGGAAACTCTAGTAATTGGGTTTGGTTAGAGTTAATGTATTTATGGGGAATGAAAGCTAACAAGGCTACATTAGTAGGCAGGGGCCAGATACAAAGGGCTGTGTATGTTGAGGTGGCGTTTATGTTGTGTTTGTCTAGCCACTACCTTTCTTCACATTCTAATAGAACTCTCTTTTCCAGGATAGGACCATCTTCATGTTGCTGGGGAAGACAGAATGGCCCTGGCCCCTTCATGCTCCACTCAGATACAAGGGTGGGTGCATGACCTAAGCCTAGACAATCAGAGTACCCTCAGGCTACAGTGATTGATACAGGTCAGGCAGGTGGCCCAAGCCAGGCTGATCAGGGTGCTGCCCTGAACTTTTCTGTTAGAGCTATTAAAGAAGAACAATTCTTTCTAGAAGGGTCGCTAGACTGTCAATAATTGAAGTAGTGGTATGGGGGGAGGGAGGCTTTTCAGCATCATCTTGATGCCAAGTAGAGACAGTCTAAGACAGAAACCAAGATAGAGCCCTGATGACATCGCTTGCCACTGAATGAAGCCATGTCTGCCCCCTGGATTTTATAGTATGTTAGCTAATAAATCCTATTTATTGTATAGGTTAGTTGAGTTGGTTTTTGTTGTTTATGGTTAACTTGATTCTAACTAAAACTTATATTATTGTAAAGAATTTGATATCATGACATTCATATCCAAACCCACATTATATTTATAAGGTATAGATATGTCTGTCTATCTATCTATCATCTATCTATTTATCTCTGTCTTATCTGTCTATCCACCCATCATGTCATACAGGCTCCAACACTATGCTCAGTATGCCAATCCAAATTTAATGTAATTTCAACCTCATCTTTAGCAAGGCATATTCTCTATCTCTGTATTCCATATGTAAATAGATTTTTATTAGTATTCTTACTTATGAAGATGCTTTGAGAATTAATGAGCTCAAATTAGCTGAGTTAGGAAATTTTTAATAGAGCCTGCTGATGCTGAGTGATTATTTAACATATACTAGTGACCTGTTGAAAGCAGGCTTATGAGGCCTCCCTACACCCATGCCTTAATTGTGGCAAACTCCAGCGTTTCTTTAGCTTCTAATTTTGGATGAATATCCAAATTCTGAAATTTACTATCCAGTGCTCTATTCACTAGAGAATATTGCAATCTTAAACCATGCTTCAAAATTGTTCTTCACAAAATTTTATGATGTATCAAAATAAGTCATGTCTGAAGTAAATGTTCTAATTTTAGATGGTGCTTCTTTTTCTATCAAAAACCACTTTAATGTGGAATCATTTCCAGTACACTTACTGGTAAAGACATATTCCAAAAGAAGGAAGTAATTTGCAAGGGTTTTTTTTTTTTTTTTTTTTCTGTGAATGAGGCCTCTAAAGACAAATACTCATCTGTCTGAATGAGGCCTCTAAAGACAAATACTCATCTATAATGCATGGAGTTTATTTTAAAGCAAAAATTGTGTCACACTTTACCACGAGTAAATAATTATATTTCCTACTTTCTTCCTCCTGTTCTCCCGGCCTAGTAATATTTGAATTGATCCACAGAAAAATCACATTGAATTTTACCAAAAATTCAATAAAATACAATAATAGCATTAATATGTAGATGGTCTGCACATGCAAACCAATATACCCGTGATCGTTTGACCAGTTAAATTAGCTAATTTCTTATTTTAAAAAAAAGAAATCAAACAACCAGTTTCATTAAATAGACTGATTGGTCAAAGTGGGTTTGCGTGTAGTGACCAAAACAGGCCTAAGGCATTAGAAAAGATGCAAGCTTTGCCCATGAGACCTATACTAAAACTTAATTACTCAGTGTAGTCAGCGGCCTGGCTGGGCATCATACAAGCAAAGTTAAAACTTAGTCATGTGAAGATACTTGATACCTACAGCAAATAGGTATCAGAATTCAAATATTTGTTTTGTTTCAGTGCTATGCAAACTCCATGTAGAATTGGGTCAAATCAATTCAGTTTAGGAGGTTTGTTAATGCATTGATGATACAATACAACACAACACATACTTTCAAAAGTAAAATTTTCTGTTTTATAATGCCAAATGTCTGTCCACAGAAGCAACTAATAAAAATCAGAATTAAGAACAAAGAGGAAATAGTCTTTTGATACATAAACTAGGGGTTTGTATCCCCGCTTATACATTAAAATTAGCGGCAAGGGGCGCCTGGGTGGCTCAGGCGGTTAAGCATCTGCCTTCAGCTCACATCATGATCCCAGGGTCCTGGGATCGAGCCCCGCATCGGGCTCCCTGCTCAGAGGGGAGCCTGCTTCTCCTTCTCCCGCTTCCCCTGCTTGTGCACATATGCTCTCTCTCTGTCAAATAAAAAAATAAAATCTTAAAAAAAAAACAGCTGCAAGATTCTGATTTCTATGGCCTGGGATGGGACCCACACATTTTTTGAAGCTTCTCAGGTGATCTTATTATACAGCTAAATTTAAGAAGGACTGGCCTAAACTTTTCTAATCTTAAAGTATTATTTACTGAGAAAGGTAATAAAGAACACGATAGTTGTTTCTTACATGAATAATTGTGTAAATTACCTAAAGTCCCAGAGATTTGGTCTCCTTGTCTTTAAAATACAATTATGCTATCTGTCACTCAGAATATTTTTGAGGATTACCAATATAAAGGAGGTGGCCTGGAATAATGCTTAGCATTTCTTTAGTTGAACACTCAAAAGCCACCAAGGTATCAGGTAGATAACCAGTCTGGGGTAAGATGAGAGGGGCTGGTGGAAACTGGCAAAATAGGACAGATTCAGTCTAAAGGGACATCTACTGCTTAGTTCCTGCCAACTGTCATGTAGGAATATACATCAGTAGTTCCAGATCTTCTTTTTTTCTTAAGAAAAGAAAGAAATATGTATATTTTAAGTGTGACATTTTCTTACTTTTAAAGCAGCCAAACAAAACATATCTGTATCACCAATTTTCTATTCTGGAAAGTCTTAATTCTCTTACCATACAAACATACTCTGGCCATATGACTATGGGTGGTTTCAAATTTTGTTCTTGTTTTAGGTTAGTTTTAATTAATCAATTAACTATCCATTTATCCTTCTGCCAAGTATTTCTTCCTAAGTGGATCAAGGATTTCTAATTTATTTTTATTGAGGTATAATTGACATACAATATTATATTAGTTTCAGGTGTACATCATAGTGATTTCATATTTGTATATATTGCAAAATGATCACTGCAATAAGTCTAGTTAACATCCATCACCGTACATAGTTACAGAATTGGGTCAAGAATTTCTAGCGATGACTTTGCATGATATTACCATACAGTGAATCTATTAGTCTTCAGGTATTGTGCAGTTAAACTTTGTCCATGATGTAGTTTTTCCCATTCTATTAGTGGCACAATTTTATCTTCCTCTAGTTATATCTCCCCTCCCCTACCAACACTAAATCCTTTTTCAATTTTGACCTCAGCAATTTGTTATAGTCGTCATTTAATATTTTTCATTTTTTGCCTTTCTTTTGGGGATAAGCCAATGTTATTTCCAGCCATCTGAATTGTACCAATAAAGCTTACTTTTTTCTAAAGAACACCATATTTTCTTATTCCACTTAGCTTCACTGTTGCTACTACATACATATATACATGAATAAAACAGCTTCTTTATCTTTCCTTAGAAACCCAAACATCCTGTTATACCAATACTCCTTGTTTACGTAAGTTGGATGAAATACTTTGAATCCTTTCTATAAGGGCAGAGGTTCTCATTTTTTTTTGAAGATTTTATTTATTTATTTGACAGAGACAGCCAGTGAGAGAGGGAACACAAGCAGGGGGAGTGGGAGAGGAAGAAGCAGGCTCCCAGCGGAGGAGCCTAATGTGGGGCTCGATCCCAGAACGCCGGGATCACGCCCTGAGCCGAAGGCAGACGCTTAACGACTGCACCACCCAGGCGCCCCTAGAGGTTCTCATTTTCTATAGTAGCAGCTAAACATGAAAGTGACAGGTTTGTGATGAACTTGCTGAGAAACTCCATCACCAATATAAGCCATGAAGATAGCACATAGACACAAAAAAATTCCTCCATGAATTATGAGTGGAAAACCTATTCAAAGTTTCAAAAAATGTAGGATTTATTTGAGGCCTATAATTGCTGTATAGAAGTTTGAAAAGTTGTATCAAAACTGATGGGAGGGCACAAAATGAACTGATATTTGGAAGATGTGATTTATTTGTGAAAGGTACCGCCTTTTGAGTATGCCTCCAAAAAAGCTGTGTGTGATTAAAGTTATTCTGTGTGAGATTAATTAAGGTTTTGACCTGAATTAGGGTATCTTGAAAATAACAGAGTGATCTTGAAGACCTTCTTGTGTGAATTCAGGCTTGAATAAATCAATTTGAAAATATCTAAATGCCCAGAGTAGATGATAATTGAATATTTAACTTAATAGTGACAAATAATAAAAATAGTTATAAGCAGAGCTATAAGTTCAATTAATTCATGATCGATTTTTTAAAAAGATTTTATTTATTTATTTAGAGAGAGAGCACGAGTGGGGGAAGGGCAGAGAGAGAGAGAATCGCAAGCAGACTCTGCACTGAGCATGGAGCTGGAGGTGGTCCTTGATCTCACAACCCTGAGATCATGACCTGAGCCAAAAATCAAGATTCGGACACTTAACTGACTGAGCCACCCAGGTGCCCCTCATGATTAATTCTTAAGCTGACTCCTGTTAACAGAACAGGAGAATTAAACAAACTTTTCTGTGGAAATTCAGCATTTGTGGAACCCACCACTTCACTTAGAGGAAGGATGCCATAAACTACTTGGAATATGAACTTGCTGAAGGGCAACATTTTCCTCATTCTGCTATGGCAGAAAAAAAATCATAGAACTTAAAGTAGTTGTCAATATAATTGTGTGTGTATATGTAATACACAGACATGTATGCATGCATGTAACACATGTGTTGCTATATGTGTGAATGTGTAACATACATATACCCAAGTTTGGTTTCCTTTCTTTCTCTTTCCTCTTTTTAATTCCTTCCTCCTTTCCTTCCTTCCTTCCTTTTTTCTTGGTAACAAAGAAATAAGTCAACATTCAGTGCTGTGATGCAATCAACTCTTGTGAGAAGGTCACATTTAATCAATAATTTCCATTTACTAAAGTTTGCCTAAAGGTATTATTTAAAAATATAACATAATTTTCATTTAGTTTATTTGTAGAAAGAAGAATTCAGGAAGTATGGCCTATTCATATATATTATGTTTGGTATTTAAGGTAGGATCCTTGCTAGCTGTTTTTCATAGAATCGTGGAAAGTTAGACCCGGAAGCAACCGAAGATAGCAAATAGATTAAATTCCTCATAGTACAGGGGAGAAGACTGAAGCCCTTGCTAGCTAAGTATCTCCCACAGACAACCAGGATCTAAGCCCAAGTCTTCTGACTCCAACTTAGCAGCTTTCTCAACTCTACCAATAGCCAATCTAAACTAAACCAAACCAAAACAAAAACCAAACCAACCCAAACCTGAGTTGATAATTCTCAGCATAAGGTTAATTAAAAAGAGAAAAAAATCCTTTCCATTTGGTGAAAAGGTCAACCAGAGTAGTAAGATACAGGTAAAGAGACTATGTTTTTGTTCATTTGTTTAAATTTTCAACCTGTAGTTTTCATACAATATACATCATTTAACCTATAATTCCCACCATAATAAAGTAAAAGAATGGTACTGGGAAATATTATTCTTCCTCAAGATGATCAGTTATAATCATGTAAGTTAGCTCTGATATTCATGTTAATTGTCACAAAATAGAATAGACTGGGAATATTGAATGCTGTGTTATAAAGAACTGAAAATAGAATACATATTTGACATCAGAAAAATTTGAGTTCCAAACCTACCCAGTTACTTACCAACTGGGTGATCCTGGGAAACATAAACACTTTGAACCTTGGTTTCTTTACCAGCAAATTGGGTCTATTACTACATATCTTTGAGGATTCCTCTGAGTAGTAAATAAGATGGTGCACTCAAAGTGCCTGGCTTTCATGGTCACTAAGGTCCAATGCCTCATCCCTGAAATTTTAACAGCGATAGACAAGACGGTGGTTGGTGAATTTTCTGCGGTTATGCTGAGATGACTGGTTGATGTCTGAAAGTACTTGAAAGAATACCTTCTTATTTTGTTTCCCATAAGCCATTTGGTTCTAAGTATACTGGTCATTTGAAAGCTTTTTTTGTACTCATTCTGGTTTGTAGTTTCCAAGGTAAACTTAATATCCTTGTCATTTCCCTAGTGTGACACCAAGTGCTTATTAAATGCTTATTGAGTCAATGTCATTGAGCTTTCCATCAGGCATGTGCTCGGTGCATAAATTCACACACAGGAGCTTGTGTGAACGTAAGCTCAGGGGCAGACACTTGGCCCATCATTTTGTTCACAGCCGTATCCCCAGTGCGTACAGCAGTGCTTGGCACATAGTTTTCAGAAATTTTTTGTTGGATAAATTAATGAAAGTGTATGTGTATACTATCCCATCCTAGACACTGTAGGAAGTAAGCTATTAATGGTTCACCCTTTTTCAAAGCACTTGCTTATGCCAATGCATCCGATGAAAGACTGAGAAACAGCAGGACAATGTAAGAAGTTATCTATACTTCCATTGTCAAGTATTCACATTTGTGCACTGTTTTTAGCTACTACCATTAGGAAAGGAAAAGTGAGATCATATCTAAAACTAAACTAAAATGAAAAATTCTGTTCTTAAAGACAGTCCTAAAAAGAGATGATACCACATGCCCTTATTATCATATCAAAAGATGGCTTTTCTTATTTGTGGCCTTTCCTAAGTTCATAAATATTAAGAAAGAAAATGTTATTTAAGTTTTGTTTGGTTTATGTATCTGTCTTCCCTGTTCAACCACAAATTCTTTGAGATTAGGGACTATCACTAGTTGGAGTCCACATCTTCCTCACCTGACATTAGCTGACATATACTTAGGTGCTCAATAAATGCTTGAAGGAGGAAGATGATGTTTGTTTGTTCAAATGAAATTTACCTAAGTACTAAAACTTATATTTATGAACTGGTTTTAATGTCTCTTTCACGTTTCCTTTACATGCTCTCTAAAGTCAAGATCATTTTTTAAAAATACATGACTAATTTTGGACTGCATCTGGTCATTTTATGACAACTGAAATAGATGAGTGCATATAGACAGCGTCTATAATAAGAACAGGATTCTTTTGAGTGACCGGAGCATCATGTTGCCATCAAGTGTACAGTGGAGAGGACTAGCAGGCTCCCTTTCCAGTTCTTCTCTTATTCTGTGCCAACTGGGCCCTCGGTCTTATTGGTATCCAATAATCAGCCCGATTACAGCTAGCCCTGGGAGACATGACAGAAAGAGAGTCCTCATCTTGCATTAATTGCTCCTATTGAAACTATGCCACATCTCTCCAAGCTAGATGTTGCTTAGTATCCCTTTGATATGATAATGACATGCTTCTTAGCAGATGAATATGCAAATTAAAAGCAGTAATTTGGTGGCATGCACCTGCTGACACTGCACGGCTATGCTTATGTGCTCTGCTGTAACACTGCAGCCACACAAAAGCATCACAGAGGTAAAATTAAATTCTAATGTCGTATATATTAAACAGATGCTTCCACTTTTCTTTGTATATCTACTTTTACAGATTTTGCCATTGGAATCTCAGTTCTCTTCATGCAATTAATGGACATTGATGTGTCATACACAGAAGCGTACTCAGTGCCATTTAAGGAGGCTGATTTTAAAGAGGTGGCTTACATATATGCACATTAGGAGATGAACATTTCTTCTTCATAGCATAGACGCTGATGACTTTACTCTTGTTGCACAAAGACTCCTATTCATACATGGAATGTATCCTTGGGCTGCAAAGCCGAAAATCACGTTTCTATAGCAAAGATGTGCACTGAAATAGAGTTACTGCGTATCATTTGAAAAAGGATTCCAAAATGACTTGAAGAGGCTAGCAAAATACCCAGAATCAATAAGCTAAATTCTCTGCTTCAAGAGGCGAGTTACAATGAATGAGAAATGGTGATTGCTTAGGTGGGAACCTAAGTCTTTATCAATGTGTCATGTGGCTCAACCAGTCAGAATTAAGCATTTTTAAGACAAAATTTTATAAAAGGTGCTACTTCTCCATTTTTTCCCTGCCTTTAAGCCAGGTAGCATTCACACAGCTATATATATATATATACATGTATGTATATGACAATAACTGAATCAATCGAGATTGAATAGGGCATACACAAATTAAACACATATTTTTATACAGTGAGCATTTTATACTATTCATTTGATGATCACATATTATATAAAGTGGATACGTTCCAATTTAGTTAAATCTCTTTTGGTGGACATCGATGTTTTTTCTAATTCTTTAATTACATAAATACTACTGCAATGAACATCTTCAAACATATAGCATTTTCCTTCCTTGTGTTTATTTCTCTGGAGTAATAGTCCAGAAATGAGATTACTAGGTCAAAAGATAAGACCACGTTGAAGATGAAAAAAGAAATTCTCTGGTGAACTATTTGTCTTATTTCAAAGTGCATGCTTTTTAGAAACCTAGCATGAGAGATGCTTTTATGGTTACACAATTGGAGACTCGATTTTCAACTTCCTTATACAGGCATGTTACAGGTCTCCATCTACCTTGATTTAAACATATTTTGTATCTAAGTTTTAGATATGGATGGAGTGATTCATTGCTATTTCATAATGCCGCTACGCATCCAGGAGTAAACACTACAGAGAAATACAATTCTTCTCTTAACTTTTCAATCTGATGCTGGATACAGTTTATTAAACTAAGTAATAAAAGTTTCAAGGTTATTTCTACTTGCATAAAAAGCCCTATTACTGGTAAGTTTTGTGGAACTACCTGCTACATTTATATATAATATAACTTTTTACCTCAAGGAATCATATTTTCAAGTTTTAAATTGTTTGTAGTCCTTGAAAAATATATAGAGTGTGTGTGCAATACAAAGAAGGTCAAGATTTGTGGTAATCTTCAAAAATTTCATTTTCATTTGTATTGTAAAACAAACATCTGGTATTATTAGATCATTTGTAGATTTTTCAAGACTTCTAAGTTTTCGTTATTTAATAGCCACATTATTAACAAAACTTAACTTTTTGACAGAATAAAAATAGTATTTGCAATGACTTAGATAATGACTTAGGATAATCTGGGAAGTTGTTCCATTCTTTTCTGCCTCCTTTCAACCTTTGAAATTGCTATAAGTTTCCTTAATACTGTACTACTTTGAAGAGCAGGATATAAATTCTTTTTTAAAATTTAATTTAATTTTATTTAAATTCAATTAATTAACATATAGTGTATTATTACTTTCAGAGGTAGAGTTCAGTGATTCATCAGTCTTATATAACACCCAGTGCACATAGGATATGAATTCTGAAACCTAGGCTTCTCTAATGCTGGAATGTTCACTGTAATGGGAACCAGGAGTGACTAAGACATAATGAGCCAGAGAAGCAATTATATTTAACTTTTTTGGGACTCAACCACTTAACAAATACTTATTGAATGCCTACTGTGTGCTAGGTACTGTTCAAGGTGATGAAGATAAGGCCAAGAAATAAAATAAGGGCCCCCCTCATATGGAGCTTACATGCTAGTATGGGAGAGAACAAATAGATACATGTAATATGAGGTGACTGGAGCTCCGTCCCTTTACAGTGCTCCACACCACTGCGTCTTCTCTGCCCATTGCCAGCAAGCCATCAGACTGACTCCTAAGACCGAGTTCTGATTCAAGGTATATTTAAAATAAATACACTAACAGAAATCTGTTATATCTCCTATAATAAAAAATCCTCTCTTATTAAACTTCTGCAAATAGCTACCAACTTATTTCTCTGTTCCCCTTTACTTTTTTATAAAATATTTTATTCATTTATTTGAGAGACAGAGAGAGAGAGCACAGAGGGAGAGGGAGAGGGACAAGTAGACTCCCCACTGAGCACGGAGCTCCTCGACCTGAGGACCCTGAGATCATGACCTGAGCCAAAGGCAGATGCTTAACCAACTGAGCCACCCAGGCACCGCCCCCTTTACTTTTTAAAGAAAATGTTCTTGAAAGGGTTCCTGTACTTATTGTCTCCAGTTCATCTTCTTCCATTTTCTCTTGGACATGATGTCACTCTAAACAGGCTTTTGCTCCCAGCATTCTATCCAAATTGTTCTTTGTCAAATCACAAGTGACCTCCACATTGCCAAAGTCACTGGTCAAGTCTCAGTCCTTTCTTTATTCTTCCCCTTACTACTAATTCTTGCTACTATTAAGTATAATAATAATCATAGCCAGTATATAATACATTTGAAAGTTACTAGGAGAGTAGATCCTAAGAGTTCTCATCATTAGGGAAAAAAAAAACATTTTTCTTCTTTTTTTAGACCTGTATGAAATGATGGGGGTTAACTAAACTCACTGTGGTAATCATTTCATAATATATATGTCAGATAATTGTGCTATACACCTTAAACTTACATAGTGCTCTATGTCAGTTACATCACAATAAAACTGGAAGAAAAAGTAATAAAAATGTACAACAATAAAAAAATAATAATCATAGTTGTCATTTATTAGGCACTTGCTATACTCCAGGCACTACTCTAAGTGTGTTAAAAAAAAGTGAGACACATAAGCCTCATATTAACCATATAAAATAGCAGCCATTAAAATACCCTTTTTACAGATGGAGAAGGAGACAGAGAGGTGTAGTGACTTTTTCAAGGTCACACAGCAAATAATTTGCAAAGCTGGATTTGAACTTGGCAGAAATGGCTGCAGAGCCTTTATCTTAGCCACTGTGTTATGCTGACTCCTTGGCATGTGACTGAATTGACTGCTCCCTCCTCCTTAAAATATTTTCTTCACTTGGCCTCCAAGACACGATGCTTCCCTGGATTTTTTCCCTATCTTTGTGGCTGTTCCTTCTCATTCTCCCTGCTGGCTTTCCTAAATATTAACAGTGGAGTGTCTCAGAGCTAAGTCCTTTAATCTCTTCTCTCTATTCACTCCCTTGTGATCTTATCACAAATCTCATGGGCTTTAAGTCACCTGTAAATTCTGACAATTCCCCAATTTTTACCTCAAAACCAATGTTTCCACTAAAAGCCAGATTCAAATATCCAAAGGCCCACTTGACATCTCTACTTTGAGATGTCAGTATCACAAACTTAACAAAATTGGACCTAACCTCTGATATTCTCACTTCTATCCCAAACAAGCTTCTCTTCTCAGTTAAGAATAACTCCATTCTCAGGAGTTGCTTAGGCTCAAAATTTTGAAGTCTTCCCATACAAATGGTCAATAGACACATGAAAAAATACTCAACATCACTCAGCATCAAGGAAATACAGATCAAAACCACAATGAGATACCACCTCACATAGGTCAGAATGGCTAAAATTAACAAGTCAGGAAACAACAGATGTTGACAAGGATGCAGAGAAAGGGGAGCCCTCTTACATTCTTGGTGGAAATGCAAACTAGTGCAGCTACTCTGGAAAACAGTATGGAGATTCCTCAAAAAGTTAAAAATAGAGCTACCCTACAACCCAGCAATTGCACTACTAGGTATTTATCTAAAAGATACAAACATAGTGATTCAAAGGGGCACATGCACCCCAATGTTTATAGCAGCAAAGTCCACAACAGAACTATAGAAAGAGCCCAGATGTCCATCCACAGATGGATAGAGAAGATGTGCTACATATATACAATGGAATATTACTCAGCCACTAAAAAGAATGGAATCTTGCCATTTGCAATGACATGGATGGAACTAGAGGGTATTATGCTAAGTGAAATAAGTTGGTCAGAGAAAGACAAATACCATACAATTTGCACTCATATGCGGAATTTAAGAAATAAACTAGATGAACATAGAGGAAGGGAAGGAAAAATAAAATAAGATGAAAATAGAAAGGGAGGCAAACCATAAGAGATGTTGAACTCTAGGAAACAAACAGGGTTGCTGGAGGGGAGGTGGGGGGGGGAAGCGATAATTGGGTGATGGGCATTAAGGAGGGCACTTGATGTAATGAGCACTGGGTGTTATATGCAACTGATGAATCACTAAATTCTACCCCTGAAACTAATAATACATTGTATGTTAACTAAATTGAATTTAAATAAAGAATTTTAAAAAATTTGGAGTCTTCCTCGACTATACTCTTTTTCTCACACCCCATATCTTATCCATCAGCAAATCTTGTTGGCTCTACATTTGAAACCTTCCAGAATTCAACTATTTTCCACTACCCCCACTGCCACCATCCTGGTGCAAGCCACAGCCAATTCTCCTTTGATTATTGCAGTAAACTCCTAACTACTCTCCCTAATTATTCCTTTGTTCCTTTACAATCCAGCCAACCCAACAACCAGAGTTATTTTTCTCAAATGGAACTAAGACCATCCCACCACTCTAAACCCTCCAATGGCTTCTTATTTCATTCAGTAAGAACCCAATGAAATCAGTAAAGTTTCAGGATACAAAATTAATACCCAGAAGTCAATAGCATTTCTATACAACAATAATGAACTGTCACAAAGAGAAATTAAGAAATTAAGAAAGCAATCAATGGCATCAAAAAGAATAAAATACCTAGGAATAAACTTAACCAAAGGGGTGAAAGACCTATACTGTGAAAACTATAAAACACTGAGGAAAGAATTTGAAGATGATACAGACAAATGAAAATATTTTCCATGCTCATGGATTAGAAGAATTAATATTGTTAAAATGTCCATACCACCCAAAGCAATCTATAGATTCAATACAATCCCTATCAAAATACCAATAGCATTTTTCACTGAACTAGAACAAACAATACTAACATTTGTATGTAACCACAAAAGACCCCAAATAGCAAAAGCAATTTTGAGAAAACAGAATGAAGCTGGAGATATCACAATACCAGATTTCAAGATATACTACAAAGCTGCAGTAATCAAAACAATATGGTACTGGCACAAAACAGACACAGATCGATGGAGCAGAATAGAGAGAACAGAAATAAATCCACACCTACATGGTCAATTAATCTATGATGAGGACGGCCCGAATAAACAACAGGGCAAAGAAAGTCTCGCCAATAAATGGTAGCTGGGAAAACAGCTACATGTGAAAGAATGAAACTGGCCCCTTTTTAACACCATACACAAAAATGAACTCCAAATGAATTAAAGACCTAAATGTGAGACCTGAAACCATAAAAATCCTAGAAGAGAGCACAAGTAGTAATTTCTCTGACATTGGTTATAGTGACATTTTTATAGATATATCTTCTAAGGCAAGGGAAACAAGCAAAAAGTAACTATTAGGAATACATCAACATGAAAGACCTTTTTTTTTTTTAAAAGATTTTATTGATTTATCTGACAGAGAGAGAGACAGTGAGAGAGGGAACACAAGCAGGGGGAGTGGGAGAGGGTGAAGCAGTTTTCTGCTGAGCAGGGAGCCCAACGCGGGCTCAATCCCAGAACCCTGGGATCATGACCTGAGCTGAAGACAGACGTTTAACAACTGAGCCACACAGGCACCCCAAAATTAAAGACTTTTGCACAGCAAAGAAAACCATCAACAAAACAAAAAGGCAACCTACTGAATGGGAGAAGATTTGCAAATGATATATCCAGTAAAGTGTTAATATCCAAACTATATAAAGAACTTATATAACTCAACACCTAAAAACCCCCAAACAATCTGATTAAAAATGGGCAGAGGACCTGAATAGGCATTTTTCCAAAGAAGACATACAGGTGGCCAACAGACCTATGAAAAGATGCTCAATATCATAATCATCAGAGAAATGCAAGTCAAAGCACAGTGACATATCACCTTACACCTCTCAGAATGGCTAAAATAAAGAACACAAGAAATAACAAATGTTGGAGAGGGTGTCGAGGAAAAGGACCCCTTGTACAGTGTTGGTGGGAATGCAAATTGGTGCAGCCTTTGTGGAAAAAAGTATGAAGTTTCTCAAAAAATTAAAAATAGAAATACCATATGATTTAATAATTCCACTAGTGGGTATTTACCCAAAGAATATGAAAACACTAAGTCAAAAAATATATGCATCCCTATGTTTATTACAACATTATTCAGCATTAAGAGCCAAAATATGGAACCAATCTAAGTGTCCATCGATAGATGAATGGATAAGGAAGATGTGGTCACACACACACACACACACACACACACACACACACACACACTGGAATATTTCATAGCCTTTAAAAAAGATGAGATCTTGTCACTTGTGATGACATGGATGGACCTAGACAGTATTATACAAAGTGAAATAAATCAAACTGAGAAAGATAAATACTATACAATTTCACTCATATGTGGAATCTAAAAGCTAAAACAAATGAATAAACAAACAAAAAGCAGAATTGGTCATGTAAATACAGAGAACGGGTGAGGAGATGGACAAAATGGGTGAAGGGGAGAGGGAGATACAGGCTTTGAGGTATGGAATAAAGAAGTCACGGGAATGAAAGGTATAGCATAGGAAATAGAGTCAAAGATATTGTAATAGTGTTGTATGGTGACCAATGGTAGCTATACTTGCGGTGAGGATAATAATATAATGCCTAGAGAAGTTGAATCACAATGTTGTACATCTGAAACTAATGTAACATGGTGTGTCAACTATACTACTCACCTCCCTCCTGCAAAACCAAAAGCCATTATAATGGTCTACAAGAGTCCCTAAAATCTAGCCCCCTAGTATCTCTCTGGCCTTATCTCCTATGATTCTCTTCCTTGCTCACTCTGATCCAGCCCCACAGGGATTCTTCATATGTTCTTCCCAGAATTTTCCAGGCATACTTGGGGCTCTTTGCCTTTGCACTTTTTCCTCTTTCTGGAATCTTCTCCTCTTATATGTGAACTTGGCTTTTTCCCTCTATCCTTCAAGAATTAACTTAAATGCCCCCTTTTTCAGGGAGGCCTTCCCTGACCACCCTATTTAAATTGTAGCCAACTGCTTCTGATTCCTTTTTTCTGCTTTATCATTTTTTACAGTATATATTTTATTTATTTATTCTTTTATTCTGTTTCCTCAGGTAGAATGTTGCATGAGCAGTGAATTTTCTCTGTTTTACACAATCTGTTTCTAGCACCTAGAACGTTATCTGCCACAAGGTGGAAAATTACTAGCTCATATAAGAGGAATTTCAGTGGTGGGAGATTTTCTGGGCTACATTCTTCCTTGCTCATGTATTGCGGGATAAACTAAGTTTGATTTCTTGATGTTCTCCTTAAGGTGAGGAAGGACTTTCCTAAAACTTTCCCCAAAATTCTCCTTGCCTTTCATTGTCATGAATTCTGACCAACCACTGATAAAGAGAGCAGGGGCTGAGATCACCTTTGGTTTAATCAGACCCACCCTACAGCTAAGGGTAGGGTCAGCTTCCCTTGAGGCATACCATATGGAGGGGCAATACTGAAGAAAGTAGGTTTCTACAGGGAGCAAATGCTGAGCTAGCAATATCCACTACAGACATCTTAAAGTGGAAGTGCTGGCTGAATGGATATTGGACAATTCATTTTCTCACATTCTCCTCAAAACTAGAATTTAGCAATTAAAAAAACCAGTCTTGACAACTGAAAAATATCTCACTTTTAATTTTAATTTCTCTGGCTACACTTGACCTGGAATACATTTTTATTTGTTAATTAATCATGTATGTTTCCTGGGGCGCCTGGGTGGTCTCAGTTGTTTAAGTGACTGCCTTCAGCTCAGGTCATGATCCCAGGGTCCTGGGATCAAGTCCCGCATCTGGCTCCCCGCTCAGAGGGGAGCCTGCTTCTCCCTCTGCCTGCAGTTCCCCCTGCTTGTGTTCTCTCTCTCTGACAAATAAATAAAATCTTTAAAAAAAATAATGTATGTTTCCTATTTTTAAGATCACCTGGTCATATTCTTTGCTCATTTTCTTCTACAGGATTATCTTTTTCTTGTTAATTATTGGGAGCTCTTTATATATTCCATATATAATCCTTTGTAACATATATTGTAAATACTTTCTCCCAATCTATTGCTTGTCATAACTTTGTTTATGGATTTTTATTGGGTCATACATAGGTTTTAAATTTTATGTATTCAAATCTATCAATCATTTGATTTTTAGCTTCTAGGTTTTGTCTTAACAGAGGTTGTCCTACTCCAACATCATAAATATCTTCTTGTATTTAATGGTTTAAAATGCAATCTTCATGATATCTTAAAGTTGCTTTTATTTATCTATTTGCCCCCAATATCAAGCTCTTTTAATTTCTTAACATGCTCCTATATTTTAGAAGGTTTTAGAAGATATTTTATCTTTATTGTTCTTAACTATTCTCACCTCCAAATATACTTTAGAATTAGCTTTTAAGTTTTTGTTTGGCATTGCATTGAATTTATAGATTAATGTGAGAAGAACTGCCAGCTTTACTATACCGAGTCATTCCATCCATCACCGAAGCAATGTTTTACTACCTACTTCATATAAATCTTGTATAATTTTTAAGTTAATATCCTATATCTTTTGTAGGGGTTTTCTTTTTGCAATTGTGAGTAGTATTCGAAGTATTTTCTAAGTGATTATTGTTGGTATATAGGAAAACTGTGAGTTTTTTTTAACATTTTATCACTGCATTAAACTCTTTTATCAGTTCTAATATTTTTTTAGTTATTTCTTTTGGATTTTTAAAGTAGAAGGTCATATTATTTACAATCATAATTTTTTCTCCTCCTTTCTAACATTTATAGCTCTTATTTAATATTATTAGTCCTATTATTATAAAAATAATATTATTATTTCTCACTGTATTGCCTAAGATAGCCAGTACCATCTTAAGTACTGAGACATATTCCTGACTTTAATGGTGTACTGCACAAAGCAGACATAAATATTCTTTATTAAAGTGTGGAGGTTTACCTCTTCCTGGCTTACTAAGAATTTTAACCAAAAAAAATGTGTTGTTGAATTTTATTTTTTAAAAATTTAAAATGTCTTGAGATGACCATATTGTTGTTCTCCTTTACTGTTACTAGAGTGAATTACATGAATAAATTTCTAAATATTAAATTATCTTTTCTTAACGCTATTTCTATTCTTTTAACCTTTTGCCATATATTTACCTCTGAATACACCACGTTTTTATATATTATGTCATTATCATTCACTTGTGAATATTTTATTATTTCTTCTTAACTCAGAAATTATTTAAAAGATTTTAAAAACTTGGGGCGCCTGGGTGGCACAGCGGTTAAGCGTCTGCCTTCGGCTCAGGGCGTGATCCTGGCGTTATGGGATCGAGCCCCACATCAGGCTCCTCCACTATGAGCCTGCTTCTTCCTCTCCCACTCCCCCTGCTTGTGTTCCCTCTCTCGCTGGCTGTCTCTATCTCTGTCGAATAAATAAAAAACAAAATCTTAAAAAAAAAAAGATTTTAAAAACT
Organism: Ursus maritimus; assembly: GCF_017311325.1. Taxonomy (NCBI): domain Eukaryota; kingdom Metazoa; phylum Chordata; class Mammalia; order Carnivora; family Ursidae; genus Ursus; species Ursus maritimus. The sequence continues at coordinate 81,666,210 of NW_024426552.1, forward strand.
TTAGCTAAGTAATTTGATTATTTGTAGCTATCACTGTTACTGATTTCTGATTTTGTTGAAGCCAGTGCATGTCTGTGTAATTTTGGTTTTTCTTGGAAATTTATTAAGATTGTTTTCTGAGGCATAATGTGTCGTAAATTAAAAAAAAAAATAAGTAATTGCACTTGTACTTGAAGTAAATGTGTATGCTTATATTTGTTGGATATGTATGTGTATACATATATATTTTGTTATATGTATTTTTAAAACCTTATGTATCCTTATTATTATTACTTTTTTGCTACTTTATTATTTTTTTATCATTTTTTTTTTCTTTTGAGAGAAAGAGAGCGCAGAGGGGAGGGACAGAGGGCGAGGGAGAGAATCTTAAACAGGCTCCACACCCAGCGGGAAACTGGAGCAGGGTCTCCTGACCCTGAGACCATGACTGAGCCCAAGTCAAGAGCTGGATGCTTTATCAACTGAGGCACCCAGGCACCCCAACTTTTTTTCTACTTTAATCATCAAGTTCTAAGAGAGATATATTAACTTCTTCCACTAAGATTATGGGTTTAACAATATCTACTTGCATTTCTAATAGTTTTTGTTTTATATGTGTCAAAGCTGGATAGTAAGTCACCTAAATTTGTGATTTTTATATCTTGACATATTGTTCTATTTGTAATGTAAAATTTTTCTTTGTCCAAATTAATAATTTTAGCCCCCAAATCTGAATTGTGTCATGTTAATATTGCCTTAACTGGCCTTTCCCCTTGTGAATTAGCATCTTTCTGAAATACCTATGTCCATCCCTTTATTTTAATTATGCTGTGTCAATTTTGTTTTGGAAGTGTCTCTGGCATATAGTAAGCAGTTAGATTAAGATAAAATCTGACAATCTCTGCCTTTTAATAATGTGACCATGAAAATGTGTGGACATATTACCACTAATAAATATTTAAAACTTATCTTTAAAAAAAATAATTTCCTTTTTCCTTTATCTATTTTTTTGGAATTGATTGAGTTTTATCTACCTTTTTCCTTCCCCAGAGATTTACTCTTGATCTTAGCCAAAAGGCCAAGAAGGGATTTTCCCCAGAGATTTAAAAATTATATATTCTATTTCTGTTCCTATACTGGTTAGCCATTAATGTTTTAAAACTCATATGTTTAAATGTATATCCCTTTCCCTAGTATGAAACAGTGAACCTCAGCATGCTATCTATCCTTTTCCCCTTCATTGACATTGGCTTCACCTTCAAATTTATTGAACTCATTTGGAGTTTAGTTCTCGATTATTAGTATTTAAAAGATTTACATGACTGTAAGGATCTACACTTAGCCATATGTCTTACTGGTTTCTTTCTTCTCTTATGTTGGAATTCAATGTCTTTCTCCCCAAATCTTCTTTGTTTTGAGTACTTCCTTGAATATTTCTTTTTGAATGGATTTCTTAAAATGCCTTCATTTTATCCTCAATCTGATATCCATTTGGCTGGATTTATAATTCTGCATCACTCAACTGAGAAGTGATATTGGAGTAAAGACTTGAAGATAGAGAGGATATCTGGGGGAAGAAACAACAACAGCAAGCACAAATGGCCCAAAGCAGGAGTATGCTTGGTGTGTTCCTGCAATTTGTGGAAGTGTGATAATGTACTTAATGTCTGTCTTTCCGATCAGCTTGTAAACTTTATGACCATGTCTGTTCTATTTTCCACTGTAGACGCAGCGCCTGTTGTATACTTAGTATATAGAATTTGCTCAGTGTTAGCTGAGTGAATGAAATAACCCCAAATTTGAAACAAAAACCGAAGATCATACCATTCAAGTTCACCATTATATTTTAATATCAATAATAATAACAAAGAGCACATAACTATCTCTTGCAATATGGTGAACTCACAAAGCCTTGAACCAGGGATTAATTATATTTGTCAATAATATTAAAATTTTTCAAGACAAAATAAAAATGGGGTCTTGAGGAATTTGGTTGTAATTTTTATAATTGAATTGGAATACTTTACACATAGTATGTGCTCAGTAAAATCTGGTATAGTAGGTGCTCAGTAAAATTTGTTGAGAGAATGTTAAGAATATCCCCACTATTAAAAACTATGTAACTAGACCCATCTTCCAGATTTTTAGGTTGCCTTTATAGGATATGTGCAGACTTCCTTACATTTATTCAATTTATTTCACTTCCAAAGTACCTTTATGTAATTTTTTTTAAGATGTAAATTATTTATTTATTTATTTATTTTGAGAGAGAGAGAGTGCGAGTGGGGAGAGGAGTAAAAAAAAGGAGAGGGACAAGCAGGCTCCATGCTGAGTGTGGAGCTTGGCACAGGGCTCAATTTCACAACCCTGAGATCATGACCTGAGCCAAAATCAAGAGTTGGGTGCTTAACTGACTGACCCACCCAGGTGCCCCACCTTTACTTAATTTTTTTAATTGAATGTTGAAAAGAATACATTAAGTCCCTGATACTCTGCTACGAACACACAGATACACACACACACACACACACACACACGCACACGCATGCTAGGAATTATTCCTCGAAAATGCACTTATTTCCAATAAGGTACATTTTTTTCTTTCCTAATTCCTTTTTGATGATTCTTACTGGAGATTATATTTGCTGTCTATAAACTATACTTTGCTTCTCTTTAACCCAGCAATGAAATTCTGTATAAACAAAAAACCTAAAATCATGCGCAAGGAGAAGTAACATTGCTGTAGAAATTAGTTTGCAGGATCGTTTTAGCATTTCAATACTCCATAGTGAAACAATACTCCTTAGGTTTGGTTTCAGATATTAGAAGGTCTGAAGGTCTGAATAAAGAGCTTTATATGGGATTTCACATAAGCCACACCTGATAGGCACTTTACCGGCAAACAAAAACGAATACATTTTAAAGGAAGATGAATCGACAAATCATCAATATTCTTTCTAAAACCCATTCTTAAGCATTTGGAATTCCTCACCTGAGTCTTTAGATTACATGAGATAGACTTTGCTAATACTTCACATAGTTTACAATTCAAAGAACTATAAAATTGTCCTCAGGGAGCAATCACACTAAATGAATGGCCTCATGAAAAAGAGTAGTTATCCCTTCATTGATTCATATCTGACCACTAAAATCACGGGACAGTTGTCTTCATTTCTACCAGGTACCATTTTCCCCACACATGTTTATGGAGAAAGAAAGAAAGAAAAAAGAAAGAAAGAGAGAGAGAGAGAGAGAGAGAGAGAGAGAAAGAAAGAAAGAAATAAAGAAAGAAAGAAAGAAAGAAAGAAAAAGAAAGAAAGAAAGGAAGGAAAGGAAGGGAAAGGAAGAAGAAAGAAAAAAGAAAAAAGAAAGAAAAAGAAAAAAAATATCCTCAGACTCTGGAACTACTAAATTTCAATGAAAGAAGCAGGGACTGTTGGTAGAAACATCTCTCAAAGGCAATACCAGTCTGTGAGTAAATTTATAATCAAAAGTACATTTTTAAGTGACATAATATTATCAAACAGCTAACTGTCCCTTCCCCTGGCTCACTTCCCTTTTCACTCTGATTTGGAAAAAAAAAATAATAGCAGTAATGCAACGAATTATCAGTCTGTACTCAACCTTGGGGAAAGAACGGGGGTGTCAGGGCTGTGGTGAGCGGCAAACCGCCCCCACCCCAGCACCCTCTGCAGGGGGCCAGGGCAGGCAGACTTTCTCGTGAGGGATTGCGGACAGTGATGCCCAATTTTCTGATTTTTTAAAAGAAACTGAAAATCCAACTTTTTATAATGTAAACTCTATCAACTTGTTTTTTAAAAATGTAAACACTCGGAGCACCTGGGTGGCTGTCGGTTAAGCGTCTGCCTTTGGCTCAGGTCATCAAGCCCTGCATCTGGGATCTCAGGGTCCTGGGATCCAGACTGCTTCTCCCTCTCCTGCTCCCCCTGCGTGCATGCGCGCATGTGCTCCCCCTCCCTCTGTGTTAAAAAAATAAATAAAATCTTTTTAAAAAGTAAAACTGTAAACACTCTCTAGGTCTACAGTGAGTGTGTCAAATGCACATATTTTTGGACTATACCCTGCACCTAGGCCACAGGTCTGCAACCTCTGTAAGGCCAGCAGTTCTGTCTCCATTTGCAATAAGGTGAGATTCAACCAACTTCAACAACAAAATTATAGCTGCAACAACTATCTCCTTCTTTCTCCATTAGTCATTATCTCCATACATAATATTTTGAACAGAAAACAAGAATACTCACTTAAGACAAAGGGCCTGGGCTTAGACAGACAGAAAGGAAAATAACCCAGATTTGTCACATGGAAATACATCACAGTGTAATATAAATCATTTCTAATTCTTGCTTTATAAACATGTATCTCATTGCTTATATGTTGAATACAGCCCATTTTACTTCTAAAGCGCTGAAATTCGTCAGAGAGAGATGGTCAATGTGGTGAGATAATTTCCCTCCCTTGCTCTGTTAGGTCAAGTGTTAACCTCATAAACACCCATGTTTACATGTTAAATTCCTGTTGCAGAAAAACAAAACCAATAAAACCCTCATAAAACACCGTTTCAACTAACACAGGCATAAAATTACAAAAGCAATTGATCTGAGGCTAGTATTTAGTGACTCCCAGTTACAAGAAAAGATTTTAAAACAGAAAACCCAAAATACTATCCAAATACTATCAAACATCAAGTAAATCTTCAGTTACAGGGCATTCATTGGCATGCTGTTAGTAACTCATTCATGGGGTGAGCTGAAAACCCATAATCCCTTAGGCGATTTCTTTCTGAAAAGCTGGACCACTCAACTGACAGCAACATGTTTGTCCAACACTATGTTAAATTCTCTTTTCTTTTCTTTTTTTTTTTTTTAATCTTAGCACCCTTTCCTCTTGCTTATTTTCCAGGGCTTCTGCTGACATGTCACAGCCTTGTGATTCACTGTCGGTTTCCCTGGCTTGGATTTTTTTTACTTCTTACCTCCTTTAAAGGGGCCTGGTGACAAGGGGGGGGTGTGTGGGTGGACAGAGAAACAAGCATGTTGCTTGATTTAGCCCACCCAACTTCACGGAGCCAACAATTTTTCAGTGTGTGCCCTCTTACGCACCAGCTCCACCTGTGTCTTACCTGGTGTGTGACCTTCAGTTGAAAATTCCAGCAGCGTGCAACTTGTCTTTGGCAAATGAATTGTAAGTATGCCAGCTGCCAGATGTCTTCATTTTTAAAACACCTTCAAAACTGCTTCTGGCACAGTTCCATAAGCAAAACAGGCTAAGCTGTAACTCTAGTTTCCATGCTGTGAGCAAAAGAAGAGGGGGTGAGGGAAGCAGATGGAGGCAAGAGAAAAATGCATTGCCTTCACATCTTGAAACAGAGTATAAGTGGAAGGAAAAACAGAATCTGGCTACCGTCGTCAGTAAATATTTGTGTGAAAAGTTATCTGTGACCTGTGATATGTTCAATACACACATGGACAGTCATTTACAACAATATAGTAATTTGAAATACGATGGTTTTGTGAGTCCAACAAAATAATTATGATACATTTGCCTAAAAAAGAAGCCTTTTGGCCCTTAAGATAAATAGATGTAAACCTAAGGAGAGCTATCAAAACTCAAATGATTCTTTTTTCCTGGTCTTCAGCAACGCAAAATTTTCTTGCTGTCAAAAGTAGGATTTTGAAGTGGGAGACTCAAGAAGGAGCTTCTAGATGCCAGAGGATGGCCCTCAATTCTTATCCTGTCCAAAGGCACCTTCAAAACCTTCTGGTGGTTTAAATACTTAAGCCACCCTCTCTAAGGGGACAGATTTAAAGAAGGCATGTTGCAAACATGTAGAATGACTGGCATTACTTTGGAAGTAACTGAAGCCCAGAGACTGAATACTACTTACATGATACAAGTCAGTCAAAATTATTGAGAAAATAGTGATGCTGACCTGGAACCTGACAATGCTTATAGCACAAAAACAGATACTCACACTTGAGCCTCGGGAAAAGTCAGAATATGGCCATTTAAGATCAAGTTGAATTAATTCAAAGAGAATTATTTCAATCAGTATCTTTCCATAGCTCTCATAATAGAAATGAAGACATCCTATGTGAACTACAAGATGGAGTAAAATTAAAAGTAAACTGCACAAGGAAGAGAAAAAGAGACCTGCCAGTGACTTACATTTTCTGTCATTAAGCTCTGACTAGGCATATTGTGTTATCCACCTCAGAGTCACACTACATAAGCTCATCTTTAAGTGGCTAGACATCTACACTTTGAAAGACTATGGATGAAATATGAAAGTCATGGGGGCTATATTTGCAATGAAGCCCAAGAAGGGAAATAAAACCTTCTTTATACCTATCAATGAATACAAAATTCTAAATTTTGATTCTTCATTAAGAAGGCTTATGGAAAGGAAATGTGCTTGTAAAAGGTTCCAGTTCAGTGAGAAGCACTGGTCTTAGAGGATATATGCCACTAGTAAAGTCATAAAAAGGGGGGTTTGCTTTTCTGCCTCCTAATTCGACAGTTCTTTATGCACTTCTTCCAATGAATCACAGCATTCCCTGTACACGCCTTTCACCTTCCCACCTCGTGGATGACAACAGCATGAGCACTTTTTTTCTAACTATCTTTACCATTCATTCCTGTTTATCGAATTCTTGTCTGTCCTTTAAGCTTTGGCTCAGATGCAAGCATTTCCATGAACTTTTCCCAAACTCCTCCACCTCCACTGAAAGAAATCTCTTTCCTCTGTTATTCTCATAGCATGACTCTTGCTTTTTATGTTCTTATCTGTCTTGCTGTGTAGACTGTAAGCATCTTGAGGACTGTAATCATGTCTCCTGTGTTTTAAACCCCCTGAATACCTAGTACACCATGCCCATGCCGATGCCTCAGTAAATGAGAGAATAGAACCGGATGCCTAGCCTTTGGGTTAGTCAGCAGGCCCTCATCCTGTCCTCTCCCTACAATGAATCACAGGGTAGGCCTTTTTTAGTCCTCAGGCCTCACTTCTCAAACAGATTCTATTTTGATTTCATTTGTTCTATTTGGTCCATTATTAATTTGTGGGTAAACAATATAATGGGTAATATGAAATGTGGCTTCCAAGTAACACACATCAGATTTTAAAAGAAGTAAGGACCTTAATTTAAACGGCATTGGAATAGACAGAAAGTAAATTTTCTGGTCTTTCAGTGCTCTCAATTCATAATGGAACAATCACACAGAGCTGAGCATGAACACATATAAAGGAAAGTAAGATTAACAGTAAAGGAAAAAATAATAAAAAATACAGTATAAAGAAAATAAACTAAAGGTCAAATGTATACCAAAACTATTTGAAAATCAAGAAGTATTGGGTCACCTGGTGGCTCAGTTGGTTAAGTGTTTGCCTTCGGTTCAGGTCATGATCCCAGGGTCCTGGAATCAAGCCCTGAGTCGGGTTCCCTGCTCAGTGGGGAGTCTGCTTCTTCCTCTGCCTCCCCCCTGCTCGTTCTCTCTCTCTCTCTCTCAAAGAAAGAAAGAAAGAAAAAAAAACCCCAAGAAGTATTAAAAAAAAAATCAGCTCCTAAAAGTTTCTCCCAAACCGAGAAATATAAACTGGCTTCTTGAAACTGGTGGCTCATCACCCTTATTATTTTTTAACAGTCAACTCAGATTTTAGTTCGGCTCCAAGTTTCCCAGAAGGGCTTGAGCACATCACCCTGAAACCTCATCAAAATTGCCAAAGGGAGTCTGGCCTGAGCTTCATGAATGCTGCTCTAACTGATGGGACTGAAGGAGAACCTTGGCAGCAGCGAGGAGAAAAAAAGACACCCAGAAATTAAAATTGAAGTTAATTATAGTACTTACAGATTTTCCCCTAGACCTGATTCTTGGTGTTCAACAAAGAAGAAAAGCTCTCAATACAACTTCAACATGACAATGCCGTCACTACACCTAAGCCTGTTCTTGGGGGACTGGGGAGGGGCAAGACTCGAAGATATTCAAGTCACTAAAGCAGTTTGGGGGATCGGGGGTGTTTAGAGTATTTCTTCATTTATGGTTAGTGACAGAAAATGAATGAAGAATGATCTTCCTCACATCCAAATAGGTAGTTTTATTTTTTCCAAACCCAGAAACCTCATTTGAGTTATATTCTCCTAGACTTTAGGGGTGCTCTGTGGGATACTGATTCATGCGATTAGTAGATAAGTAATGCTTGTTCTAGGAACCCCCATCAGAATTTTTCTTTTTCATTTTATGCTGTTCAGAGTCTGATGATCAGAAGTAGGGAGGCAGCACTTACTGCTTACCAGCCATCTGATCTGAAGCAACTTAGCTGTCCTCTTGGAGTCTGTGTTTCTTCATCTATAGAATGAAGATAACTATACCTCCTTCATACCACTGCCATGTGACTTTAGAAGAATTTTATCAATATCTTACAGAGTATAAAATAGTCCCAGTGACAAAACACATTTATGATAGACAACTTTAGCTACCTACATGGATTTTCCTAAGAGCACAGTATTTGCTAAATTATTGATTTGGCTTCTTTCCAATTACATCACCTGAATAAATTTAGGCAACAATATTATTCTGGGCTTTACTCCATCCCAAAAGTAAGAAATGATTGGTAAGTGTCATGGGGCAAAGTGAGCCAAGCAATGTTGGGATTCGATGGTAAAATTTAGACGGTCGCAACACAAAGTAGGTGTTAGGACTAGCAACATTGTGTGAACTGGGAGCTTATTAGAAATGCAGAATTACAGGCCCCTCACAGACCTACAGAATGAGAATCTGCACTTTAACAAGATCACCTAGTGATTTGTATACACATCAACATGTGAGAAAGCACTGTTTAGAATTCAGAAAAGTTGATATTTAAAAGTTAAGATACAAGATCTAGATCATTCTGTGCACAGATCTTAATGGAGAAGATTGATTCAAAAAGGAAAGAAAATCCTTAAGACTAAGAAAATTGTCTCTCATTGGGAGAAAAGAAGTGAGCATTTATTTTTTTTTATTTTTTTATTTTTTTAATGATTTTTTATTATATTATGTTAGTCACCATACAGTACACCCCCGGTTTCCGATGTAAGACTCGATGATTCATTAGTTGCGTATAACACCCAGTGCACCATGCAATACGTGCCCTCCTTACTACCCATCACCGGTCTATCCCATTCCCCCACCCCCCTCCCCTCTGAGGCCCTCAAGAAGTGAGCATTTAAAATTAAGAGAAAAAACATTATAAATGTCTGGGCTTTCTGATGAGTTCAGATTTTATTTATTTATTTATTTATTTATTTATTTATTTATTTATTTTTAAAGATTTTATTTTATTTTATTCGACAGATAGAGACAGCCAGTGAGAGAGGGAACACAAGCAGTGGGAGTGCAAGAGGAAGAAGCAGGCTCCTAGCGGAGGAGCCCGATGTGGGGCTCGATCCCAGAACGCCGGGATCACACCCTGAGCCAAAGGCAGACGCTTAACCGCTGTGCCACCCAGCACCCCTGATGAGTTCAGATTTTAAAACAAATTTATAAAAGATAGAAGGAGGGTGTGGCAGATTAAGGATGGTCACAGATTCTTCTGCACTCTTCTTGTAGAGAGGTGGAAACTAATCTTCTCCCCCTGAATATCGACTGGAATTAGTCATTAAGTCTAGCTGATGTTTTCTAAATATGTTTTAATTTTCCTCTTCCATTTTCTCTCTTGGTATTGACTTGGTTCAGGCTTCATCATCTCTCACCTACACTAATGAGAAAGCCTCCTAACTGGTCTCCCCAGTTTCAGTCTTGCTGCTGCCAGACTGTTCTTTTTTTTTTTTTAAGTTTTAATTCCAGTTGTACTTAACATGCAGTGTAATATTAGATTCAGGTGTACAATTTAGTAATTCAACACTTCCATACATCACCCAGGGCTCCTCACAAGTGCACTCCTTAATCCCCATCACCTATTTAACCCTCACGCCCCCCTGGTAACCATCAGTTTGTTCTCAATAATTAAGAGCATGTTTCTTGGTTTGTCTCTCTCTCTCTTTCTTTGTTTCTCTTTGCTCATTTGTTTTGTTTCTTAAATTCCACACATAAATGAAATCATATGGTATTTGTCTTTCTCTGTCTGCCTTCTTTCACTTAACATTATATTCTCTAGCTTCATCCATGCCATTGCAAATGGCAGGATTTCTTTTTTATGGATGAATAGTATTCCAGTGTGTGTGTGTGTGTGTGTGTGTGTGTGTCTGTGTCTGTGTGTGTCTGTGTGTGTGTGTGAGTGACATCTTCTTTACCCATTCATCAATCAATGGACATTTGGGCTGCTTCCACATCTTGGCTGCTGTAAACAATGCTACTATAAACAAAGGGGTGCATGTATCCTTTTGAATTAGTGCTCTTGTATTCTTTGGGTAAATACCCAGCAATTAGTGCAATTGCTGGATCACACGGCAGTTCTACTTTTAACTTTTTGGGGGAACTCCATACTGTTTTCCACAGTGGCTGCACCAGTTTACATTCCCACCAACAGTCCCCAAGTGCTCCTTTTTCTCCACCTCTTCGCCAACTCTTGTTGTTTCTTGTATTGGTTGATTTTAGCCACTCTGACAGGTGTGAGGTGATATCTTACTGTAGTTTTGATTTGCATTTCCTTGATGGTAAGTGATGATAAACATCTTTGCATGTGTCTGTTGGCCATCTGGATGTCTTTAGAGAAATGTCTGTTCAAGTGTTCTGTGCATTTTTTAAATTGGATTATTTGTTTTTTGGGTGTTGAGTTGTATAATTTTTTTATATATTTTGGATCTAACTTTTTAACAGATCTCTCATTTGTAAATATTTTCTCCCATTCCATAGGCTGCCTTTTAGTTTTGTTGATTCTTTCTGTCACTGCGCAGAAACTTTTTATTTTGATGTAGCCCCAATAGTTTAGTTTTGCTTGTGTTTCCCTTGTCTCAGGAGATGTACATAGACAAAAGTTGCTATGACTGATGTTAAAGAGATTATTGCCTGTGTTCTCTTGTAGGATTTTCATGGTTTTCAGTCTCACATTTAGATCTTTCATCCATTTTGAATTGATTTTTGCATATGGTGTAAGAAAGTGGCCCAGTTTCTTTCTTTTGCGTATTGTTGTCCAGTTTTCCCAACACCATTATTGAGAGACTGTCCTTTTCCCATTGGATACTCCTTCTTGCTTTGTCAAAGATTAACTGACCATACAGTTGTGAGTTTATTTCTGTTTTTTTTTCTCTGTTCCATTGATTTACATGTCTATTTTTGTGCTAGCACCATACTGTTGTGATGACTACAGCTTTGTAATACAACTCAAAGTTTGGAATTGTGATGGCTCCAGCTTTGCTTTTCTTTTTCAAGGTTGCTTTGGTTATTCAGGATCTTTTGTGGCCCGCACAAATTTTAGAATTGTTTGTTCTAGCCCTGTGAAAAATGCTGTTGGTATTTTGATAGGGATTAAATTAAATGTGTAGATTGCTTTGCGTAGTATAGACATTTTAACAATATTTATTCTTCCAATCCATGAGCATGGAATGTCTTTCCACTTATTTGCCAGACTGTTCATTTTAAACAAATATGTCTCAATACATATACAATGAATGAATGAACGGAAATTTATAAGTTGAGTATACTACTTCATGAGCTAGTGGCTTTCTTGTCATTGGAAATGTTAAAACACGGAATGACTGTACATCTTCTTACATTTTAAAAAAGCAACCATTTTTAAAGTCTGACTTGATTTGACTCTACTGTTATATCACTAAGATCCTTTTATTACAAAATGAATTAAGAGAACACATTGGAATTACACATAAATTCTGAAAGGTCTACCTGACATATATATATTGAGCAAAATGTATCTTTTCTTTTCTTTACATCCTGGGTAGGAACAACCAAGAATATGTACAGATGAGCACAAGAAGAAGTGAAAATATTTACAGGTCTTTTTAGTTTTGTTATTTTTATTGTTTTATTGTTTATTTGTTGTTATTGTTAATCAAATAAAATATTACAAATGGAGAGAAACCTGCATGTTCCTTTTCTAAGACAAAGTCTACTTTGTATATATTGTGTGTGTATGTGTATGTGTGTGTATTCCTTCCAGAACTCATCCATACACAGACATACAATGTTTGTCAACAGCAGCATGCATACAATTTCACATCTTGCTTTTACAGATATATCATAATATCTGCTGTGAAGTTACACGGCTTTGATAATTATCATCTATTTAATGTTTCATCTATTTGACCTACCACAACTTTACTCACCATTCCTCATTTATTGGACTTTAGGCTGTTTCCAATTTTTCTATTTAAAAGTAAAGTTGCTGGTAACATCCTAGTGCTTATAGCAACTTCCTTCTTCTGAACAATGTTCTCAGGCTAAATTCCTAGTAGTGAGATTATTGGCCCAAAATATTTCAGTGTTTAAGTCAACACCGTCAGCTGCATTTTCACAAGGTCTCCCACCCCCACCTCAATGACACTTCAAGGAAATCTCAAAAGCATTAAGTATTATGTGAAAAAATATATTTCTTGCTAACTTGCTGGACAGAAAAATAACATGTTATGATTGTTTTACTTTTTTCTAATTAGGATGGACATCTCTCCCCATCTCTTGTTAGTAATGCCCTTTTATTGTTATTTGAATTGGCTCTTGATGTCCTGCTACCCATATGTATAAGCCTGTTTGCTATATATACCAGGTATTAAGATGTTGAGTGTTAAAACATCTACAAAGTTATCATTTGGTGAAACACCTGCCTAACTGACCAATTAATTGATGCCAGCTGCAGAAATTTATGACTCACATTGTGGGTTCTACAAAACTATGATTGATGCTTTTCCTTTTTGGAGTGACCAAGGTCATTATAGATCAGGACCTGTTCTGATCACTAAGTAAACTACCATAACCCCTGACCCTTTCTAATTCCCATCCCATACAGAACAGATGTGAGGCCACTTGCTCACTTCCCCAACCCTGGTCATTCTACTATTTTCTCCAGTGCTCAGTCATATGGAATGGATCCATCCTCTGGGGAAAAGTGTTCCAGAGCTACACCTTTGATAAAGAGCTAACAAAACAACACAAAGACAGACACAGCAAGGAAGAGAGATAGCAATATAGTGAAAATGGCCAATGAGACAGAGGCCCAAGAGGAAAGGGATGTGTCTAGTTGTCTATTTCTTTTAGATTATCTAGCAGCTGGTGCAGAAGTTCTATACTACTCTTCTGTTGGACACATGTTCACTATGTAATTTAAGCTCCTTCAGGAATTGGAGTAGATGATTTCTAAGTTCTCTTCCAGTTCAATTCTTAACCCTACATTGTATAGATGTAATATAAAAGGTTATGTCCATGAGAAATGATCCTATCCTATGATAGGGTCAATTTCATGTTTTAAAAAAATTGAGATAGGGGCGCCTGGGTGGCACAGCGGTTAAGCGTCTGCCTTCGGCTCAGGGCGTGATCCCAGCGATCTGGGATCGAGCCCCACATCAGGCTCTTCTGCTATGAGTCTGCTTCTTCCTCTCCCACTCCCCCTGCTTGTGTTCCCTCTCTCGCTGGCTGTCTCTATCTCTGTCAAATAAATAAAATCTTTAAAAAAAAAAAATAAAATAAAATAAAATAAAAAAATTGAGATAAAATTGACATATAACATTATGTTAGTTGCAGGTAGATAGGTCAATTTCTGATGGCAAAATTTCTGGATAAAACAATATATGATTTCCAATTTTGTTAAGACATATGCAAATTGCATCAATTTGCACTTCCACTACCAGTATTAGTTTTTGCTTCTTCATATGCTTTTGAACCTTGAGTATTATCATGCTTCTTAATCTATGCAGGTAATATCTCTCCTGGAAATTATCCATTGATATTCTTGCACAACTGTGCCAACATATAAGGATAAGGATGTTCACTATGGCACTGTTCTTCCCAGCAGGGAGATAGAAACAACCCGGATTACTCAGGCTCACTAATTAGGGAGCAATTCTTTATTTTTCAATAGGAGTCTTAGTTTGGGTGTAATTCACTCATGTGAATTCCTTTTAAGACTAGATCCCAGTGTTATTACTGACCTAGTGCATGCAAGTGTACTCTAAAAATTGTGAAAGGTGGGGCACCTGGGTGGCTCAGTCGTTAAGTGTCTGCTTTCGGCTCAGGGCGTGATCCCAGGGTCCTGGGATCAAGCCCCGCATCAAGCCCCGCATCGGGCTCCCTGCTCTGCTAGGAGCCTGCTTCTTCCTCTCCCACTCCCCCTGCTTGTGTTCCCTCTCTCACTGGCTGTCTCTCTCTCTCTGTCAAATAAATAAATAAAGTCTTTAAAAAATAATAAAATAAAATAAAAATTGTGAAAGGTGCATTAGGAACCTAAGGGCCTTATTTCTTGGGAACTTCAGAAAGCTGAGGCAATATATTTAACAGACAGAAGACAATCTTGGAATATGTGATGCCATGTTTATAACTTTATATACTTACTTTATATATGTTACATATTGCATATTATATACATTGTGTGCGTGTGTGTGTACCAACACAATATAGAAAAAATATGTAAAGAAAGGCGGAAACACTCCTAAGGAATTGGACTGACATGGTAGGAATAAGGATCCACTTTTGGTTTTTACTGTGGACTTCGTACGCTTCTGTTTGATTTGTGAGTTCCTAAGTACACATGTTGCTTTAATAATCTAAAAGCAAATAAAGACAAACTAAAAAAGAACAATGAGACAGAGACCAGGATGAGAATACTGAGTCATTTACCCAAATTTATAACAAAATAGTTGAATGGTTGAGTTTGCCCTTTTCTGAATTAAAATAGAAATATTTAAGCTAGGATCCTTACCTAAGGTCTGGTATAATCACAAAAATTCAGGACTGCCTCTACTTCCTTTAGCACTGGCCAAGTTCTAAAAGAAAGCTTCAGAGCATGGATAATCTATGAGCAATCCTTTACCTTTTATCTTTTTAGCAATGGTGGTTCTTAAAAGGCAACAAACTAAGGGTTGCTGGAAGGGATGGGGTAGGGGATGGGGGTAACTGTGTGATGGACATTTGGGAGGTATGTGTTGTAATGAGCACTGGGTATTATGTAAGACTGATGAATCACAGACCTGTACCCCTCAAACAAATAATACATTATATGTTAATTAATTGAATTTAAATTTTAAAAATTAATTTAAAAAAGGCAATGAACATACGACCAGAGAATCCCACCAATTACTGATTGCATTTTAGTATGCAAAACAACAACAACAACAACAACAAAATCATCATTACCATCTCCACTTTTTCTAAAGGTGCTCTCCAGGATAACGGATACTCTTTGAAGAAAAGGTAAATATGTAGGTAAGTATGTTTCGAAAATGCTGGATTTAGCAACATCTTACAATTTTCCTTACAGCAGGACTTCTCTAATATGCAAGAACAGGGAAGATGAGGTCTGCAGAGTCTCCAAAACTATTTATAACAGTCATGTATCCAAGGCCAGCCCAGGGGCTGCACGTTGTGGAAGCATCAGCTAATGTTTGATGAACGAAGGAAAGGGCAGGAAGAAGTTAAGGTGAGGAAAGGGAGAGAGAGGAAAGTAGAACATGGAGTGTATCATTATCATTGTCCTACTTCCCTGAAGCTCTGTACTGTCTGTCTAAATCATTATAATGAGCTGTGATTTCAGAATCTAAATTTTGGGCAAATGAAATTAGTTTCTACCACAAATCACCTGATAGGTTTGTAAAAGCAAAGACAGCTTCCCCAGGACCTGACCTTAAAGAGTTTGAGTCGGGTGATCTAAAGTGGGATCCAGGAAGTATATTTTTAACAAGCAGGCAATTCTAACCCTTGTGATTTAAGAATCAGGATGAGAAACCCTAATTCATGAAAATAAAATTTACATATTTATATATAGGCTAAAAATGAAATGGAACAAATTATCTCCAAATGATCAGGATTTTCGATGCGGAACAAACAGGAATCAATATCATGGTTGATAAAATGGTTTAAATTACACATGATGTAATTCCAAATGAAAATTCCAAAATGTCTTGAAAACCTCAGCTTTGTAGTAAAATTTCTCATTCTAATCTCATTATGCCCCATAAACCAGCCTGGCCACAAAGCTTTGGCTACACTTATTCTTTTCTCTTGATCTGGTATCAGATCTTAAACTGAGTTCACAGCACTTCAAAGTTAGTTAAAGCCTTCACTAGCTCCAACTGAAATGTTTCAGGGTAATTAAGAATCACATTTAGGTGTGCCTACTGGTTCTGCCACTTACTATTCTATGGTTTTAATAGAGTTACTAAACCTCTCTAGTTCTCAGTTTTCTCATCTATAAAATAGAGTCTTATTTCCATTTATATCAAATAGTTATTGTTATGATTAGATTAAACAAAGTAACTTGCTTAAAGTGCATTAAGTGGTAGCCATTATTTATTACATATGCATTGATACACTGCCTTCTGTGTGTGGGATTTGTTCGTGTGTGGTGTTTGTCAAAAACGCTAATGAAAATATTCCTTTGTCCAACATCATTGAGGAATTTGGTATATTACACAATATTATCTATTTATTTATTATTTTGGTGTTTATTTATTATTAATAAATATTTCCCATTATTTAAATTATTAATAAAAATCTAACTTACGACTTAGAATCAAGCCTACTTTTTGGAATAAATCTGGAGGACAGTTTGATTTCAAATGCTTTATTCATTGTCCCCATGACCTATGAAAATGCCCTGTGCAATCCAGTAACTTAGTAGTTTGTAACATTTTCACACTTTCTCTTTTATGTGGAAGTAGGGTTAAAGTTGTTTGTTAGCTTTTATATCCTCATCTGAAAAATACAGCTTGTTGTCTTTACAGAATTGAAACATAAACACCAATCGACCATTTTATGTTAATAGCATCTTGGAACCCCCTCCTGAACCCTTCCCCTCAGTACAGCCCAGTCTGTAACTGATCTTCCCCAATTGTAGGAAGTAGAAATAACCTGTAAAATCCCACTAACAAACCAAGTATTCAGTCAATGGAGTAAAAAATAATCTCAATTCTCTTTGTCTCTCTCTTTTTTAGGAGTAATTACCTGGGTATATATGTATATGTGTGTGTATACACATATCTCCACACAGAAAGGGAATCAAGATTGTGCTATGGCTAAAGGTCTTGGTGATTCAGTGACTATATATTAACCGATTATCCAAATTTCAAACAAAATAAGCCCTCCTTAATCACCAGAGCCTTCCAGCCACGTGTAGAGGTAAATTTAAGTGAAGACGTAAGAGTGAGTCACAGACAGGCAGGTATTATTTCCGATTCAAATCCATGTAATTCACCATTAAGCCATTTTCAATTCCAGAATATTAGGTAACATTCAATATCATTGATTCACAGCTTAAACAGCATGTGAAATGTTACATTGAATTCACACTGTTACAGGAAAAATTCTAAAAAGGAAGTGCTTTTTAATTTACATATCCAGCACATACACGATTCCTCTATGGATACACATACTTTAAATCATTAGCGCTTGAACTTGATATTTACAGAATAGGTTGTTCATCTTCTTCCCTCGACTATAGTACCCTAAAGCCAATCTAAACTCACAAATACCGAGCCATTAAAATATGCGTCCTCCTAGACATTTTCATCCGCTTCTCAAACTTTGAAGTCAGTTTGATGAAATGAAGCCACTTTCATATATCCAGGCTATGTCTCAGGAGGGACTTCCAAAAGAAAAGGAAACATCTAAGTGAGTGGTTGGCAACCTTGGTTGCAGACTGGAATCACTGGAGAGCTTTAAAAATACCTGATGCCTTGGGAGCCACCCCAGAGATTTGATGTGATCAGTCTGGAGTGCACCCTAGCCATTGGGATTTTTAAAAGCCTCCCAGCAAAGGTGGGAGCACCATTTCATGCCTGAGGAAATGCAAAACAACTCCCTATTCTTCCCTAAGGTTCAGGGCATATGGTAGGCTGAAACATGGTCCTTAAAGATGTCTACACCCTAATGTGTTGAACCTGTGAATGATACCTTGGATGGTGGAGACTATGAGGTGGAGAGTTTATCCTGGATTATCTGAATGGATCCTTAGGAGAGGGATGCAGGGGAATCAGAGTCTAACAGAAGGTATGTGACAAGAAGTTGTGGGATAGAGAAAAAGAAATATGAACATGCCCTGCTGCTTGCTGGCTTTGAAGATGGAGGAAGGAGCCCCAAGCCAAGGATGGGCATGGCCTCTGGAAGCTGGGAAGGTCAAGAAAACAGGCTTTTGCCCTGGAGCCTCCAAAAGAAATGCAGCCTTGTGGACTCATTGTAGACATCTGGCTTCCATAAGTGTAAGATAATAAATTTGTATTGTTTTAAGCCACTAAGTTTGTAATAATTTATTACCACAACAATAGGAAAATAATATAGGGGAGGATGAGTTCTATCCAGGAGCAATGTGAAAGAGTCTGATGTGGAGCTCTTTGGCTCTCAAATATCCAGACACCAGAAAACTAAGCAAGAAAAGCCAAGACCAAATTGCTATCACCCACATTTTTATTAAATTTTAAATCGAATTTTCAATTTCTTAAACATTTTCTATTCCTTATTTTTTATATGCAATAATACTTCTGTTGTGTAGGATCTTCTTAATTAGAAACTCAATGTCATGTTATTATTGCCAAGCCAAACCTCAGATTAAAGCAAATAAATGACGATCTGGCCAAACATTTCTGAAGAGCTACCCACCAGGGGAGACTGACTGGCTTTTCAGGCTCGCAGGTCCTGGCTTAATCATGGTAACCTCAAAGTTTTGTTTGGTAGATTCTTAAGAGTATGATGAACATTTGCTATTGTGAAGACACCCTTTCGGGGGCTAACTTGATGTACACATAGTCCGTGTTGCTTACCATCCACCGCCAGCCACTTCTGATGAACAAAAGGAGAGCCACCAGACCACAAGCACCAGTCATATTTTGATCTTTCAGGCTCTGACTGGACTGCCCTCTGACCATCTCTGGTGTCAAACCCAGGGTCCAATAGACTCTGAGCCTAGAAAATGCAGCTTTTGCCTTGAGGTGAAGAGAATCACCACTTTCACTTTAGTTTTCTAAAGTTTCTTTCACTTAGTTTAAACTATTAACCCTAAAATTAATTTAGATCGTTTATATAAAGTGCCTAGGGAGGTGGTCCATTTAAAATAATCGTTCAATAAATCTTAGTTCTCTTTACTGTAGAATATACATAAAAACATTAAGAGATGAGAAGGCCTGAATAGAAGCCAAATCAAACCATTACAATTTGTGTGTTTGTGGATAACTTCCTTAACTTCCCTGAGTTTTATTTAACTGGCAAATATATGCAAGACAATATAAAAATATATCCCTATGGCTTTTTTATTTGTAGTCTGCAAATTTTCTAACATAAGCATTATTGGCATTACTGTCAGGGATCAATCTGGGGCTCTCAGTCATTTCCAATAGATGCACAATCTCTGTTAACGACTCAACACTGTAAGCACGTTCCTACCGGAATAATCACCTGCCAACCACAGAAAAAGGTTCTCCAGCTATCTGTCCTCTAGGAAAACATACATATTGCTTAACCAAATGACTGAATAATCTCCCCACTGATAGTATTTCATTTGGTAATATTCAAACTCTGTGGACTAAAGATGAAAAGAAATACCATTAGAATCTCCTCCTGATGTTCCTAAGCTCTACCTTCCAATGAGATTTTGGGTTTATCAACAGAGATAAGTCGAAGGCTTGGTGCATGGTTACGGTCAGGGAAAGTAGGAGGCCCCGGTGCTCACGAAGGTAAGGCTGAGCCAACGAGCCAGACCTGGTGTGGGGACGTCTGACTCACCAAAGACCCAAGGGTGTTACAAAATTTAGCAGGAACTAACAAAAGACAAAACAAACAAAACACCCCAAAAATGAAACAAACAAACACACAAAACCCCCAGCAAAGCACATTTATTCTCTCTAAATACATTTTTACATAAATTCCAAAATGCTGTTAAAGGGTGTGATAAAAACCAAACAACAGAATGGTGCAGCTCCAATCTCGGATCCGAGCAGATAATCTGGACAAAAACAAGCACACGTATTTCTGAAGGAGATGCGCTCCACCCATCCACCTCGAGAAGTTCAGCTTCTCAAGATAATCCAATCTACCCAGTAACGGTAACATACATGTATGATAACTTGTTTTCTGAAGCCATACGGGAACTCTGTTCACAGCCACTATTCCCACGCTTCTCCAACCAGAGCCCCTTTATCTCACCAGAGGAAATTTTAGCCTGATAAACCTTTCTTTTTTATTGTTAATGGTATACCTTCTTCCCAGGTGAGTTTTACCCCCAAAACACCAAGATCCAGTTACATCAGATTTGTAGGTGCTCATATGTCATTTGTATACTAAGCAAAATCCAAGAGATTATTTTCACCATTAATCTTTGCGACTAATAAAGGTGAAGATAAACGGGCAGCCTTAAAACCAGAGGTGAGCGTTTTACCGGTAATACTTTTCCATGGCTCCTTGATGAAGATGATCAACTAAAGCAAAACTTCTGCATGATCTATTAATAGAGAATGAGATTAATGAAGGATTATGTCATAATGAGTCTGCCTGCAGAGTAACTTCAGTTCTGGTCCTTTGCTGCCAAAATACAGTTCTCATTTCCAACAAACAAAGTCTATCTGAGAGAAAGCACAGAGCCCCTTTAGAACTGGAAAGTCCTGTGCATAATAATGACTGTCTAACTCTCCTTTTGCCAAAGAGCCTCAGCACTTTCAATGTCATAGGTCAATGCAGTGATTCAGAGGGGGCCTGATCCTTATCTAAGCTTTTGCAACAAAATTAGAATGTGCTGTAGTCTTATTAAAGAAATGTTTGTTCCTCCATCAATGAGCTGAAAAGAAAGCAGCTCAATGTACTTTTGCAAATTACAGCAATAAACTGCTTGAATTAACTGCTTTATTACAAATATTTAATTATTCTGAGGGTTAAATATCCAACATTTTGGAAAGGCAAAATTAGCAGTCCACTTGATAATCTACTTCATTTAAAATCTGTTACGACGGTGTATTTTTGTTTTTATTTTTGAACAATTCCAATTTTCAGTTGTCTTCATTGTAAATTCAGCCAGTTGCCATTTGGGATGAAAAAGAACACATACAGCCCTTAATTTTGAAGCAAACTGTCAAGAAAATCAAATTCATAATCTGTGAAAATTTACAAAAAGCAGACCTCGTTTTCATTTCCTAGGAACATGAATAGTTACAAAAACGAAATAGGACTCAAATCGCCAAGTTAAGATCAGTCACATTTTAAGTGAGACCTATTTGAAAATTTAGATAAAATAACATTATTATCATCACTATCATCATTAAATGAGTTATTGTTTAAACGTTATTTAAAGTACATTCCCCTTTAAAATACAAAGGACCGTGAATTAAAACTTTGCATTGAAAGAAAACTCAACCAATACATGTTGAACAAAAAGCAAATGTCCTTAAAGGAAAGTTTTTTACTCCAACAAAATAAAATTCATCAATCCAAATCTGTTTTTCATTTATTAGTTCAGTGGTATCAAAGCACATGAAAATTATTTATAAAAACTGATCATATTATCTAGGTTGTATTCTTAAAAAATAAGAAAGTAGGCAGCATTTTGCCATAGGGCAAAGAAAAAATATTACAATAACAGAAAATGGATCAGCCAGGATATGCTTCAACAGAGGGACATATCAAAGCATTATTATAGTCTCTCTCCACTTACTGTTTGGATTCACTAATCTACATCACTAAATTGACCATTCAGTGCCAGAAAATCTGCCATGTAGGTCTCGACTTTTCATAGCAGCTCTTAAATGTGTATTCGGAAACTACAAAGTGCTGAATATATTTTCAGCCTTTTTATACTACGATTTACAACTAATGACCTTAAGCAATGTCATGCATGTAAAACAAAATTATGAGACCACCCTGGTTTAGAGCCGAATAAAGGTATAGAATCAAATTTCATTATCATTCAAATTTAATAGGGGAAGAACAGGAGTAAAAAAAGAAAAAAAAAATCCATAGTAATATAGATAAATCCATTTTGCAGTTTTACTTTATAAAAAATATCCTCCACTTGTATTTTGCTATTACCGGCTCAGAGTAAGTAGACAATTATCTAAGCTTAATGCCAAAAGTGATAATGCACTGCACACATTCAAAACCTTTGTGCCACATCAGCCAGTGCCTGCAGGGATAAAACATTTATCAGTTGCTCCTCAGAGCAATAGTGGGTTTGAAAATTTGGCTGCCCAGGCTGACATTTAGTGAAATCATAGTTTTTGCTTGATTCAGAACCCAACACAGGAAACCCTGATACTGGGATGACTCCACTGGCAGCATGCCTCCTGATACCCAGTGAACTGCGGGCTACTTTCTGTCCCACTACTTTCCATGAAAGAAGTCCTTTTACTTCCCTGCTATAGTTGGCACACTGCCCTTTTCACAGACCCAACGAACCGTCATCTTGGATGTAACAAATTAGTACATTCTCAGAATAATAATAAGTTCAGGCATGAAAACACTATTGTTTTTATTTAGAAATGAAGTAACTCATTTTAGCTGGGTGACTTTTTCAGTGTAACACCACAGGCCAAAAAAAAAAAAAATCTTTTTCTGAAAAGAATGGTCAATTTCAGGAGAGATATGACACATCATTCGCTGTAAAAATCAGGGAAAGGCCAAAGAATAGAAAAAAATTGGCATTTGTTGCAGAGTAGTTAAAGAGAAAATAGCTGGTTTGAGAGAAATACGAATGTAAAACAAGTAATATGTCCATTTCAAAGTATAATTAGAGAAATAAGATTGGGACTAAGTACAATAAAGAATTGATTTTCGATATCAGGTTAAGATCTATTAGCTGATTTTTCTGCTTGTGATCTCAAAAAATACCTAGGAGTTTTTTTAAATGACCTTCAGGTATATTAGAAAAATAATTAAATGTAGAGAATGTTAAAACACTAGAGAATGACACAAACATGTTTTCATATGTTAATGAACATGTCAAAATTTACTTTCAGTTTCCAAAAAGATCCTTTCACCACTGCCTGTATGTGTATGTGTGTGTATGTGTATGTTTCCGTGCTCAAGAATTTTCTACTATGTCCACAAAGAAAGGGAAAAAGTTAATATTTACAAATTTGCATATAAGTCAAATCCACTTAAAATCAGAGCCATAATTTATAGGGAACACTTTTCATTATTCTGGAAGGCCCATCACCACCTTGCAACGTCAGGAACCTGAAAAATTCGACTATAAAAACTACTGTTCTAACAGCCTTTATAACAGCTTCCACTGAGATTTTACTGAGATTTGAATATAGCAAGTATACACTTAAACAGACAATAAGATGAAATTAGAACTGACAAGAAGTATGAAATAATAAAGTAAATAAATATACATTTTCAATATTCTAGATTTTGTCCAATTTAAATGTCAGCTCAAAATTATAATCTAGAAATCAAAACAATCATTAATCTACTCTCCCTTTGCTCTAGCCCTGATCATTTTAAACAAATCACGATATTTCATGTAAAAATGTACCACAAATTTACTAAACTTTCTGGTTCAAATGAGTTCAAGAATATCTCATTATAAATGGAGACAGTCCTGAAAAGGCAGCCAAGCATGACTAAAAAGATCACTCTTTTACACAAAAAATAGCCTTCTTATTTTACCCTTTGTTGAAAAGACATTTGGCCAGCCACAGGGGAAATACATAATCTACTTTTATATTCAAATAATTTATTTGAAAACTCTATGGCTACAATGACCCTAAAACAATTCTGGATTGAATATACATATTACATGGGTTTATGTGATCTTAATCATTGACTTGTTTTCATGTATTAGCAGTGATTTTGGCATTTCTTTTTAAAAAAGAAAACCACATTCATGCGTTTGAATAAAAATTTACCATTAAGTAAAATTATATCTGAAATGAAATAGATGGTATTAATGTGGTATAGTTCTGTAAATAATTCTACCTGTGAAGTCAACTTTGAATATTGCAGTTCTTTTCATGTCGCAATCTATCAATTTGATCTAATATACAATCCAACACAGTCTGTCTGGTAACAACATGTCAGAAATTATGCCATCATAATTTGCCTTTTATAAAGACAAGCAGCAATACTTGAACATTTCAAGATTTTAAAAACCTCCCTCCACAGAGATTTGCTCTTTTCAATTCTGTGAATTTTTGTTTCAGTGTTTTGATAATAAGGTTGATATTATGAACTCGAAGTTAGGGTAGATTTAACTATGAAATATCTTGCCTTCCCTCCCTCAGGAGTCAAAGAAGATGCCAGCAGCAAATAAGGTTTGTCCATTTACTTTAAGGAAGACACTTTCAGGTTCTTTCATTCAGTTACTCCATATCCAAGATCCTATAACAGCAGAGCATAGCATACACTGAAGAGGAAAAGCTTAAAGCAATTAGTTTCCTTCTAAGTACTTTAGCCTTCCTTATTTGGGTTTTTAAAAAACAGGCAATCATACAATGAATTTCAAGCAGCCATACAAAGCATTTTCAAAACTGTTTCCACAGTCTTCATTTTCTTTCATCCCTGTACACATAAAAGAGAGGAAGTAGCTCTCACATCCGTGTCCTAAAATTGATCACCCAGATAGTCTAGAAAGTTTTCTGTGCTTTCCACCGATGTTTTTTCCTCTCACTTTCAAGGTACAAGTGAGGTATTCCCAGCTCTAACACAGAGCACCAAAATGTAAAATGTCGACTTGTCTTGTACATTCGGGGTGCCTCCCTGGACTCTGCCACTCTCCCAGCAGAGCAGAATGAGTATCTGTGCTAACCATACATTGCAGGACAAAGGAACTAATTCATGGGGGAGGGGAGACCACACACCATTTATAAGGTTTGTTCAGTTTACAAGAAAACTATTGTCAATGCTTTGTTGATTCATTATGAATGACCCTGCGTGACAAATAACAAGCGGCCACCTCCTTGCTGAGCCTCACCAGAACGCTTCCAGCATTCGAGAGCAGCCCAGGATCCGCGGGGCTAATTGTTATTTAAGGAAACTATAGCTGTAGGTACATGAGGCAGCTCTGATCACAGCCCTAGCCACCCGGTTGAAGATTTGATGAAACTGTGGCTCTGGTACCCAAAAGATCACGCACAATAGCACAGTGCTTGCTACTGCTGCACGAAACTCTGATGTGAAGAACCAAATTCCGCTAGAGGGAGTGAACAGAGCCTGGAAAGGATCATAGAGATGCTGACTCTATGCAGGGTCCCACCACCAGGACATTTCAGTTACTACGAAATCTTCTTGTCTCCCCACCTACCAAATGGGACTCAAATATTTTTTTAAAGGAAAATCACCTTAAAATCTTTTGTTGCAAAATGCTATACAGTGCACAAGTATTATCTTCATCATCCATTGAACCTTTGTACTTTTTTCTCTATCCCGAGGGAAATAATAAATTGACATATTTTCTATCATCAGAGATCCTTTTAAGACCACAATGTGATTGCACTCCAGCACATCTCACACTTATCCCCATTAAAAACACACAAAGGGGTGAAAGCAGGGAAAGAAATAGGTAGGCATAAAGGGCAGCTCAGATACACTGTTGTACAACATGGGCGCTCTCCCCTAACCTGCCCCAGCCTCTAAGACGGGGAGTGTAGCCACCACACAAAGAAGCCGCCAATGGGCTCTGCATATGTTCCAGTTGAAATTGGCTGCTCTGTGGGTAAGAGCACACAGATTGCTCTCCCGAGTGGCCATTTGATTGCAGATCAGCTATGTGTTCCCCTACTGCTCCAACAACCCTGAAAGGCGCCCTGTATCTTTTTAAGTGGCTGGTTTAGTTGGAAGCAGAGGAAAGAAATCTGTTCTTCTTTGTGGCACCTACATTGTCGCGTTTTTTCCTTTTTTCTTTCTTTAAGGAATAAAGGGACCTTAAAAATAAACCCAGACCTCCATGAAGAAAAGTTCCTTGGTGGCCTGGCAGGGGAAAGAATCCTTCACCTTCACTTCTCCTTTGGTTCTATCAGCTTTGGGATTTCCCCAGGCCACCAAGTGGTTTTCAAAGGAGAATCGAATGTTTCAAGGTGGTGGGGAAACTGGCACTCTTCTAGGTTGCTGATGGAATGTTACTTGGTAAACCTCCGTGGAGGGCAATCTGGCAATTTCTACAAAAGCCCTATTTCTAGGTATCTATCCTAAGCCTCTTGCTCCCACATGCGTGAAACGACATATGTATACGGTTGTTTACTGTAGTACTGTTTGCAATAGCAAACATTAGGAACACCTTAAATGTCCGTCAATAGGGGCTGGTTATAATATGATGCAAGTATACAAGGAAATAATTTACAATGTAAAAAAGAACAAGGAACTTATATAAAGTGATCTCCAAGATACAATGTTAAGAGGGAAAAAAGCAAGGCCTAAAAGAGTATGAGCTGAATGGTCCTCCTGTTAAAGAAGGGGAAAGACTGATCTGTACTGCTTGAGGGGTCCATGAGAGCAGGGCACTCGCTTGTTTTGATCACCCCTGTGTTTTTAGGGACAGGAACTAGTTTACTTTAGGTGAGGAAAGTTCTGAAATAACATTGTAGTGAATGAAGGAGAGCAAGAGAGTCAAGAATAGATTTGAAATAAAAAATCTGGATTCAAAGTTCTATACAGAACTTGATAGAAATTTTCAAGAAAAAAAATACCAGAAAATGCAAACAGTATGATCAAGAGTGTTTTTCTCCCTCTGCTGCTTTATCCTTTTATCTGCTTGTCATTTTTTCCTTGGAGGTTGCATGTATTGAATAATTTAACAACAAATCAAAATACTACATTGAACTTAAATCAGTCATACCTGGTGACTCTTTGGATGTGTGGTTTGGGAGATGGAGAAGTCAAGAATAGTTCTGAGTTTTCCAACTTGGATGCTGTTGAGAGGAGTTGAATTGAGGAGGCTGATGAGAAGATAGGCACTGGACTTCACTACTAAATGTTTCTCAGGGTTTATGCCAAGCTGGCCTTAGGGTGCCCCAAGAAATCTTTCTGGGCGTCAGGAACCGCTGTATACCAATTCCACTGCAAAGAACATGTAGCCATATTTCTACTATGAAATCACCTGGGAGTTGCCCTTAGGACACAGACAACATTGTTTCTAAAGAAACTTACAAATCATTCAAAGCAGTGTTGACTTTCAGGAGTATTGTTTCTATTGACTTGCAAATAAGTGCACTTGTGTAGGACTAAAATTCCTGCACGCACTGCCTCTGGTTACACAGAAACAGCTAAGGGTAAACAAGGTGGTGCTTAGCAAATTCGGGAGCCTCCCTTTGGCAGCCTCAGGATCCCCTCCTTGTTCATTCCCCCAAGGACATTTCCCACCTTTACTTAAAGGCTTCCTCTAGACCTGGAGCCCTCACCACCACCATGCATCTATCCAGCAGGCCTCTGCCCCCACCTCCTCTTCTTCTCTGACTCTCCTAGGAGAAGCTCTTTCCTTCCTCCCTCCCTGCCCTTCGCCAAACCTAGCTTTGCTTTTTTGTGCAGACATTCAATTCTACTTTAGTTCATATCAAATATTATTAGAATCATATCCCACTCTTCCTAAAGCCCAGGTTTTTCTAGCATTTGTGAATTTGAAAATATTAGAATATACCATTTTTACCTCTATTATAGGGTCTTGCACGTGGAAGCCTATTGTTTGGTAACAGAATTTCTCTGAATAATTTAAGGTAAAACCAGGGTTTTGTCTAGTAGAGCCTTTCCTAAAGAGCCCCTAGGACTTAATGGGTCCCCAGAAAAAAATAATAAATGCTCAAATGGGTAAGGAACACTTGCCTGCTATACAGTCCTCTTACAGCTTCACCGACAATATTGGCTATTAAAGCTCAGAAGAGTCCTAGGACAAAAATCTGGTTCCATTTTGTTTAAACCAGAGCTTCCCACATTTATTCTTCCCATTATTATTATTATTATTGTTATTATTTACTGAATATCCTTTGGTAAATTCTTTATCAGAATGATCTCCTTTAATCCTCACCGTGACTAGAATCTTCATTTGACAGATGAGGAAAACGAGGCCTTGAGAAATTAAAAAACTTCCCAAGTCAAACCACCATTAAGTGGCGGAGTCAGAATTCGACTGTTTCTCTCTGACTCTGGAGACCTGTATTCCTTTTCTCTGAGACTTAGGGGGGTCTTCCTTGATGGTGTTTGAATCTGTATTTGGACCTGACCTTTAAGGACTGAAACAATAGTATCTTGGGGGCCTGGAGGCGGAAGCAGCAGGAGGAAAGGGAACCCAGGGCAGGGAAGACAGGGGCCACCAGCATTGCTGCTCCTCCCCACCTGGCCATCCTACCTGTAGGTACTTTAAAGTGAGCCTCAGTTCCTTCATGTGAAAAATGGACACACTGATACTTCTCAGGATGACTGTAAGGCTTGAAGTTAAAAATCTGTAAAGTACTTATAACGTACTGTTTCAGCATGGCGGTCCTGAGACACTAGGGCCTGGCACATCAAAGACCCTAAGAAATGGTGACAGCATGACTTTCGACAAGTTGCTAAACCTCTCTGTGTCTCAGTTTACTCACGTGTAAATGGGGATAGGAACATAACCTATATCACATCATAGGGGAGACTGTGAATAGTCTATGGCAAGTTAGCATGTGGAGCACACAGTGAGCACCATGTGGGTTTGCCATTTTAATGATTTCCCTACACGTGGCTAACACCACGGAGCAGCTCTAGAGAGCACACCCAGAATTCTCTCACCACAGTGACAAACACCAGGCTCTCTAACTCCAAAGATTCTACTGTCTCTAAGTAGATCATTACTCCTTCATCCAAACAAGTGTCGTATGCTTCAAGAATTTAGCTAGACCTCAGGTGCTGGTTACTCTTGAACAAAGCTCTTCAGACTTGAACGAAGCTACTTCTGTAAACAATTCTTAATCCCTCTTTTCAGTGAGTGTTGATTCTGCTTGGCCATGTGTGGCCTGTGAAGTTAAATAAATGGCTGCTAGCACTGCCACAGTTAGTTTCTACATTGCTTGGCCAAAAGAGAAGGAGGAAACACTCTAATTCCCCCACCATCTCTACCCACCACCACAGATGCCTAGGCCCACAGCACATGCACTTACATTATGGCGTCGCACCCCACTGCGAATTCGCATAGCCGGTGAGGAAACACCATTAAGCTACATCGTCTTCCCAAATTTCCATGCAGGTGAGTGCCCAGGGGGAAAAGAAACCCAGAAAATTTGGGGATGATACTGAAGCATTTGCCCTTGGAAACTAGAAATGTAAGCCTAACTGGAAGGCACAGAAATGGGGGTTCTTGATTAAATGCTTTGGTTATTAGGAAACCTTTTTTGCTTCAATTCACACTGAAAATGTATTTAAACAATATATTTTATTAGACTTATTTTATAAAATAAAATGTAATACTGCTTATTAGAGAAAAATTTGTAAAACATGGACAAATATAAAGAAAATGAAAGGGGCGCCTGGATAGCTCAATCTGTTAAGCATCAGACTCTTGATTTCGGCTCAGTTCATGATCCCAGGGTCATGAGATCAAGCCCCACGTCACCCAGCATGGAGCCTGCTTAAGATTCTTTCTCCCACTCTCTCTCTGCCCCTCCCCCCAACCTCTCTCTCTCTGTCTCTAAAAATAATTTTTAAAAAATAAAGAAAATGAAAATCAAGCATTATCGCAGCCTGCTGTGAGAACCTACCCTGTCAAAGTTTCATATGTATTTTTTAGATATATATTTTTTTAGAGAGAGGGGGGACGAAAGGGCAAAGGGAGAGGGAGAGAGAGAATTCTAAGCAGGTTCCATGCTCAGCATGGAGCCTGACACGGACTCGATCTTACGACCCCAAGATCATGACCTGGGCTAAGATCAAGGTCAGGCGCTTAAACGACTGAGCCACCCAGGTGCCCCACTTTACATATTTTTCACAAAATTGGAAGTTATTGTTCAATAACTTTGTTTTTACAATGTAACATTATATTGTGAACATTTTCCTGTCATTAGATATTTTTCTATATCATTTGAATGGCTAAGTGATGTTCCATTATATGCATATAAAAAGATTTATTATAAGAATCTCTCTAAATACCTCCTCCTTCCTCACATAGTCCCCAAAGCCACTTGGGTCCAGGCACAGGAGTACTTGCTATTGTCAAATAATTCATGAGCTTTTCTAGACCTGGGCCTTTGCTCCTTCCACTTTTTCCACCTGCAATGTCCTTTTCAGCCTACCATGCTCCTGCCCATTCTCCAGGGCCTACCTAATCTTAAATAAATGACTTAATCTCTCTGGCCTCAGTGTCCATACCTGCGAAATGGACACAATGATGTTACTTTCCCCTTAATATTGTTTGAGGATCAGTGAGTTAATACTTACACAGACCTTAGAATAAGGCTTGCCTCAATTTAAGAACTGCTCAGCAAATGCTAGCTATTTAATATTATTATTACCTGACATACTATCTCATCTCTATCGTGCAATCAGTTTATACATAATCCTATTGGATCTTTAGGATTTCATGAATTGATTGCAGAGGTTAGAATCTGGAAGGGACTTCAGAGATCACGTAAACACTGTGCTCCTCAATGTATGATAAGTCATCTGGGGAGCTTGTTAAGAATGCAGATGCCTGGGCTCCACCCCAGTCTTACTGAACCATAATTTTGGGTGGTGGAGCCTAGGAAAAGGCATTTTCATTAAGCTCCCAGGTGATTGTTAAGCATGGTAAAGTTTGGGAACTACTCATGATGGTCTAAAACCCTCAGTCTGCCAATGAGAACAAGGCCATACAAGGTTAAGTAATTCTCCTTAGATGAAAGTGGAAAAAAAGCCCATCTAGTTTGTGGAGAGAAAGAACCACCATATCTCACATCACCAGTGAAACACAAATGATTTCAAGGATGCTTCAATGACACCGTGGTTCCAAGCTTTTGTACTGAAATAAAAGAAGAACGTGAGCTCAGATCAGGCTTAAAATTTGATTCCAGATCTGTTGGCAGGAAGATTGATCAAAATTCGACCTAATTGTGGTCTCTCATTTACACTGAAAACGCGAATCCCAATGAAGAATTGATCTGAGTCACTGAGCAGTGAGCGACACTACAGCAAACACACAGCCACACCGTGCAGTTCAAAGCGGCTTGCTCCTAATAAAGACATTTCTGTTTTGTCTTGTCTATTGAATTTGACATTTGTCTTTTGGCAGAAGATGTATTATTAAGACAAGGAACAGAGATGATGTCTCCTTCCTTTTGGAACCACATGAAGAAATTTCATTTTATTTTATTTTAGGGGTGAGCGGATATGTGAATTGAGGGAAGATTTCCTGTATAATTATTTCTGAGATACATATTTCCATTTGAGGAAAAGCCATACGAGAAAATGAAGTCCATTCTTAATAAATCAGACTATTCATTTTGTTCAAGGACCACTTCTATTTTTAAAAATGAACATAGTTGATTCTGAAGTCAAGCACAACAGTGGTATTAGACTACCATGCCCACTGATTAAATCACGTGATTGGAACAAAGCTCTAATTTTAAAGAAACCAAATTAATACCTTAAAAAAAGATAATGGTACTGTATTTCCTGGTGAAGCACATGATATGTTTCCTAAATGAAAAAAAAAAAAGAGATTTATCCACAATTGTTGCTTGGAGAAATAAACTGGTATCTACAGGAAACCTCTGAGGCTGTTTCTTCTTATTGTCACAATACTATTATCTAAGAGAGAAAGCTCACTGGGGTGTACATGGTGCAAATGGGTCTGCTGTGTCAGGAGAGTTTTCCTGTGCCATGACTGTCTCATCCCTGCATGCCAGTAGGACAGCGTCCCCGGAGGGTCTGCCAGATATACGAGCACACCACAGGCTTGGCCAAGGGTCTTCCTAGAAACCGTACTTTACCACTTTCCCTTTTACTCACATATTCAAAGCAGAAACATGTTGCCTTCTGGCATCCTCTCCTCCGAACCAGAAGTATGTAAGAGTGATGTGGATCACAGAGGAGCGGGCGACAATGCAATATTCACTGGCAACCAAAGGATTGCATCTTGGGGTACAGAATCTTTTGGAGATCACCAAGCACATCCCTTCATGTCCTGCATCTCCTCCCTTCCATCCCCCCGACTCCTGACGGGCCATCATCCCTCCTACACAATGCATCACTTCATTCCCTCTGCTGTCAGACTGTAGAAACTGGCTTCTGTGTGGCCGGGGCTTTGAAATGCTGCTAGGAGGCCAAAAGGCTGAAATGACCAAACACCTTGGCTCTGTTTCCTCATTCAACAGAAGTTCAAGGCTCCATTTCAATCTTACAGATCTCAAAGATACAGTGGCTGTTGTATAGTTTTCACTGACTGCTCAGCCATGACACAACTTCCATAGGGCGAGGTTGTTAGATCTCCTTGCAGGAAGGAAAATCTTCTCAAGTCAAAGCGTACATTTCCCTGTGTGGTGTACTTCTTAGGCAATGAGTCCATCTAGAGCTTTAACAAAATATGGAGACAATTTCATCAAAGTGGATCACCTGTATTTCTTATATTGCTTACACAATAATCACAAGGGGTATTCTTTTTTTTTTTTTAATGATTTTTTATTATATTATGTTAGTCACCATACAGTACATCCCCGGTTTCTGATGTAAGGCTCGATGATTCATTAGTTGCGTATAACACCCAGTGCACCATGCAATACGTGCCCTCCTTACTACCCATCACCGGTCTATCCCATTCCCCTACCCCCCTCCCCTCTGAGGCCCTCAGTTTGTTTCTCATAGTCCATAGTCTCTCATGTTCACAAGGGGTATTCTGTGCCATATTTTCATCTGATCCAAAAACTTTATTATGAGTAGAATGAAACTTTTCATACTGGAGCCAGGACAAATAATTCACAGATAATGAAGGGTTTATTGGCTTTTAAACTGTGTAATGCATATATTACATCTCTGAACTGTGATTTAAAAACAAAACTGGGAACTGACTTTGGCATCACCAGTTCAGTACCAACCAATGCCTAGGATGGCAAAATTTCTGTGTATTTCAGTATTCGGTTTGCTTAGAAAAGATGCTCTAATACGAAGACTCGTATTTAGCTAAGTTTCCACAATGACTCAGTACTGTTTCTGCCACACTGGGAAGAGACTATTCCTGTCCATCCTCTCTATATGTGAATGAAACTTCCCGGAATCTGTTGGAACTTCATCTTGTGAATGTGACCCCTTCTCTTAATTTATCACAATGGGGAGGGGGGCAGGAGGGAGAAGGTCAAAGGGAGAGGGAGAGAGAGAATCTTAGGCAGGCTCCACACCCAGCCCAATGCAGGGCTTGATCTCAGGACGCTGCGGATCATGACCTGAGCTGAAATCAAGAGTCAGACTCACAACCAACTGAATCACCCAGGTGGTGCAGAACATTGTTCACTCCTAGTTTGGGGCCAATACATTGTTGGCATTGTCTTAACCAGCACGTTAGTCTGGCATTCGGGTCAGGTATATGTTGTTCAATCATTGGGACAAATTCTGGAAATATATTTAATGTGCTAAGACTGGCAATGTACTAAAGTTAATTTGCTTTTTCAGTCAAAACCCCAATCAGCTGTGCTTTCCTAAGAGTTTAGTAGTTTTTATATCACTAATTTACATAAGAAAAAATTGTCAAAATATATTGTCCTTTGTTTTTGACTTTAATATTTGATTAAGATTACTGTAGAGGTCAATTAGATTAACCTGAGAAGAGTCAGATGATATTTGTTGTTGATATTCTAATGTTTGTAGCAATATTCTAAATGCTAATAAATTAATGTCTTGGTGGAAACTGTCTACTTTACAGATTGTTTGCCAAGTAATTTCAAGCAATTCATTTAATTTTCTGTCATACCATTGTCACATGACGTATGGCCACATTTAAATAATATTTAATTATTCATTTAATGACTACATGCTTAATTTGAAAATCTTAGATAAAATATGGAAGAAAAATGAGAGAAAGGTGTGGTTTCTTGGGTATTTAATAATGAGACATAAAATGCTCATGATAAGCAAAAATTAAAAATGACAATTCCAACCCTTTGAAATGTTATCTAATGTATTATAGGTTAGAGAGGCTCTACTCTATTTAAAAAAATCATCAATACTTGAATTATAAATCACAAATATAGAAATAATTTCATTTACTTTCAAATATCAAATAATCTGAAGGAAAAAATCTACAGTGATTTATTTTTTATGAAAGAGGTATTTGTAGTTACTATATCATCCACTTTTTTTTCAGTAAAAAGGGAATTAAACTATTACAGGACACCTTGTTAAGTAATTATATAGCAACATCACTGTGCAATTAAATAGCCATCAGTCCCTGCAGCTGAGAAATTTCAGGTAATTATTCAAAGATAATTTAATAGGAGAATTACTGTATTCAAGCAAGCATTAGCTAGTAATCTACCTCAATTAAAGCATCCAATTAATTTCAGAACCTTGATAACAGTTGCCTTTGGCAAAACTATCCTTTCCCCTCATTTGATCCTACATATACAATATTCCTTAAACATTGTATAAAGTTAATTTACTTCTCCTAAAAGTATAGTCTATTAATACTAGTCTCCTGAGAAATTAAACAAATGCAAGTATAAAAAACATTCCTTCTTTTTCTTCTTTATTTCACACCTTCCACCTAGCCTCTTATGTAGAAATTGAACAAGGTGGATTTGGATTCTGGAGCAGTAACTTCCTTAGTTTTCATCACAAAAAGCAGAAAACCTCCTAGCAATGGAAACGTCCAGAAGGGGCTTTTGTTTTCCGATTGATTAGCTCATTAGACAAACTATCTTTGGGAACCGTGCCCCTATGAATTTGGTGGTGATGGTGGTGTAGCGAGATGTATGCGAAGGCTCTTCTGGGTGGAATTTCCTTGATTGGGTTTTCACTTGAGTTTTCATGCTCAGAAGAAAAAGCCTCAGATTTGGAGTCAGGTGGGTTTGGAAATCCTTAGGACAGATAGCTTTGAGTTGTTCTGGACGCTGCCAATCTTGTTGATTTTCCAACAGAGTTTCAAACTGCCCCTTAACAACCTACCTATGTTGGACTTGGTCACAATTCTACCGGTTCCTTGGGTAATTCATCAGTCTTTTTGAGCCTCAGTTATGAAATGGCCTCATCCAGCACAGGACACTACTAAGAGGCTTTTCTCAACCCAGTTGTGAGTGTCCTCCTCACTGGGTCCCTCACGCCAAAGGTCTCCCAGGAGGGAGAGCACATGGCTTGCAGCTGGAGCTTACTTGCCTCAAGACTAAAGTA
Organism: Ursus maritimus; assembly: GCF_017311325.1. NCBI lineage: Eukaryota > Metazoa > Chordata > Mammalia > Carnivora > Ursidae > Ursus > Ursus maritimus. The sequence goes on from NW_024426552.1 coordinate 81,701,568, forward strand.
AAGGTACTATAAGGTTGGTGATAATGGAGGAAAGGACGGAGGTTTGGCTGTGTGTATCGTCAGATCACTAGAAATGCCAAAACACAGAAACGGTTTGCCTCTGGCCATCACTTTCAATGATCCTGGGATTCTCAGAGCAGCTGTGGAAAGTGGGTAAGAAAAGATCACACGGACGTCCACAGATGACTGGGGACTTATTGCAGGCTCATCTCCCCACACCCTCATTCAGCAGCAACATTTGTCTCTGTCTCTTTATCTTTCGGCTGCCTTTCCACCTTCAGTTGCATTTGGAAAAATGACCCAGTATGGATTCTTTATTCTGATTCTGACCCACCATTCTCTTAGGCGCCCCCAATTGCAGTATTCCCCTGCGTAGGAACATATTGCATCTATAGGCAATAAGTTCTCATCCATCCCAGGTCCCTGACACTCCATCCAACACGACCCTCTTTGCCAGAGGAGGGGGACAGAAAGATTGACAGAGGTTACCGGGCTGGAAACGTTGCTCTGGCCTGGACTAGGGTGAGGTGAGCGAGGCTGAGTCATGCATGTGATAGGTCAGACTCTGTCTGCTTTTTATATGTATTTTTTTATATTGTCGCTGTACTCCCATCTAGTTGCTGACCCCTGGAATGGGTAACTGAGTATAGTTGTTCCACTCCTCTTCTTCATTTCCCCAAATTTCTGATAAATCCACAGTTTACATTTTCTCTGGTAAATGTATCATCACATTTTCCACTTTAGTCATTTTTTTCTAGGAGGTAAAAAGCAAGTCACTTTTCTTTTTCTTTTTTTTTTTTTTTAAGATTTTATTTATTTATTTGACAGAGACAGAGACAGCCAGCGAGAGAGGGAACACAAGCAGGGAGAGTGGGAGAGGAAGAAGCAGGGTCCCAGCAGAGGAGCCTGATGTGGGGCTCGATCCCAGAACTCCAGGATCACGCCCTGAGCCGAAGGCAGCTGCTTAACGACTGAGCCACCCAGGCGCCCCGCAATTCACTTTTCTACTGCAAAACTATAACAGCGCTACTATAAAGAGCAAAGCTTTGAAAATACTGGTTTATTTTAAGATAGTTTCATCTTCTACAAGGTTCAACACTGTTTTTCTGATTGGGTTTAAGGTTTTGGAAATTTATATGAGAAAAAATTTTTGGTCATCCACTTTATCTTAATTAACTTCAACCCAACAAAGGCATTGCCTGAACTTGTGGCTTCCCAGCAAAGACTGAGAGTTGAGTCTGGCCACGTTTTGGTGTTGGTCATATGACAGGTAAGAGGGCACAGCTAGGGAATCTGTACCATGTCTGGCACACATTAGTCTCAAAGCGTATCTATTACATGGATGAGTCCCTCTGCTTTTCTCTTCAGGAGCAGGCTTTACCTTTGCTGTGTCTTGGATTGTCTAGTCAGTATGCAGTTATACTGTTAACTTCACGAAGTCATACTAAGTACTGGACCAATGCACTATTTTCCTGTTACATTGAGATTAACCAACAGGAAAGACAAATCTTTTTAAAGCAAACAAACAGGCAAACAAAAATACCAGTTTGAATGTTCTATATCTCAGTCCATTTGGACTAGAAAGAATTAAAGAATTGAAATAAAATAAAAGAGAAAAAATAAAAGATAAAAATTAAACAAACTCCCAAAGAGAAATCAATGATGTTCCTTCCCACCAAGGAGTTTATTAGCATAAATATATTGATGAGGTCCAAGTCACAACTTGTAAGATTTTTTCCACTTTAATATGCAGGCATCATCAGTAACTGGCAATATTTACTATCTAGAGTTGTGATCCTGTTGACATCCAGAGTCAAATTATACGTCTATCAAACCCTTAATCACCAGTGCATTCCCAGCACATATAATCCCAATGATTAAAGCAGGTAATGATTTCTCCAAAATAACCACAAGATGCCCAAAGAATTTAATTCAGTCTATCTCGGTATCTCTTGCTATTCTAATTATTACTGCTTTTGGAGTTAAGTTACCTGTAATTTTCTTTTAGAATTACAAATGGTATATTTTGCTTTCTTATCATGTCACAGAACTCTGTTATTAATCACATTTTGGAAAAAACTTCAGAAGATTTAATAAGAAATTTTAAAGCCCCAGTGCATTCTCTACTGCAGCAAACTCCCAGCATCCCCTAAATAAAGCAGCCCATAATTGATTAATAAAAAGCTAAGTAATTTTGGTATTAATATGATCCCCTGGGAGGCCCCCATAATCACAACTAGTAGGCCAGTCACAGTATTGCTCAATTACATATCCAGGTAAATAATCTGCAAATCAGCAAACCCTATAAGGGGATTTTAAGCATTTCCAATTTGTTAATCCAGGATAAATGCCTCTGAGAGGTCGGACAAAGCCCAGGCTCTTTCATATTTTGAGACTCCTGGTTTGTTAAAATGCTTTAAAGCAGAGTTACCAAAGTTGTTTCATGTCTAAAACATAGCACTTAAAATGTGACATTTACAGCATGAATGCCTAACACATTACTGCTATAAACACACACAAAATACTATGCTATATGACTGTCCATATAACAATTATATTTATAAAATTGTCAACTTGCAGTGCACTCTGGGTGGCATGACCTGGTACTGGGGCGCTCGAGTTCCCTTCTCTCTGACCTGTCAGGCTAGCTCTGTGCATATGTTAGCCCACTGGAGGCCTTCTATAAGCAGGAGGCCCCGGGCCAGGTGCCCACTGTCCTCTGTCATCCCTACTGGGCTCAGATGCGTCTAGCCATTGCTGGAACGAAAATGAAAGACCTTCTCTCTGCCCCACCCCCCCAGTTGCTCTTGTTAGAAATTTCTAAGAAAGGACACATTATCATTACCTAGAGAAACCCAACTCAGTTCTTAAATCATTCATCCTCTTCAAAAGTGTTCTTCCCAAACCACATTTTCCTGCTACAATTTAAGTTCTCTCACCTTAACCTGACCTCTTCAAAGATTAGTGATTCTGCCTTGTAGAATTTTGAAAGTGTATTTCATTGCTGCCCCCCACCCTGACACCACCTTTTTTGGTTTTATTTTGTTAAGTAGTTCTAATTCCTTTACATATCTTCTATGAGCCTTGGACTATTTTTATCCCCTGAAACACTGAAATGACCACATTTAGTGCTTAAAGTGAAAGTAAGTAAAGAGAAGTAATGAGATTTGCATGTTATTTTAACTGAAGGAATACATGGGATTGATTTAATCAAGGTATAGTGTGAAGTTCTCCTATAAAGAAATACCACCATTTGCCTATCTCTTTAGTAGATATTGTAGAAGCTATAAAGTATAAGAAATGGGAATTCATGTAATATTCTTAATATAAAAAGAGCTCTTACAAATCAATGAGAAACAGACTAACATAGGAAAAAATGAACAAAGGGAAAGAACAGGAAATTTCTAAAAGAATAATTGTAAGTAAGTGCTCAATTATCCTATGAAAAAATTTATCATAAAAAAAGTTCATCTTCAGTAGTAGTCAATGAAACGCATGTCCAAACAATAAGGAGATACTATTTTTCATCTGTCAATCTGCCTTTTTTATTGCTGGTGACAGTAGTGATGGTGAGGGTGCCGGGAAATCAGTTCGCTACTTCTGGTGGAAGTGCAAATTGATAGTACCTTTCCAAGAGCAATTTTACAATACAAATGAAAAACCTCCACATTTCATACTTTTAACACAGTAATTCCACTCCTGGGAATTTAACCTAAGCAAGCAATCACAGATATGTAGAAATATAGGGACATTTATGACAAACCCGTTCATAATGGTAGGAACTGAAACAATGTCAATGTCGGAAAATAAGGAGACCGGCTGAGTAGAGCATCATATGCTCAAAAGAAGGAAATCATGTTCTATTAAAATCCTATTGTAAAGAATATTTAATGACACAGAAATAAGGTTCTAAATGTGCTAAGTTAAAAAATAAGGTTATAAACCATTAGCTATAACATGATAGTACTTTTTTAAAAAGTATAAAATAAATGTATATAGAAAAAAATCTGAAAGGATATATACTGCAATATATATTGCAATCTGGGAGGAAGGAATGCCAGTAATTTTTATCTTTAGCTTATGTTTATCTATATTTTCTAAATTCTTTAATTAAACGATATTACTTTTTATAATTAGAAAATATGATTTATAAAGGATTATAAAGGAAAGAAATGAACCTTGATTACAAGGAGTTTACAATCCCATAGCATATGCTAACACAAACTATTTTTCTTTCTTTTTTTTAAAGATTTTATTTATTTATTTGACAGAGACAGAGAGAGCAAGAGCGAGCACAAGCCGTGGGGAGAGGTAGTGGGAGAGGAAGAAGCAGGCTCCCTGCTGAACAAGGAGACCAACGTGGGGCTTGATCCCAAGACTCCAGGACTATGACCTGAGCTGAAGGCAAGCACTTAACTGACTGAGCCACCCAAACGCCCCACAAACTATTTTTCTGATGGTCATAAATCTGGGTATTTTGGGGGAAAGACACAAATTTTAATTTAAAGGTATTCATTAAATGTAGAACTAAACATGTTTTAACTTTTCCAAATTTATAAGGTTTTCCATTTAAATAAACTCACAGGTTTTTGAAGAAAATCCTTTATTATTTATTTTTCATTCAAAATATAATTATTATAATGTTGCAGAATCCTATATATTTAACCTGTGTATGATTTAAGCACAGCTTGGGAAGGCAGACAAATTTCTAGGGGGTAAAGACAAACAATTTCATCTCATGGGGCTAGTGGACAATAATGGGTACAGGACTTTTAATGACACTGTGACCAAGAGAATCAGAAGTGTAATTTTTTTTTTATTATGTTCAGTTAGCTACTGTATAGTATATCCTGAGTTTTTGATGTAGAGTGCAATGATTCATTAGTTACATATAACACCCAGTGCTCATCACAACACGTGCCCTCCTTAATACCCATCACCCCGTTACACCCTCCCCTCTGAAAGCCCCAGTCTCTCTCCCGGTGACCATTGTCTCTCATGGCTCATATCCCTCTCTGATTTCTCCCCCTTCGGATTTCCCTCCCTTCTCCTATGGTCCTCCATGCTACTGCTTATTTTTCAGATATGAGTGAAACCACATGATAGTTGTCTTTCTCTGCTTGACTTACTTCACTTAGCATAATCCCCTCCAGTTCCAACCATGTCGATGCAAAAGGTGGGTATTCATCCTTTCTGATGGCTGAATAATATTCCATTGTATATATGGACCAGTCTTCCATTCATCTGTTGAAGGGCATCTCGGCTCTTTCCACAGTTTGCCTATTGTGGACATTGCTGCTGTGAACACTGGGGTGCATGTGTCCCTTCTTTTCACTACATCTGTATTTTTGGGGTAAATACCCAGTAGTGCAATTGCTGGGTCATAGGATAGCTCTATTTTTAACTTTTTGAGGGACCACCACACTGTTTTCCAAAGTGGCTGTACCAACTTGCATTTCCACCAACGGTGTAAGAGGGTTCCCCTTTCTCCACATCCTGGAAGTGTAATTTTCTTTAAATTTGAGTGCAGACGTCCATCCGAGGCTGATCTCCTTTCGTGTGTGGGCTAGGCTTCCCAGGCAGGCTCCATGTTATCTGCATGCTTTGGTGGCCAGTGCTTTCCTCCCAGTTCCGAGAGAGACCACCAAGTCCCATGGAGGGTACAGGGACTGCTCTGACTCTTGCTTCCCCTACTTCATGCTCAATACAATTCCCAACTAAACATGGCCTCAGAAATCTCAGGTGCCTCTCAGGACATCAATTTTTGTTTTATTAATACTTTTTGTTATACAGCATTTTTGAGGAATATACATTTTAACTGCAGAAAATTTGGATATATGAAAGATACAAAAGACAATAAAAATCATTCATGATATCAATACTCCAAGAGAATCATTAATTTTTTGATGTATCTCTTTCCTCACTTAACAATGTATTATGAACTTCTACCCATTGCCATTAAATATTCTCTTTCATGTAATTTTTAATGATAGCATAGTATGTATTCATTCTATCTTACAGATGCCTCATGGCTGATATAACTTTTTTCCTATTGTTGGACATCTAGGTTGTACGATAAACATCTGACATAGGTGTTTCTTTCTAATGTATCTGATGGTCTTCAGGTTGATTGCTAGCAGTGACATTGCAGGGTTAAAGGTGGGAATATTAATAAAAATTTCCATAGATACTGTCCACATTTGCACTAACCACTTTACATTGAAAAATCTGTTTTAAAAAGATGGCCAGGGGCGCCTGGGTAACGCAGTCGTTAAGCATCTGCCTTCGGCTCAGGGCGTGATCCTGGCGTTGCGGGATCAAGTCCCACATCGGGCTCCTCCGCTGGGAGCCTGCTTCTTCCTCTCCCACTCCCCTGCTGTGTTCCCTCTCTCGCTGGCTGTCTCTCTGTCACATAAATAAATTAAAAAAATCTTAAAAAAAAAAAAAAAGATGGCCAACTCTTGGTCTGCCCTTTTGCACAGGGCCCATTATCTTGTTTTTCTTTATATTCATTTTATTACAAGCAAGGATGATCATATCATATTTTCATATATTTATTGGTCATTAATATTTCTTCTGTAAAGTGCCTATTTGTTTCCTTTGTTCATTTTTTTGTTTAAATACTGAGCTTTTCCTTATGGTTTTCAAATTGTTCTGTATATTAGGGTAAAATCTGTTTTCCACTATATAAGTTAAAATATTTCCCCTAGTTTTCTTGTTGGTAAATACACATAAAATTTGCCATATTCACCATTTTTAAAATGTATAGTTCATTGGCATTAATTATATTCATGTTTGCCACCATCACCACTATTTCCAAAGCTTTTTCATCATTCTGAACAGAAACCCTACACGGGGGGGAAAAAAAAGGCTCCATTCTCTCCTCCCCCAGTCCCCAAGTCCCTAAAAACCTCTAATCTACTTTCTGTCTTTATGAATTTGCCTATTCCTGATTTTTTTTATATGTAGAATCATATCATCTTTGCCTTTTTATGTCTGGCTTATTGTGCTTAGCATGTTTCTGAGATTCATCCATGTTGTAACATGTACCAGGATGTTATTTGTTTTTCTGGCTACATAATATTCCAGTGTTTGTACAGGCCATATTTGGTTTATTCAGTCATCTGTTTATGGATTGGGTTTTTTCCACCTTTTGTCTATTGTAAATAATACTGCCATGAACTTTGCATACAAATATCTATTTGAGTACTTGTTTCAATTCTTTTGGAATTAGGAAATACCTAGGAGTGGGATTGCTGGGTCACATGGCAATTATATGTTTAACTTTTTGAGAAACCATTAAACTATTGTTACTCTTTAAGCCTTATAAATGCCACTAGCATCTCAAAGTAGGAGCTATATGCTTCCTTGGCATGACTAGCAGCTCATACTGTCCATATTCTTTTTTTTTTTTCCAATTAGAATGGAAAAATAGCAGTGAAAAAGGTTTTTTTCCTTAAATTAAATTCAGTATAGTTAATATACAATATTGTATTAGTTTCAAGTATACAATATAGTGATCCAACAATTCCATACATCACCCGGTGGTCCTCACGACAAGTGCACTCCTTAATCCGCATCACCTATTTCACCCATCCCCCCCACCTCCATATTCCTTTTCAAAACAGCAGCATCTTAAGTGGAAATCAGAAGTCTCCTCAGTCTCTTTATTGAAGTGTTTTCTGAGTAGATCACAATTCTGTCATTACAGAGTTGGCTTGCCACTACAGGTTCCATAATGAATGATCCTTGGGACTTAAACAAGTCTTAGAGATCACTGCCCATTTATTTATTTATTTGACCAAATTATTTTCTCCCATGACAGAAATGCTCTATTTTATTTACAAGTACTGTAACAAAGGTTTTGTTTTGACGAAACACCAATATTTCAATACTAGCCCTGGCATTCACTGGTCATGAAATAGGTCTTAATGTGCCAACACAGACCTATTTATTTATTTATTTATTTTTTATAGTTCTTTTTTTATTTAAATTCGATTAGCCAAGGTATGGTCCATCATTAGCTTTTGATATAATGTTTGATATGAGACTCTTAACTCTGGGAAACAAGCTGAGGGTTGCTGGAGGGGAGGAGGATGGGGAGATGGGGTAACCGGGTGATGGGCATTAAAGAATGCATGTGACATGATGAGCACTGGGTGTTATACTGAACTAATGAATCACTGAACTTACTTCCTTATTTTCATACTTTATTTATTTTAAAGAGAGAGCACATGGGCGAACGGGGGCAGGGAGGGGCAGAGGGAGAGACAGTATCTCCCCAGTATACTCCCTGCCGAGTGCGAGGCCAAAGTAGGACTTGATCTCAGACCCCGAGGTCATGACCTCAGCTGAAATCAGATTTGGACACTCAAGCAACGAGTCACCCAGGCACCCCAACACAGACCAATTTAACGTTGATTCTTAAAGGCATTTCTTTGTTTGTATTTGAGAATACTTTAAAAGTTTTTTCTTTTAGACTCCCCAGAAATTTTGACACCAAAAAAAGTAAATCCATTTTTTTAAAAAGATTGCATTTATTTATGAGAGAGAGAGAGATAGAGAGAGAGCCAGGGAGGGGCAGAGAGGGAGGAAGAGGGACAAGCAGACTTGCACTGAGCCAAGAGCCCAGAGCAGGCTCGGGCTTGATCCCATGACCTGGAGATCATGACCTGAGCCAAAACCAAGTGTCAGACACTCAACTGACTGAGCCACCCAGGCGCCCCTGTAAATCCATTGTTTAGTCAACCAACTTTTGAGTGTGAATTGTTAATACAGAGTTGAAGCATTAAGAAATTTTAAGTGGAAGAGAAATTTAGATCTACAATCTTACTGAAGTAAAAATACTCCTTTATCTTACTGAAATCGAAGGTGATTTCTTAGAAAAATTCTACAGTTCTCAACAGTAATCTGATTTACTCTAGTCAGCATACCAAATGTCAGGGCTATTGAGAAATACATCTTACTGAAGGACTGAACCTTGAGTGCTCCTCGGGACACTGAGAATTATTTTGGCTCAATTCTATTAATGTAAAGCCCAGGAAACTCAAATAGAAGCAGAGGAGGGAAGTGGAGGTAATCGGATTCAGAAGGATACAATAACTTTCTTTACTGGTGTAATAAAAGACCCCTGATAAGGCCTCAGAAGACCTGTCTGAGTTTGAATTTCATCCTCACCATATACTATCTGCGAGATCTCAGGCAAGTCATTTTACTTTTCTGAGCCTCAGTTTCCTCTTTTGTACAATAAAGATTAAAAACAACAACAACAACAACAACAACCTAACAGAGTTGTTGAGATCCAAGTGCTTTTAAAATCAGAAGCTTATATCACTGGTTCTCAAGTGAACGCAGTTTTGCCCCTCTGAAGGTATGTGGCAATGTCTGGAGAGATTTTTAGTTGTTACGATTGGGAGAGGGTGGACTACTGGCATCTGTTAGGTAGAAGCCAGGGGTGCTGCTAAATACCCCGTATTGCACAGACCAACACCTCACCACAAAGAATTATTCAGTCTAAAACGTCAATAGTCCTGAAGCTGAGAAACCCTGCTCTACAATTTTTTATAATCATTACTTTCATGCAGTGAGCTACCACTCACTTCTTTGACTTCATTGCTGTGTTCTTTTTCGACCGTTCAGGGTCTTACTAAGAGCTCTCTTCTTCACCCAAACACCAAGTAATGCAACCACAGTAAGTCCCTCTTTGAGTACATGGCTTTATCTAGTTGATGGCTCATCTATCAACACACACCAGTCACAGGTCTACGGAGAAAGGCTAGTACTTGTATGACCTGAACATGCCAAAACCATGACAGACTTCTTTTAAGTGTATCGCCTAAGGGCTCCGTTTCACATGAAATGGTAAAGAGTTGAGAAACAGCATGAAGACAGTAGCCTGGCACCCAAGCAACAAACGGCAGAATAAGTGTTGGATGAAACTGGATACCCACGCAACTGTTCTGTGAGCAACCAACCTATTTGTTTGACTTCCTAAGATAGTTGTGTCTTTTCTATGTCTCAGTTTCTCTCTCTGAAAATGAGACTGGAGAAAGGGAGTCAGAGTCATGAATGAGGATGGAGGCTCTCTGATACCAGCTGTCATCAAGGCTGTTGCTATTGAGGGGACAGTATGTTACTCTTTTCTGTCCAGGTGAAGAACCATGAAGAAAAATGAAAATACATGTTTTCCTCATATGTCCTGGACATGCAGCCTCATCGCACATGTTCATAAATGAAACAAAACACACTACCTCTGAATTACCACTGACAAGTCCAATTACTTTAGTCAACTCTGTTAAAAGAATGCAACAGTTAATTCAATGATTTAAAAAAAGATTAAAACCTGTTCATACTAGCTGTTTGACTCAGACTGTGTCTAAACACATAAACTGATCTGACTGGTTAAGTCAGTCAACTGTTCGAGAAGCTGGTGAATAGAGATCATTTAAAGAGATGATGGTCTTTTAGTCTCATGGAGATATAACCTTTACCTGACTCGAAGTGAATCACAAAATTATGTATCTCTCTAAAATTACACAGGCAATTATGAATACCCCAATTAATAAAAAGAGAAATGCCTTTATTTGCTTAGTGGACAGGGATATGAAAAACAAGGGAAAGTGCACATGCTATTCAATAGACATATGATTAATTCTAGATGATTCAGTCAGAAATCCTATTCAAAGAAAAAGCTATTTATCCAAACGAAATCACCCTCTGTGTTGGGTTGATGCAGAAGGTGCCTTAATTTCTCTGACAGATAAAGGAAATAGATCTCCATGTCCAAATACATACAGAATATAGGCATTTCTACACATTGTTGTCAGATAAGGACTTGGAGCACATTTTTAAAGATTCTCGGGAGGCCACTGAACTTGGATCACTCTTAGCTAAGTTATCTAAAACACTTCAAATACTTTAAAATAAAACTAATCCCTACACTGGTGGGTTGAAAACTTTTCCTATCCCCAGGGCACTAAAATAATACCCTTTCGAACAGTAGGTGAAGTATTTTAGGCGACAGCTCTCTAGTTATAACAAGGCAAGTCAATTTTTAGGAATTAGGGATGCTAATCACAGTGTCTCAAGATGTGCATTGCTGGGGAGTGGAATATAAGACCACAAACCGACATGACTGCAATGTGCTGTGCTCCCTTGAAGGAGATGTAAATGGGAGGGAGACTCAGCTTCCTGGTCCCTCCGCGGCTTGATCTATCATAAAGGTCAAGATAATTGGCCACATACAGCAAAATCAACACCGCTCGCTCTCCCCTAGCCTAGCAGATAAGCATAGAAACTCAGCTTCCTGCAGGGCTAAGTGGTGGCTAGCCCAGGTGGAGGAGGAGAAGGTCTGAAAATATGCATGTAAGAACACAAGGCACTGTAATGATGCCATCAAATTTAGCATTAAGTATATTTTACAATCAATTGAGATACCGTAGGTTGCCCCCAAACATGCATGAAATTCTTCCAGGGTTTTACTAGACTGCAGACTCTCTCATGTTTATGCCTTTCTAGTGTTTTTGGACTTTAAAAGCTCTGAACACTATAAATATACTTGTGTTAACAAGTGAAAATGCAATGAATGCAATTTCTGGTTTCATGCCATCATTAAAGTATGACTATTTGAGCATTCGACTTCCCTGAAATGTCCCAATTAACCTTACGACCCAAAGCTAGGGCAGGCATTGACACAAACAAAGGGGGTCACAAAATTCATGTGAAAGTAAAATAACTGAGTTACTACAAGTTGCCAAAGAGATTACAAATTTCATATACAATAGGAATCTATTACAGAGATGATCAAAGTCAGCTACTTCTTCTATAAAGTGAGGCCCATGATGAAGACGCAAAGTGGACAAGACTGTTGATTGGTATGGCCACACACGGTGATTACATATAGGACTTCATGGGTGTGGGACATGCGCAGTTGCATTGCCCCCTGTGTTGAAAAGGGCTCCACATTTGGATAATGTCCTGTTGTTGCTGTTCTGAAATTCTTAATATTTTTTGTTTATAAACAAAGATCTGTGCATTTTCGTTTTGCCCTGGAGTTCACAGATCATGTAGCTGGTCCTGACTGTATTAGCGATTTAACCCTTCCAGAATAGTTCCTGTCTTAGACTTTCCAGTAAGATTCTTTGTGAGAAATATCACCCTCAAAGGACAAACCAAATAGAACATAGCTTTAATGAGAAGAAAACGCATCTTGGGGGAAGTTGAAAATGTAAAGACAAAAAATAATCATGGATTTTGAAGAAATGACTGAATCTTTTCACTCCCAGGAACTCGAGTTAAAATCATAATGTAAGAAAGCAGCTCTTTGATTGCTAACCAGAAGTCACTATGGGGAAAAAGAAAATCCAATGTCTGAACCATAGGACATTAAGAAGCAAGTTAATTTGAGTTCTTTTCTGAAGTTTATTTAAAAGGACTAACTGGAACCGTTTCAAAGAGAACAGTTAAAGGGCTGCTGACGTATGCTCAAGTTGGTCCTAATTAGCACTCGGAGTAGGTTTGTCATAGTGTTCCGGAGAGTGAGTAGAAGCATGAAAGTACACTCGAGTATTAGCAGCGATTAAAAGCACGGCAGTGGGTGGGAGTGGGCAAGATTATTTACTTTGTAAAATGGAAGAGCTAGGCATGGAGAAAGAGCTTGCAAGAGGAAAAGTGAGCACTTTTGAGGAAGTGTATGGGGAAAATAACTGAAAACAGTATGAAAAGAGTATTATAGCGTACAAACGCTCAAAGGAGAGAGTGAGGACTTACTATATGGGCCCTAATGAGCACTAATAAGCTCTCCGGGATTTGAGGCCTAAGGCTATTAGTGCATTAAAAGTTCTCACACTTGTTCACAATAGGTTATATCCAGGCAATCCTCCCTCCAGGAAGATAAACTGTACTCAGATGCAGAATAATAACTAATGTATGTACAGTGCATCATAATTTACATAGATGATCTTTTACATAAAAGATCTTTTACGCTTATAACATCCCTGTAATGTGCATAGCATAATGCCACTTGACAGATGAGATAATGAGGCTCAGAAAAGGAAAGTGAATTCCCTAAGAACACAAGTCAGAAGGTAATAGTCATCTTATTCCAAGACCTGTGCTTTTCCCACCATAAGTGTAGTGAATGGCATGTAATATGTCCTAATCTGAAAACAAGGTCAACAACAACAATAATCATCACAGGGCCTCTTCTAAGACCTGCCCCTCCTTCCTTCCCTCCCTCCCTTCTACCCACCTTCCTTCCTTCCTCCCTCCCTTCTACCTATCCTTTTTCCTTCCTTTCTTCCTTCTCTCCTCCTTCCTTCCTTCTACTGCCTTCCGTTCTTCCTTCCTTCCATTCCTCTCTCTCTCCCTCCTTCTCTCCTTCCTTTCTTCCTTCTTCTCATCATCTATCCATCCACCCACCCACCCACCCATTGCATAAACTTCTGGGTGAGTTCTAGTTTTAAACAGATGGTCAGCGTACCTCAAAGTTTTTCTGGATCTGCCATTACTACACAATGTTTCTTAGGAATGATCCTTGCGATATGTCCATTCATCAGACTGAGTCATTTCTGTCACATACACATGTCCTGTTGTTGCTGTTCAGAAATTCTTAATATTTTTTGTTTATAAACAAAGATCTGTGCATTTTCGTTTTGCCCTGGAGCTCACAGATCATGTAGCTGGTCCTGACTGTATTAGCGATTTAACCCTTCCAGAATAGTTCCTGTCTTAGACTTTCCAGTAAGACTCTTTGTGAGAAATATCACGCTCAAAGGACAAACCAAATAGCACATAGCTTTGTGTGTGACAGAAATGTATGTGACAGAAATGACTTCTATGTGACTTCCAGTGCACATGACTCAGCATAGCAGTGAGGCAATGACATGAAGTAAAAATTGCCCAGGGAAAATAAAAGTCATGTTCTGTAACCCTCTGCTTCTGCCCTTGCCCCCTTCCTCCCTCAGGCTCTTCTTCACCTACCAAACCCTCTAATAAAACTTCATTGAGAGGCTAAGAACTTTCAAAGACATTGCCTTTTAACAGGGAATTTTATGAAGGAAAGATAAAAGGAGAGCGCACAGGGGAAAGGTGGGAATGCTGGGAGAGGGAAAGCACTGGGAATTCCCTGACGGTGCATTTCTACTCTCCATTCCAACTTGGAGGTTTCCCAGAAACTGGATTACTGCCAGTCTTCCCATCTTCCACTTCCAGGTCGTTCACAAGAGAAATGACTAAACAAAGGCTTAGCACCCAATCTTGGGCACATTGCTATGACTGCTTTGGGCTGTAGCACCCGGCTGAGCTCAGAAATGTGATACCACGAGTTGCCCTGCCATGTGCATAAGACATAATATTCTCCTTTCCTACATTGCATTGAAGTTAAAAATTAAGATGAGAAATTTAGGCAAGGTGACAAAGATACAACTTTCCTCACCTACTTTCTCATCAGCCCAGTGCTTTTCTGGTTTCTGTCCCCACCACACCAAGCAGTTTTTTGGGTCAAGCATGGGCATAGCTTCTGTTTGTACGGATATGCTTTCAGTTACTTAACCTCTAACCACCAATCCACCATTGCTTCCTTTCTTCTATAGCGGGTTTGGGATGTCACCTGGCCATTTCTTCTCTTGGGCCCATCTTGCTCTATCCTCTCCCCATTCCAACACTAGGGCTGAAGATACAGCTCAGCTTCGTGAAGGGTCAGGTGGTAGGGTTGTGGGTATGCTCAACCTCAGACTGCTGAGAACTGTGCTGTCTAATTTGGGAGGCACCAGCCATGTGAGGCTATAAGAGCCTGAAAGGTGGCGAGTAGGACAGAAGAACTCAGTTTTAAATTTAATTTAGTTGAAATTTGAAAACTAAATTTCATAGAAAACTTCTAACTATGTTTGGAGCAATTTGGACATGTGAGTTTGCTTTTCAACTGTGAATTTATATAATTTAAATCAAGTCCTTCTAATCAAAATTTAGCGCCCATATTGAGATGTGCTGTTAAGTGTAAACTACACATGAGATTTTGAAGCATTAGTAAGAAAAAAAGAATGTAAGCTATCCCATTAAATTTTTAAATATTGAATTCATGTTAAAATAGTAATATTTTGGATATACATGGTTAAAGAAATTATATTATTAAAGTTAATTTCACCTCTTTCTTTTTACCTTATTTAATGCCACTACTGAAAATTTTAAATTACATATGTGACTGTCATTATATTTCTCCTGGACAGCAATGGCTTAGGGACCTGGTTAGGGACAGATGTGCAAGGGAGACTGCCAGCCTTTAGTCCTTTCTGCTTGATCACTTATGAAAATAATAATACTAAGATTAATGACAACCCTACAATAATACATAACATTTCAATAATAGCTAACATTTGTTGGACATTTACTAAGTGCCAGACACAGGCAAATAATTCTCACAACAACTCTACGATGATAATGTTTTTATTCTCACACTTTAAAGATGAAGGAACTGAGGCATAGAATTGAAGTAGGTCATCTTATAGTTTGTAAATGGCAGAGCCAGGGTTTGAACCCAGATATACCAAACTTCAGAGCTTTCACACCTGTGAAATGGCACGATTATACTTAAAATGTGCTACCTAGTTCAAGAGATTCGTGGTGTTACTTTCCTGAGCTGTATATAAGGAGACAGTGTAATAATCATTAATACATTTGTATAGCCTGTATTGCTACTGAATGATTAAGTCTACTGGGTGCTCTACTGAATATAAAAAAAAATAAATAAGCTTGCTCTTTCATAATTCATACACACAAATAGTCCACAGCTCTGTTGGTCAGATATTGTTTAAATCTGAGAAAGGTAAATAAACTCATGAAGTTATTTTTAAATAATAATCAAGATGATTGGTTTGTTGCAAACAAAAAATGTCAAGGAATTGAACTTCCTTGTGGTATAAATGGAATTCATTTTCTCCATTGTCAACTCATTAGCAAAATATTTTATACTACCATGCATTAAGTATGCTTCTATCTGTTCCCTTGAATGTAATTCCATTCCTTCCTTCCTTCCTTCATTCATTTGTTCAGTCATTCATTCTTCAATTATTAATTGGGAGTTAATGTTCCAAGAACTGGCCACACAGTCTAAGAGGAGATTTTGTGCCTGTGGAAAATAGGCCCTGGAGTGGGGACTTGGATACACCCAGGCTCCCTGTGAACTATAATTTTTTAAAGTTTATAATTGCAGGACATCAATATCCAAAATGTACATTTTGGGTTTTGGTTGGGCATTTAATAGTTGGCATAACAGAAGATTCACAACTTGATCTCAGCTTGTATAAAAACAATGCAGCTGTTGAGTGAAAACAGATGCCAGGAGGAACCATGCTGAGGATAAAGGAAGGACATTGTTGGAAACACAACTTTATAATAACTTGAGGCATCCCATCTAATGACATTATAATTTGGCTCTCACTTATCGGGTAATGCACCAGACAGCTTCAACTATCATTTGTCTGGCATCCATTAAGTATTGTTTCCTTATAATAGTTAGCTTTGTGTGTTGGACAATGAATGAGGTGGGGGAAACCATCTAAGGCATATGAGAAATAAACCTTAATGACAACAAACAATTTGTCAGACATTCTTTTCCCTCAGCTTTAACATTTGGGTGCCATATAGTGAATTAAATGATCTAACCCATCTCATTCATCATCCAAAATGGAACAAACTGTTATAGTCAAGCTTCTCTAGAAGATTACCTGACAGTTGATATATGAATCCATGGAGGGACTGCATGATGAAGGAACATTAAAGATGACAAGAGATGTATCAGCCTTTTAGGCCAGTTACTTTCACTGTGTAACAGGCACACACGTATGTCTGGCTGAATGGTGGGGAATAACTTAACTAAGTTAGATTTGACATAGTGCGCGGACATAAGGGAAGTTACAAGGGACCACAGCACAAATACACAGAAAGTAAGTATTGATACTATTTCCACAGCATTAAGTCATTCAACAAACACTTACTAAGCACTAACTTTGGGTCAGCATTACTACTGGAGTACCAGATTTTTCTTCTGGGGGCTCAGAGGGCTAATGGGTCCTGTTCAGGATCATCGAGCTAATAAGCAGAAGACCGGAGACTCAAGCAGAGTTTTTCTGACTACAAATCCAGCATCCTGAACAGTGTAACATGCTGCTGCTTTTCAGTGTCTAGTGATAAATGGTTTGGCTCCTGCTCCACTTAGCCTCCATAGTCATTCCAACCATCTCCTCCCACAGCAAAGTCAGTTTGTTCCATCACTCTGGGACCTGGCTGAATTTGTCAATTTGAATAGAGAATTTGATATAGAGTAATCTTCATCTGAGCTATAAACTTGACCTTTATTTTCTTTCAATTTGAGAAAAGAACAGAAAAGACGGAGTAAATGGATATGTTTTTAAAAGTATTTTTGTAGAAGTGAAGATTACAAGCTTTAATTTTCAAGGCTTGATTCTGCAGATTAAACAATTTGGCGTTACTATTAGACTCATTGGGTTTTTACTCTATTTAACTATTTGCTTCCAGATTTTGGGATACACAAAGAGGTTCTTTTGTGGTGCCAAGGAATAGGTATCTTCCTGAACAGGACCAAAACTCAAGACTAAAGTAGACAAGGAAAGGGCAGAGGAAAATGTGTTTCCTGAATACCTACTCTGTGCTAGTCTCGTTTACATATATTTTTAAATTTTTCTATTGCAAAAATCCTGCAGAATATTATCTTCATTTTACTCTGTAGGATTTTTGTGATAAATAAATAAGGAAGAAACTGAGATTTAGTAAGTTTAACTAATATGTCTCAAGTTACCAGCTAGTTAGTGGTAGAGCTGAGGGTAAAGCCCAAATCTGTTTAATACCAAAGCTCTTTGGGGCACCTGGGTGGCTCAGTCGTTAAGTGTCTGCCTTTGGCTCAGGGTGTGATCCCAGGGACCTGGGATCGATCCCCACATCGGGCTCCCCTCTCAGTGGGAAGCCTGCTTCTTCCTCTCCCACTCCCCCTGCTTGTGTTCCCTCTCTCGCTGGCTGTCTCTTTCTCTGTCAAATAAATAAATAAATAAAAATATTTAAAAAAAATTACCAAAGCTCTTTCCACATGTCACATTGCCTCATGTCTAGCATTTGTCTCTCAGTATTCTATTCCATCAATTCCTTTGCAGGCTGATGGAAACGGAGCCCTTGATCTCTTATTTAAACTCGTCTCTTACCCAGTCTCTTTATCACAGTGAGGTTGTATTTGCTAGGTCTCTCAAGCTAACACCTTTGGAATAATGCTTAACTCTACATCTAGCTAAGACTTTGCAGTCCTTCCTATATGTTACCTGTTCTGCCGGCTTTAGAGTAAGCAGATATGACTAATTCTATTTTAAAAAATTATTAAGAAGCTGCCTTAAATAATGAGATTATCAATGTTCAAAGAAATAGTATGCAGTAAAGTGTACTGAATTCTATAATTATACTGAGCACCATGTTATCTTTCACATCTGTATGCCAAAATATCAGCCACCATTTAACGTTAGCTTACCTGCCATTTCTCCGGAAAGATTTTCCCTGATGTCACTACAGAACTTGAGATCCTCCCCTCTCTTATGGCACATATCACTTTTATTCATATTTGCAGAACATGCACTATGTCAGCCACACCATGGTCAATGTACCAACATCATCCTTGTTCTCATGAAGCTTAAAATCTAGCAAGGTAACCCCATAACCACTTAACTATTAAAGGCTTAATTTCATTTATAATAAGTGCTGTGAAAAAAAACTTCCTGCCATTATGCATTGTGTGGAGAAAAAAAAAATGAAATAAGGGATGATACATACATTTTCCCTGTTTACATAATTCTAGATAATAGGCTTCCCTCTCCAAACTAGCACAATTTTCATACTTACTAGGATGTACAAAGAACTCGACTTAAAAAACAAAAGTATACCTTTCTTTCAAAAGTTTACCAAGAACAAAATATGTATAAAATCTATATGAAGAAAACTACAAAACTCTTATGAACAAAATCAAAGGAGAACTAAAACAGAGAGATATTCCATGTTCATGGACAAGAAGACTCAATATTGTCAAGATCTCAGTTCTTCCCAACCTGATCTACAGACTCAAAGCAATCTCAATAAAAATCCCAGCAAGTTATCTTGTGGATATTAACAAACTGATTCTAAAGTCTGTGTGTAGAGGCAGAAGACCCAGAACAGCAAACACAATAATAAAGACAGAAAAACAAAGTTGGAGAAACCATGCTACCCAACTTTAGGACTTACTATAAAGCTACAGTAAATAAGACAGTATGGTATTGGTGAAAGAACAAACAAGTAGGTCAATAAAACAGAACAGACAGCCCAGAAGTAGACCCCACAAACATAGTCAATTGACCTTTGACAAAGGAGCAAAGGTAATATAATGGAGTGAAGATAGTCTCTTCAGCAAAACATGCTAGAACAATTGGATGTCTGTGTGCAAAAAAATAAATCTAGACACAGACCTTACACCCTTCACAAAAATTAATTCAAAATGAATCTAAATGTAAAACACAAAACTATACATCTCCTAGAATATGACATAGGAGAAAATTTAGATGACCTTGGATATGGTGATGGGGTTTTAGATACACCAAATCTATGAAAGAAATAATTGATAAGCTGGAATTCATTAAAATCAGAAACTTCTGCTCTGTGAAAGCAATATCAAGAAAATTAGAAGACAAACAACAGGCTGGAAGAAAATATTTGCAAAAGACACGTCTGATAAAGAACTGTTACCCAAAATATACAAAGAACTCTAAAAAGTCAACAATAAGAAAACCAACAATCTGATTTAAAAATAGGCCAAAGATCTTAACAGACACCTCACCAAAAAAGACATATAGATGGCAGAAAAACAAATGAAAAGATGTTCACATCATATGTCATTAGGAAAACGCAAATTAAAGCAAGGAGGTCACACCACATACTTTTTAGAATAGCCAAAATCTAGAAAAATGATAACACCAAATGCTGGTAAGAATGAGGAGCAATAGGAACTCTCACACATCGCTCATGGAAATGCAAAATGGTACAGCCACTTTGGAAGACAGTTTGGCAGTTTCTTACAAAACTCAAGATAATCCTACCATACCATCTAGCAATTGTACTCCTTGGTATTTACCCAAAGGAGTGGAAGGTATGTTCAGATAAAAACCTGAACATCAATGTTTACAGAAGATTTATTCATAATTGCTAAAACTTGGAAGCAACCAAGATGCCCTTCAGTAGGTCAACGGATAAACCGTGGTACATGTAGACAATGGAATATTATTCAGAGTTAAAAAGAAATGGGCTATCAAGCCAAGAAAAGACATGGAGGAAACTTAAATGCATATTACTAAGTGAAAGAAGCCAATCTGAAAAGGTTACATGCTATACGATTCCAACTGTATGACATTTGGGAAAAGGCAAAACTATGGAGACAGTAAAATGATCAGTGGTTGCCAGAGGTGGAGAGTGGAAAAATGAATAGGCAAAACACAAAGGATTTTTAGTGCAGTGAAAATACTGTCTAATGTTATTACCATGGATAGATATCATTATACATTTGTCCAGACTCATGGAATGCACAACATCAAGAGTGAACTCTAAGGTAAACTATGGATAGTTTGGTTGCGATGAGAACATGTCAATGTAGGTTCACCCTTAGTAAAAATATACCCTCTGGTGAGTAATGTTGATCTATGGAGGCTATGCATGTGTGCAAGCAGGTAGTGTATGGGAAATCTCTGCACCTCCCTCTCAATTTTGTTGTAAACCTAACACCGCTCTAAAATATAAGGTCATAAAAATAAAATAGTTCCACGCTTCTGCATTAATGAAGCAAAGACGTTTGGGGCAAAACCCGAACAACTGTAGATTTCACTGAGACTATGAGAGGGCTGTCTCTCTAATTCTTAAGCTATGGAACCACTTAAAAATCCACAGTTTCAGTGAATGTCAGATGGAGAAAAATCCTTAGAACTAACTAATCCAGAAGTTCCAGACTTTTGGCTTTTACAATTTTTATGGAGAAAGACAGAAGGTTGCCAGCTTCTTATTTTGCCAAATGAAGATGCTACATAAAACCTACCATCTATTTATCTGTGATTCCATAAGTGAGTAGGCATTTGGAAACCAAACAGGAAGAATAGCTTTATCTCAGTATAAAGGACAGTCTCTCCTAAGCAAGAACAGGTACAATGTTACAGCAATATAGATACAGATACAAATATAAATGTAGACTAAAATGTTATAGCTACATGCAATATTATTTTTATTTTTCTCATTTCATCTTAGACTAGTCAAAACTGGACTTTAAGAAATTGATCTCCTCCAAACTCTCAGAGGGACAATGACTGACCAAGGTTACAAATTAGTAGCTCCTGGGGCTTGATCACTGGAGCCCACCTCAGTGTTCCTTCTAATTACCCTCTGCTCAGATTTTGAGAGCATGACAAAGGGCCTGAGGTGGAGGTGAGGCGAATCCTGCTCTCCGTAGGATTATGGGACCCTGGAGTCAGGGAGACAGGCAGAGAAAATGGAATAAAAAGGAGAGAAACATTCTGAAGAGAGGAAATGAAAGTATTTTTAGTTCCTAAGAACATTCTCTTTCCACATTTCTCTTCTCTAGAGCAACGACTGGGATAAAAGGTTATGAAAATAGTAAAGCCATAATTATAGGGCAATTTGTTAAACTCTTAATATGTTCTCAGAACTGACTGAGTTGCTTTTATCCCCATAATCCTTTGAGGTAGCTCTTCTCAGATGAGGAGACTAAGGCTTAGTGAGAAGAAGGAATCTGCAGATTCACATCTGTCTAACTCAAGTTCAGATACCCATTAATTATGTCCCACTGTCTCATATATTGCTACCCAGAGAAAAGGAAGTACATTTGTTGAACTCCTACTGTGTGCCAGACCCTAGGTTTCATATTTATTTCATGTAATATTGACCTTAATCCTATTTATCTTCTTCAGTTCACAGATAAGGAAACTGAGGCTGAAGATCATACAGCAAGTAAATGGAGGAGCCAGGAATCAAACGCAACGGAATTATTTGTATTGGCCCTTGAAGCAGAGATTTGACAAGAAGCTAAAAAAAGTATACTTTTGTATTGTATTCAAAGCGAATATACGCAATAGCAAGTAAATTATTTGCTCTGGTTACATTATGATATTTTCACAGGCTGATAGTTTGAATCATGTGAAATTGCCATTTTTGTAGGTCAGAATTGGTTGAATATTGTGATTGCATATGGTTTGATCTAATATATATCATTGTAAGTTTTAATGATTCAGAGCTTTCTGCCTCTACTTAAACTTGGCAATAAGTTAAAGATTACCAGCTAATAAAAATAGTGACAGTGATAATAAAAATGGTAATACCAACATTATGAACTACTTCTATCATTTTTTAAAAAAAATACTACTGTATATATTTTTAGTGTGCTAAAACTACATAACTTAAAACTTGTCATTGTAACCATCTTTTTAAGATTTGTTATTTATGAGAGAGAGAGAGAGAGTGGGGGAGGGAGAAGCAGAGGTAGAGGAACAAGCAGAACACGCTGAGCGCAGAGCCTGAGGTGGGGCTCCATCTCAGGACCCTGAGATCATGACCAGAGCTGAAACTAAGAGTCAGACGCTTAACCGACTGAGCCACCCAGGCTCCCCTGCATCGTAACCATTTTTAAGTGCACAGTTCAGTTGTGTTAACTATCTTCACAATGTTGTGAAACAATTTCCAGCACTTTTTCATCCTGCAAAACTGAAACTCTATACCCATTAAACAACGAAGGACCCCATGAGGGCCCACGTGCCAGTGACGTCAGATCAAAGGCCTTTTTCAAAAGAACTCAGTTTGGAATTTTGTGTGAAATTTTCTAACTTCTAACGTTGGTTTAAAAAAAATTTTTTTTGTTGAGATAGAATTCAAATACCATAAATTCACCCATTTAAAGTGTACTATATAATGGGTTTTGGTTACGCAACCATAATGTGATGCAGCCAACACCTCTATCTAGCTCCGAAACGTGTCCAATTAGCCCCAAGGGAGACCCTGTGCTCATTAAGCAGTCATTCCCCATTCTCTCCTCTCCCCAACCCCTAGTAAGCACCATTCTACTATCTTTATGAATTTGACTGTTTTAGATACCTCCCATTTCCATTATTTTTGCATGTGTAAAAATGTGCAAGATGCCTTACACACTTTAATCCTAACAAAATTCTATGAAAAAAGTCTATTATCCTCATTTATATGCTAGTAAATAAACAAGGTGGATATAAAGTTACATCTGAAACTAATCCATTACTGTCTGCATTCAAATTTGTTATATTCAAGTTCGTTACTGATGAAAATAATTTACAGCCTAGAGATTCCCCATATTTTTCATTATTGGGAGTTGGTGGTGGATTTCCAAACACTCAAATAATGGAGCTCAACAGATTCTTGATTAATGACTAAGTAAATGATGTAACAGAATCCCTCCTTAATAAAAGATAATATGAAAGAATGAGAAGATCTTTGAAAGAGAACATGTAATAGCTCATGGTAACTTTATCCATGTAGAGGATTTTGGCTGATTTTTCTAAAACAGCAAAAAATTACAGAAACCACACACTGTGACCTATACTATGCCAAAAAATTGATAGACTTCTTGTATAAACATTAGATAGCTGAAAGAAACACGGAAGGGAGGAAGGACTTAACTGCAAGAACAACATTCTATTCTGGAATATCACTGACAAATTTAGTTGAACTCTGGAGGAAAGAGGATGTTTTAAAATGGATTAAAATGTTAGATGGCATGTTATTTAGTATGTTACTTGGAGCTGGCATATAAACAAGTAAGAGAACTGAGTCTGGAAGAATTAATGAAGCCCTTATGTTTATAGCACTTACAGAAAGATGAACAATCATTGGTTAGGTGAAAACAGAAGCTTTATGTTCATATTTCAACTTTTTTTTTTAACAGAAAGACAATATTGAAAATAGTTATACTACAGATTTTGTCATTCATAAAACAAATGAAACAGAATTGAAAAGGGAGTGGCAAAATATTTGCATGAAAGAGCATCGCTATTTTTATATTATTGAAATGGGATTTACTTTCAAACTGAAGTCATATTTTTATAAAAGAATTCTTTTAATTGAGAAGCAAAATCACATAATAAATAATTCTTCCTTGAATAAATATTATTAATAAAAAGCAACGAACTTAATAAAAGATAGTTACATATAAGATATATTTATACAATTAAATTTATATTCCTAAACTAGTAAAATTGCTTTAGATTTATAGGAAATATTAAAATTACATCTTTTCACCTTTATTCCTTCCACTCTGTGAATAAACACCTTCATTGTTTTTTTTCCCTCGAAAGTCTCCCAACAAAAACTTCTCTTTTAATGCATGAAACTCTTCAGAAATTTAATATCTTTAGGCCCCAATATACTTAAAAATTCCTCAGATATATTGCTTGAACTTAAATTTGAAGGTAACCAAATTTTTACTCTGTGGATTTTGCAGAAATGCTATGTCCAAATCAGATTTCAATGAGCTTTGACCTTCTGAGATTTGTCAACCACCCAGATGTCAAATCTTTTTCTTTTTTGAAAAGAAATGTATTCAGTTCAATGCAAATCATTCTGTCATCTTTCGAGGACAAAAGACTGAATGAATTATGGATCTTAATTTTTACCTATAACTATCTAGAATAATGCTTTAGAAAATTTGAAGAATCACAGAGTTTCAGTGCTGGGGGGACCTTTCAAGATATCGAATCCATTCCCTCCTTTTTACAGAGAAAGACACTAAAGTGGTTTCTCCAGACATGACAGAGTTAGGGTCGAAGGCAAAATCCACATACAGTTTTCTAATAACCACCTAACGCAAAACCCAAACTATTGACTTCCTCATATTCTTGTCCAGATCCTAGACAATATAAGGTTTCGACTGAATAAATGGTGCTGTTTTTAAGGAAGAAACTCCAGGATACCGAAGTGAAATAATAGTGATCGCTGTACCCTAGCACATCACTATACAGAAAGGGGAACTGTGAGTGTCTGTGTTGGCACAGGGGCAAGAACAATGAAGCATTCCATCCCAAACTTGTCATGGGAGAGCTGAATCATTTCACTGCTCTGCATCTCAGTCTGTAAAATGGGAATAATACCCCATTCCGTGTAGCAGAGAGGATGGAACTAAATAAGGAATAGAAAAGGACTTCGAGTCTCCTCCACACCACACGACCCAGGCCCAACCATGATTTATGCACAGACCTGCTTTAGTAGGTACGCCCTACTTCCAGCACAATAAGATTAAGGGACTATCTAGCACGAACCCAAGAAAACTCAGAACAAAATAAAAGGCAAACACACTATGAGGCATGGAATAAAAGGAAGAAACACACCCTGGTATATTTGACGCTAGGAAGAAATAATGTCATTTTGAAATTACAGGTAGATGTGTATCCCTTCTCCCCACCCCCTCATACTCTTTTCTAGCACATTTTGGGGAGCTATGGAAAATGAATAGAAGAGACAAAAAAGTACTTTGCCCGGCAGGAATACAAAATTGCAAAAGCACAGACAGCACTACAGAGGCGCGCTGCCATTCACTCACAAAGAATTTTGTGCATGTAGATGGCTGATTAATTGCCGGCCTGCCTAGACGAAGCTGCAACAAGCCAGATACTGTCAGCATGCCATCGGTTACCATGGAAATGCACAAGGTTCCTGTTTCTGACAAACCCTTGAATACTGGATAGATTGTGCCATATGTAAATAAGGCAAATTAGTTTTCCTATATCTTTCAGACAAGGTTAGACGAAAAGAAAATATATCTGTTTAAACATACTCTCTAACCTCTTAGATGTGACGAATGTGAAAGAGGGGCTTCTTTCTTAGGCAACTGAACTCAGATTGTTACAACTGAAAGGCACTTGGGGGAAAATGACCAAAAAATGCAAAATGCCTTGCCCATTTATAAGGAAGGACTTCAAAGTCAGCCATGCAAAGGTACATTTATTAGACTTTTGTTTTGTAACCAGATGTATTTTGTGTCCTGCTCTTTACAAAATTATAAAATGTCAGACACTTATTTCTATGGTATTAGATTAGAAATTTTATAGTTCTGTCATGCAATTTTTACTTTTGCACAATCCCTAGACCATAGGCCAAATACCGAGTCACAAACCAGTATTTAACTCCACTACTAAGAATACTTACTTTGGCATTACATTGTTTGGGGCTGCTACTGCTTCTTTTTCTTTTAAACAGTTTTTGCCAGCACTAGGAGACTTAATAACTTCTTTCCATGTTGTAATAATAATTTATAATTGACGAAACCTGATGTGATTTAGAAAAATCTTATAATTATTATTAGGATATTTCAGAGTACATAATGACTCATTCCTTATGTATTTCATGACACGGGACTACTCTGATGGCCACATATAATTATATATTTTACATTTTTAATGTTTACTTAAACAGTAAAAATGCCAAAAAGGGCTGGAGTACTTTTCATAGCATTTCTGGATAACTTCAAAATGTACATTTCTCAAAATAAAACATTATATCATCTCTATTATCTCCTCAATTTTAAATACATATTTCTTCTTTCTTTTCAGCCAGATTTGCTATGGATAGTAGTATATGAAATTTCTACATTTAAGCTCAAATATTAATATATCATTCAAGTAAGTCACAACACATGAACATGAAAGATATCTATAGTTATCCAAAATAACCCTTCCCTAAATTTAAATTAATGCCCTCTCCCCTTCCTGGATAAAGGCAAGAAAATTTATTTTCTAGCAAATGATCCATGTATTAGATATGCCCAGAATTTCAATTTCATTATGAGATACTATAGGTTGTTTCATGTTTCAGAATTCAGAGATGAAATCTAACTAATGGCCCCCAAACTTTAACATACTCTTATAATTTCATATTATCCCCCAAAATAAAAAGGAATTATCTATATATAGTATTTTAAATTTTTATGTAAATAATATACTACATGAAGCTACCGAAAACACTAACTTTCAGTATTGCCCTATTTGACATATTTTTTCTTGCAAAAAATACTCTTCATACTCTTCAATGTGAATATGATATGTAAAGAGACAGGGTTTTCATAAAAAATTTCTAAACAAATTTTAAAAGCATATTATGCTTATACAACAGTAAGAAGAAACCAAAGAAAACTCTCTGAATAATTCTGGCTAGAACAAGCGCCTATGCCTGAGATTAACATGATTTTTCTTTCTATTCTTCATTTTCTTTTACATATGGAGACCCAAACAGGTTGTTAAACTTTTAAAGTCATTCCAGTCCTTTTGCACTGACATACATGACCTAGAGATGTCGTTTCATTTCACTCTTTTTCCCCCATTAAACCAGACAGATTATAATTAAAAGCATTAGGATTTCAAGGATGGTCATATAACAATGTCCATTTTTCTTATTAGAAATCTTCCCAAGTTCTTTAATTGTTAGCATGTGTATTTGAGGATTTAAATAGTAGTCTATATCCTAGAAGCCAGAAGTTTCACAGTGAAAGAGGCCAAATTACTCTTTTTCAAGTTTTATTATATAAACGTATATATATCCCACCTTCCTAGTTATAAAACAATATGTGTTATATATGCTAGGAACATGTTAGGAACAATGAGATTGGCTCTGTTCATGTTTTTAACTCTGTACTTTAGAATGAATGATTTGCAAGCTGTATACTTCAACCCGAAAGATAAATACGAGAGTATTTTACTTTATTGTTTAAGTATGGTAAAACAGGAATATTATACTCTTACATATCACCAGAATGGTATTAAACACAGGATAGTCAATGAGAGAGCAGATCTTTTAATCATCGTGAGGAGGATAAATGCTTTCCAGGAGGCATATACACATTCGTTGCTTTTAAGAGGCAGCATTAGAGGATGGAAACAATATTCATCTATTCATTCACTGAGCGTTTATCATGTGCCAAATACTTTATGAGGCATGGAAAGATCCCTGCCATCATGGAGCTTATACTCCAGTGGGGATAGAGATAAACGATGAAAAAAGAACATTTGAGTTCTAAGCTTTGTTTTTTCTCTCAAATCCTGTAATTTCTTTTACTTGTATTACCCTTATGCTATCAATCATACTCCCTTTCTAGTTTAGTTATTTCTGTGTGTCTTTCCACTCTACTATCCTATAAATTTCTCATGACTATCAAATATGGCCTGAATCATTGGATCTTCCACCATATTCAACATATATTAGATTCTCTGACAATATTTGAATAAATATATAAATAACTGTCCTGGTCACTTGTAGTATAATTTTAGGCAAGGCACCTAACTCTAGGAGTTTTTGGCTTTTTCTCCTATAAATAGGGGTGTTGAAATAAGTCATCTCTAAGGTTAAAATCTGTAACTCTATAATATTCCTTAGTGTTCTATGTCAGTAAACAAATTCACTCTTGTTATCTTACTGGCTTAGAAAATTTTCATCCCAAAAATTTTATTAGTCTAATTTTTTTTTTTTTTTACTCTTCTGGCTATCATTTTTTCAGAATGACTTTTAAAATCTAATTATTTTATTTTTCATAGAAAATTATGCCCAGATCTGATATTAAATATTAAGATATTAGTTGTTTACTTGCTAGATGTACAAAACAGGCAGGAACATCATGCACAGGAAAAAAAGTCAGTTTTTGAAGTACTAAATCAAGTGAATGAAGTAAGACAGAAGCAATATTCTGCAACAAAAGATGAGAACTTCCTTCCTCTAAATCCCACACACAAATGGCTGTTTGTCCCAAGCTCATGTGGATCATGGATAATTTACAAACAGTGGATGATGAGCTATAAAGAAAATGACTCAATGGCCCACCCGTAATTTAAATATGTGACAAAATGTTTAAATGTTTCAAACAATGGCAAGACACTAGAGACTTAACAGTTTGAAAGCAAGTATGGAGCAATTTTTTCTACTTTATTGGCTTTATTTTGCACCAGCCGAAACAGACATCCGGTGTTTTTCTTCTTCCTAGATGCAGTTCATAATTTTCCATTGGATATCTCATTGGAAAATAAGGAGGAAAGTATTCACTTTTTTTGAGAAGAGCCTGGCCAGCATCTATGTACTGAAGCTAATATGTATAATTGAAAAATTAAAAAATTCAAGGTCTTCTCAAGATTTTCACCTATCATGGGAAATACTTCATTCATTTTCTTATCAGCATGATGACAGCCCCAATATCCATACATCAACATTTTGAAATAAAACTTCAAATTAATTTCATGTTGACATTTATAACCTGTATCTTTGTAGACACAGAATGAAGAGATTTTAGTGCAACAGTTACAAATACAGCCCTTTCCTCCAATCTCCAGTTAAACACATATTATTTGATTAATTTCCTCAAAAGACAAACAAAAAGAAAAATAAATGAATGTTAGCTGCTTTTTTATTTGTTCAAAACAAAAGCTGAAAAATGAAAAATGCAATTAGTTAACTGGCTATTGAGTTTATATAAATTCAACCAAGCAGATTCTCAAGAGACAAAGTAGATATGGGAGGGAGGCAGAGACTGATGACTAACATATAGAATCTAAGTAAAATTAATTATTTAATCAAGGGGAAAGAGAAAACAACAATAACTAAAACAAGGACCTAATGTATAATAACAAGAAAATAAAACTCTAGGTAAACATTGGTGCTATTTTCTACTATAAAGGGGAAACTCATTTGCAAACACACATGCTATCTCGAGTAAGTGAAGTGTTTTGCTGATATATTGAGTTGGCTTTTGCAAACTGTTTCAGACTGAAATGTATGTTGAAACCTAAAACTTATTTGTTCCATGTAAATCACATTTAAAACTTTTTCAGCTAAAGATATTACCAGTAAAGCTATTAACTCGAGGATGAGCTCTATCTTTGGACCTCTGAACCTGTTAAATTTTGGTAATACTAAGAGTTTTTTTCTTTCTCTTTATGTAAAATATTTTTAAAAATCCCAAGGAGCCACATTTTTTTTCCATTTGAAAGAGATGCAAACCCAATCCAAAAAAATTTATTACTAATCTGAACTTAAATGAACCTTCCTCCCCTCCTCTGCTTGCCCTTGAACCATGTCCCAAGAGCAGCTGAGTGAGTAGGCACATTTCCTCCAAGACTTTCTCAGTTGGACATTTTCTATATATTCTACATACACACAGCTATATTTAATAGCAAAGGAACCTAGTAAAATGTCAACATTTTAAAACACTTCGTCCTGAAAATATTCTGACAGTATTCATTGCATCAAAAAGCCAAATGCTGGGACACCTGCGTAGCTCAGTCGGTTGAGTTTTGGACTCTTGATTCAGGCTCAGGTCATGATTTCAGTGTCGTGAGATTGATTCCCGCCTCTGGCTCTACACTGGGCATGGAGTCTGCTTAAGATTCTCTCTCTGCTTTCCCCCTACCTCCCCGTGCCCCCCACCCCCAACTTGTGCACACTGTTTCTCTCCTAAAAAAAGAAAAAAGCCAAATGCTTTGTCATCTTTCTTACTATGTAGAATATAGACATATAGATATATAGATTTATATCTACATAGATATATACCATGACACTGTTCCCTGGAGTTAACCCATAAGTTTAGCTTGGTTTAATTTATTACAGAAATATTGCTACTTAGTGATCGACACGACATCTGGACTATCAGAATCTGTAATCTGTACCATTATCCTTTTTTCCCCCTTTTATGTCTGGGAAACCTAAACCCCCTTCATTAAAAAAAAAAAAAAAAAAAAAAAGCTTCTTATTGGCAGGCCTATTGTCCTGCATATTTTCATTATTTTGGGCCCACTCACCCCAGCTGGGCTATCCATTCTGCATATGATAGTTACTTAAAAACCTGAAAAACTAATTAGAGAAGAATCAAGTTTTTTGATTTTTGTTTTGTTTTGTTCTTCGTTTTTGTTTTTTCCCAGAGTATAATATAAATACATAATTAGTGGGATTTATATTTTGATATATACTGAAAACATCTCAACATTTCCAGGGCATTCATACTTTAGTGTTCTTTCTTCCAAATTATTCATTAGTGATGTCTGCAAAACCAAAAATAGCATTTGGACCCGATCAATTCTGTCAACAAATGAAGTATGTAATATTTAAATATTCTGACTCCATTAGAATTTGTCTTGCAAGAAAATTATAGTTGTAAACGTATTTGGGGGAAGGGGCACTTTCAAACAAATTCTCATTATAATGCAGGGAATTGAATAGGTAGTTCAATATTTTTCATACCCACATGCTAAGATTTTTTTACAAATCCTCACCTTAGGAACTCTTGTCTGATGATAGAGGTGTGCTACGGGGCACTTAGCTTGGGTTACTCTCTCATGGGAAGGGTCAAATATGTAGAAGGTGCTTCCTAATCATTGATTTATTTACCCCTCAAGACATTCCTAAGAGATAATTACAAATTACTCTATCCCATTAAGACTTATTAAGTCTGTGAATGTTCTAAAAATCTACTATATAGAATCAGGATATAATTGTACTCTCCGTACTTAAAGGTCCATGCAGACATTTCTAGATATAGCATAGTACAGAGGATAGTTCCTATTCATGAGTTAGATACAAAAGTAAGAGATTTTTAGGGGAAAAAAAAGAGTAATAACTTTCCAACCTCATTTTCTAATACCAATATAAGTATTATTTCAACAGTTTTAATAGAAACCTCCTAATACTATGAAGTGCTGGTATCCTCCATTCTAATTTAGTTTCAACCAATGGCAGGCTCCCAAAGGCTGTACTTGTGTTGATCCTGTCTTGCAAATAGCTTAGCTGACACTGACTTGGATGATAATTTTCCTTTTCTGTGATATAGTGTCTCTTTTTTGAACAAGAGTGTCATATAGTCTGGAAGGCATACATGTGAGTCACAAAACATGAAAACATCTTACAAGCAAACAGACATTCACAAAACAGGCAACTGTATAAACTGGACCTAGGGAGCACCTGGATAGTATAGTTGGTTAAGTGTCTGCCTTAGACTCAAGTAATGGTCCTAGGGTCCTGGGGCTCCCTCCTTAGCGGGGAGCCTCCTTCTCCCTTACCCTCTCCCTTTGCCTGCTGCGCCCCCTGTGTGCTCTCTCTCTGTCAAAGAAACAAATAAAATCTTGAAAAAAAAAAAAAACACTGGACCTATATATCTTTTTTCTTTAATGTTCTCTCCTCCTTCTTCTCTCCCCTACCCTCCTCTGTCACCTAGGAAGTCGCTCCACCACAAAGGCCATCAGCACGAGCATCTTCCACTATGAAGAGTAATCACAGTGACTGCCCACCGTGCTCACACGCACACCCGCACCCCACAATTTTTGGACTCATGAGAAGACAGAATTGAGTCTAGACTCGGCCACCCCGTTGCTGTGTGACTTCAGGTAAATCACGTACTTGAATCTCCTGAGCCTCAGTATTTTCATCTGTAAAATGAAACTAATGATAATATTTGTCCCACCTACTTTATAGAACTGTTGAGGAAGAATTAAAAATATATGTATGGAAGCTTGTTTTGAAAGTATAACCATACAAATATTATAGTACATGGTGCGGCAATAGTTACTCTGAAGTTGAAGAACTCAGAGTAACATGGAGGTTGTACTGTATTTAAGAGAAATTACTTTATATTTCATAAAAAATTTTATTAATAAAGTTCAACCATACATGATTTCACTCCATCTCATATATATGTGTTTATATTGACTTATTTAATTACTATTTATTGGTTGATTAATTTTTTTTTAAAGATTTTATTTATTCATTTGACAGAGAGAGAGACAGCCAGCAAGAGAGGGAACACAGGCAGGGGCAGTGGGAGAGGAAGAAGCAGGCTACCAGTGGAGGAGCCTGATGTGGGGTTCGATCCTGATGTGGGGCTCGATCCCACGACCCTGGGATCATGCCCTGAGCCAAAGGCAGATGCTTAATGACTGAGCCACCCAGGTGCCCAGGTTGATTAAATAATTTTTTTGATTATTTAAAACATTTGTAGTTTTCAATGAGATCAATTAGAAAACTTTGATAGGATTGTATCCAGAATCTGCTGAGTCATTATTATGAAATTCTTTATTATCCTCAGTGTAAAATTATACCAATAGTATGTGATTCTCTGGGAAAAAAGAGTCATTAACTGTACTCTCAGTTTTCCTATATTCCCTCAGATTATTAATTTGAATACTGATAAAATTTATTAATGATCAGTTTTTAACCAGTATACTGAATATACTAACGTGCCCACTTAAATGATACAGAATTTTTTTTATTCATCCTAGTGTTATATTTGAGATTTAAAAATAGGTTCTCTACTTCTACTTTAACATTATTGGCCACTTCAGCCCATCTTGTTTATCAGGAGCAACCTAGTATTAACTTAAACGATAACCAAAATGCCTCACCCACAGTCTCACTTCTCTTTTTGATATCCATGACTTCAGCTGACCCTACACTCAGACCCTACGCTCAGACAATGGCAGTACCTTTATTTACTATCAGCGATTTTTCCCTCCATAACAGACCACTTAATTACCGATTTGATACTCAGAACCCTGCTACCCAGCTGCAGTAAAGTGCTTTGGAACAACTAGAGGCAAAGGCATCACTGCTTTCAACAAACGCAGGAAATTTCAGGTAATTTCAGGTATCTGACCCATTTTATCCTGGCTAGGTACACGTGAGTGTGCATATGATGTATGTTGGCTACTGAATTGTGTACTGCAAAATATACCTCCAAGACTTTCTGTGGGAAAAGCACTTCCATGATCCCCTCAGAGCAAAGTGCAAGATTTAATACATGGGTCAATTAGTAGCCAAAGATCACTCTGCACCCAATAGGTAACATAGAATGGCCACTATCTTTTAAAAATCCGTAGATTACTTTTTGTTGAGTTCACAACCATGTTGTACTTATTTGAGGCAGCCTTCATTTCTTTAGTAAAACTAATATTTACTTCATGAAAATATATCCCACTGTTTAGCCTCTATTCCTGTGAACTCGAAAAACAAAAACAAAAACAAATCCTAGGAAATAATAAAAAATACTTGTCATTACAAGCTTTAGCTAAAAGATAAATCTATCTGACCATTTTTCCAGCTTTTGCTTATATGCCACTATACTCAATATTTTTCTTTCAAGAATCAACGATCCAGTTGAATCTTGATTTTAACTTACAGCCATCCATTAGAGAAAGTTAAGAGCCTGAAAAGGGTCAGCCTTTTTTGTCTCTATTAGTCCAGGTAGCTTTTGTCTCTAATGGAATCCTTTCGATAATTATTTCATACTTCTGGCAAATCTTGATGGACTCCGTTCATCTCGATGTTACCTCTGCAGATCATTCAAAAGCTTCTATTAGGACATCTTAGAGAAACCTCCTTTTTGCTTTATACTCAAATAAAGGAAGTAAAAAACTAAACTTCAAGAGGGGCCATGCTTTTCAGTGTAATCATAATACCTTCCAGTCTGAACAAGAGGCACCAGCTATTCTTTCTCTTTTGAAAGCATTTTGACCAGGTGGAAGGATTTTAAACATATACACAGTACACACATACCGTGATCCCATTCAAAACCACAGAAAATATTTTCATACTTATTTGCATATGTTTTGTTTTACTCTTAAAGTTTAGGGAATATGGAGTTTTATCTCTATTATCTCCAATAATAATTGTAACAATATACTACAGTTAACTGCTAATATTGAACCAAAAAATCAAGCTACAGTCTGGGACACTTCACTTTTTTCTGAAATGCATCATACACCCATCCACTTCCTCTAAAAAATGTATTTTCTAAAGAATAGTTGTATTTTGTTTAGTTACTTACAAACATCGACTTTAATTCCCTAAGCAGAAAACAGCTGGATGACAGGTGAAAGCTGGTTGAGGATTAAGAATTTGCTGTGAGCTTTACACAAAACAGCTAATAGTCACTTGAAGAATCAAGTGCTGAACGTATTAGAAGATTCCAGCTGCCACTTCTTTACTTGACCTACTCTAAATGAAACTCTATGAGCCTTCTTAGCAGGGTGGGCTCTCATAAGCCCAGGAAGACCTGTCCACCGCAGAGAGAGGGAGGGAGGGCCTGTCTTTTGGTGTCTAGTCATGGTGGAGGAAAAAGGAACCAACCAATACATATTCAGTACCTTTCACCCCCAAGCACCTTTCACAAAGGATTTAAGGTGGCTCCAAACATAAACATAATGTGAGAGGTACATTACCAGAGAAAGGTAAGGCACAGGGAAAATAAAGTTTGAACAATAGTAAGACCAAGGGTGAGATGTACACGCAGAAATGCATAACCTATTTTACTAGAGTACCAACAGTGCTGCCCCAAGCAAAGAGGGAAGAACGATCACGTACAAGATTGACAGTATCCATAAAGTTAAGGGGAAAAGGGGGGAACCCCTTTAATAAAGTGCCAGCTGTGTAACAAATACTTCTACATGTGCAAGTATTATTATTTTCATTTTACAGAAAAGGAAACAGAAGTTCTGAGCAGTTGAATGATTTTCACTTAAGGTGTTATGGCTGGTAAGAGTCAGAGCAAGCACTGGAACTCACTTCTGACACCAAAACTCATGCTCATTTCAAAAGGAGGACAAGGGACAAAGAATCCTCAAAATTGTTTTTCAGGATTGCACACCTTCCTAGTGAGAAAAACTAGAGATGACATTTTTCTGAGTTCTTAGGAAATTCAGTGAATGTATCTGGTAAATCAATACAAAATATAGACTCTTTGAAATGAATATGGTTTTACCTAATATGCCATATATCATATTGAAATTATATTATTTTGTTTCCTGTTTTTCATTATCATCCTTTTACCATATTAATCTTAAGTTTCATAATTTTCTTTTGTAATGCCTACATACCAATGAAATGAATATCTATATCCTACAGTATAAGCATGAGATTTGGGTATTCCTGAGGACATACAACAAGGAATGTTCTGGAGCTACTTTAAAAAACGTTAATATTCCATTTATTAAAGTCATATTCATAAACCCAATTTGTCCTTAAGGTTTTAAGTTTGGCTTCAAAGCTTATCATTCTACTGATGTATCTTTATCACTTTTAAAAGTACCTAACATTAACGAAATTTTGTTAAGCTTCATGACGCACTTATAAATTTACTATAGACGTTGAAGATGAAATTAAATACTTAAACTGTTTAACAGATCTTCCCTAATACTCAACTAACTTCTGTAAGTCTATTATATTAAACTTTAAATATGGTGAATCTTTTCCTGAATATTCCAATAATATTTGTAAATCTTGAAAAATATTTTACTTTCAACTCCAAATTAAAATTTTAAATCATTTAATCCATTATATTTTAAATTAGAAACATAAGCTAATCTATCAGTTACACCCAGGTGTTAAATCAACTTCTAATATCCCAAATTAAATATTATATGAAAGTTAACTATCAAATATTTATAGTTGATTCTGAAATTTACATGAAAATACTAACACTATAGATTTTATGTAAACATTAAAAATTATCTCTACACTTAATAAAATTTAAATCTAAATCCTGCTTAAATTTAATATTAGTCAGGGATAAATCTAAATTAAAAGATACTTTGCCCCCAGAACAGAATGACTTCATCTTAGATGATTTTGGTTATTTCCTCCTAAACTTATATCATAATAAGCAATTAAAATTGCTTGAAATTTCAAGATGTAGTTATCAATTTTAAATTGTATATATGTGGTTGTATCGTATATATTGTTTTGTAGACTTTTAATGTTTTGAAATAATCATAAACTACAAGAAGTTGCAAAAATAGTAGAGTCTAGCACGTCCTTCACTTGGCTTCCCCCAATGGTTACATTTTATATAAATGTAATACAGTATCAAAAGCAGGAAACTGACACTTGTACAATACTAACTACACTCTGTGGATGGACACATCCATGCAATTTCATCCCATGTATGGATTTGTGTAATCTATATACAAAACTATCTCATTACATAAAAGCTTCTTGTGGAAATCCTTTATTGTCTGTCCTTTCTGTGTCACACTCCTTGTCCCTATCCTTTGGCAACTACTAATGTGTTTTCTATTTCTATAATTCTCCCATTATGAGAATTATATACAGTTGATTCTTTGTATTCACGGTAGTTATGTTCTGCAAAGTCGTTGCAAACACTGAATTAGTGAATACTGAATCATTTCTCCTAAGGGAAATTCAGGGTTAAGTTCCTGTGACCTCTGGTAACATTTTCACCAACCATCAATACACAACCTTGTATAAGTGGAATTATGTAGTATATAAATGTTTGAGATGGGATTTTTCTCATCAGTATAATGTCCTTGATATCCATCCAAGTTATCACATGGAGCAAAATAATTCTTTTTTTTTTTTAATTTTCATTTTAAAATAATAATAGAGTCACAGGATGTTACAAAAATAGCACACAGAGGTACCCATGTACCTTCACTCAGTTTTCCCCAATGGTATCATCTTAGATAACTATAGTACAATATCAAAACCAGAAAAATGATATTGGCACAATCCACAGACCTCATTCAGATTTTACCAGTTTCCCATGTACTCCTTTGTATGCAAGAGTTTGTATCTGTGTGTAGTTCTAGGTAATTATAACACACGTGTAGATGAATGGAATCAACACTACAATCAAGATTCAGAACTGTTCGATCACCACAAAGATCCATGTGTTACACTTTTACAATCACATCCATCCCCCTTCCCTCTTCCACCCCATCTCTAACCCCTGGCAACCATTCATCTGTTCTCCATTTCTATAATTTTGTCATTTTGCTAATGTATATAAATGGAATCATGGATGTGTAACCTTTTGAGTTGGGCTTTTCTCATTCAGCACAATTCCCATGAGATTCATCCAAGTTGTTGCATACATCGATAGTTTATGCCTTTATATTGCTGAGTAGTATTCCCGTATGGATGTACCACAATTTGTTTAATCATTCATCCACTGAAGTATATCTGGGCTGTTGCCAGTTTCTTACTATTACAAATAAAGCTGCTATGAACAATCATGTATAGGTTTTCATGTGGACATTAGTTTTCATTTCTCTCCAAGAAATATCCAGAAATGGGAGTTTTGGTTTGTACAATAAATGCATGTTTAGGGTTTGGGTTTTGTTGTTGTTGTTGTTGTTGTTGTTAGAAACTCCAAACTAATTTCCAGAATGACAGTACCATTCTAAATTCCAGCCAGCAATGTATGAGTGTTTCAGTTTCTTTATGTCCTTAGCAGCATCTGGTATTATCATCAGTTTTTATTTACCCATTCTGATAGGTATGAAGTAACATCTCATTGTGGTTTTAATTTGCATTTCCTTAAAAGCTAATGATGTTGAACATCTTCCCATGTGTTTGCCATTTATATCTCCTCTTTGATGAAATGTTTATTCATGTCTTTTGCCCATTTTCCAATTGAATTTTTGGTTTTTATTCTTTCTTTCCTGCTGCGCTTTGAGAATTCTTTATATATAACTAGATTCAAGTCCTCGCTAGATACGTAGTTTGCAAATACTTTCTCCCAGCTTATAGGTTGTCTTTTCATCCTCTTAGGAGGGTCTTCTGTGCAAAAGTGTTTAATTTTGACAAAGTCCAAACTATCACTATCAATATTTTACTTCTATGGATCATCCTCACAGTTTCATATATAAGAACTCTTTGCCCATCCCTAGGTCCCAAAGATACTCTCCTGTGTTTTCTTCTACATATTTTCTAGTTTTACATTTTACATTTAAATTATGATCTATAATGAAATAATTTTTTATGAAATATCAGGTTTATGTCAAGATTTATCTATTTTATTTTTGGCCTATGGGTGTTCAATTGCCCCAGCACCATTTGTTAAAAAGGCTACTCTTCCTCCACTGAATTACTTTGGCACCTTTGTCAAAAATCAGTAGGACATATTTATGTGAGTCTATTTCTGGGTTCTCTATTCTTTCAGACATGTTTTGTTCAGATAAAAATATATTATGAAGCTGTTTCCACAAACATTTTCAATATCGCTTCATCTAAAGCACACCACTAGTTGGATATACTATGACTTAATTAATCATTACCAATTTGGACATTTAAGTTATTTTGAATCTTTGCTAACATCAACCATCCTGCAATGAACATCCTAGTAGCATAAATCTTTGCACGTTTTCATGATAATTTCTTAGGATTTCTCGAAATAAGCTGTCATATCAAAGGGTATATACATTTTCAGAAAGTGAACTCCTCGGACAATGGGTAGAGCTCAAACTATTTTGTGAATGTATGTTTAAAAACATATGAATGTATGTAAAATAAACTTAGGTGTAAAGGGAGAATAGGTGAATGGAGTGGGATATCAATGAAACTATTTACTGCTCTTCATATAAGAGTCATTGCCTTTCATGTCTGTTGAAAATCAATGAATGAATCCGATTTCTCAGAGCCATCTGCTCCAGGGTGAAGGGGGACTTCTTCTACCACCTTCCCTAATGTACTATCATGTAATTGCTTAAATGCCAGATATTCTGCAGAGAAAGCTGGATAAATGTACCTCAGGAAGTCAAGTTTGACAGTAGATTGAGTAGAAGTCATTACCTATGGTCAATATTTTGATTCAGAGGACATTTAACTAGCTAGTACAGAGCACATGTCTGATAGGAATACAAGATATTTCTAGGAGACAGTCACAGAGTTGAACAGGAAAAGAGGGGAGAGAAAGATGAATTTTGGCTCTGTACATGTAGAATTCTCTTGAAAATGCAGTATCTGTGCAGGGCCCAAGTGTAGCTCCGGAAGATGGAATATGGGAAATGGTATTCCAGAGAGAGAGAGAAGCATGGCCCATGAAAGTGAGCGTGCAGCTGGGTCACTCCCATGAGTGTGCATGTTTGGGGGAGATGGTTGAAAATAGTTTTGAAAAGGTAGACTTGAGTCGGATCTAGGAAGAAACTATAATCTCCAGTAGAGGCAGGTGCATTATATTCAAATACGGAAGCTTTTGAAGTTTTGAAATGAGAACAGGTGATCTGAGCTGCCAGATAATCCTGGCTATATTTGAACAGCCTGGAGTGGGAGAAATATCATAGACAGCAAGTCAGCCGAGGAACCCACTAATAAGGAAGAAGAAATTTATCTCTAAACACTGACAGAAGCAGTGGGGGAAGATTAAGGTCTGTGAACCTCTACTCCTAGATTCACTTCTAGCTGATCCCAAGGAAGGTTGGGGGCAAAATATTTGCCTGGAGGGAAGAGGCAGGTGCATCCTTGGATCATGGGTTTTAGTTCAACCATGATTTGGAGAAGTGGTAAAAAGAAGAAGCTGGAATCCATGGTAGTAAGAGCAAGGACTCGATAGCCAAGATTCCTGGGTTGTAATCCCAGAATCTGCACTACTAGCTGTATAAGCTCTGTTAAGTGACTTAACCTCTCTGTGCCTCAGT
Organism: Ursus maritimus; assembly: GCF_017311325.1. Classification (NCBI taxonomy): domain Eukaryota; kingdom Metazoa; phylum Chordata; class Mammalia; order Carnivora; family Ursidae; genus Ursus; species Ursus maritimus. The sequence goes on from NW_024426552.1 coordinate 81,742,061, forward strand.
TTCCTCAATTGCAAAATGGGAATGATAATGGTACCCATTTCATAGTGCTGCCGTGGGGACTAAACAAATTAATACGTGTCAAGTGCTTAGAATAGCGCATGGCACTCTTCTTGTTTTCATTATTTCTGAGCAGCTTCAGGAAAAGAAGTCTGTGGCTGCGTTTGCCAACCTCTTGTCCATGGTTAAAAAACAGAGGAAGAGGGGCACCTGGGTGGCTCAGTCGGTTAACTGTCTGCCTTCAGCTCAAGTCATGATCCCAGGGTCCTGGGATGGAGCCTTGTGTGAGGCTCCCTGCTCAGCGGGGAGTCTGCTTCCCCCTCTACCGCTCCCCCTGGTTGTGCATCATTCCCTCCCCCTCTCTTTCTCCCTCTCTCGCTCTCAAATAAAGAAATAATTTTAAAAAATCAGAGGAAGAGGAAATATCATTTAACAACAGTGTTTCTCCCATTCTAATATGCAACTGCGTCACCGGGGGATCATGTTAAAATGCAGATTCTGATTCAGCAGGTCTGGTTTGGGGCCTGAAATTCTGCATTTCTTTTCTTTTTCTTTTTTTTTTTTTTTTTAAGATTTTATTTATTTGACAGAGACAGAGACAGCCAGCGAGAGAGGGAACACAGGCAGGGGGAGTGCGAGAGGAGGAAGCAGGCTTCCAGCGAAGGAGCCTGATGTGGGGCTCAATCCCAGAACGCCGGGATCATGCCCTGAGCCGAAGGCAGACACTCAACGACTGAGCCACCCAGGCACCCCTGAAATTCTGCATTTCTAACAAGATCTCAGCTGATGTGCAAGAATCTGACACTGCTTTCTCTATTTCTCTTTCTTCTTACTTCAGACTCATCTTGAACTTTGGATACTAAGGGTATTCCAGCTCTTATTGTCATAGTAACACTGTTTTCAGAAAAACTCTTTTATACCGCAATAATTATAAAGTGAATCCTACCATATACCCAAGTGTTTCACATTCCTTATCTCAGATCCTCATAGCAAACCCTCTAAGGATAAGGTGCTGTGAATCTCATTTTACTGATGAGGAAATATAGAGAGTTCAAGTAACATGCTCAAGGTCTTCCAGCTCACAAGTGGCAGAACTAGGATTCAAACCCAGGATGTCTGACACCCAAACATGAGTTCTTTTCAGATGTTATGCTATTTTCTGGAGGAACTGCCTTCCATGGAGACACCAAAGGACAGACAAAGAAGGTGAAGTTGGAGAGAAAAAGTTGTGCCCTGCCTGCATGAGGCCGTGAAGTTACTCAGCTCTCCAGACCAGATATTTCACAGAGACCTCGTATAGAATCTCGTAAATCCTGAGTTCCCAGGATTTATAACTAGCCCCTTCACCACAACCACCCTCCCCCGCCAAAAATACAGAGATCTATTTAGCTAGATCTTGATTACTCTTCAACAGAATCTTTTTTGGTAAGGTATTTCTCAAGAGCTTTAGCTCATTTAACAGGACACTATAAAAAAAAAATGAGGGAATTCCGACTACTAATTGAGAGATACTAAGATTATAAATCTGGGAGGTAGTAACATAACAAGTCTAAAATGCACACCCACTTCTATTTTACCTGCTAGATCCACGAAAAACAATGCATTTCCTTAGATATCAGCTTTAGGAACAACAATTAGTTCACATGCATGCGTTTTATATGGAGAGATGGTGAGGCACAGAGAATCCTTCCCTTTCAGGGCCACAGGCTGCAGTTTCTAAGGAGATGAGATATACACTCAAACGTGGTTAGGTATGGGGGATCAGATGAGCACTACAAAGCCAGTTTGGCTCTGATGCTCCATCCCTGGCAGCTGATAGGTCAGGTGGGATCCTAAAGATGTGTCCTCATAAGTCTATCATAGCCCTAACCAAGCTGCATTACCATTTGTTTATTTCTAGGTCTGTTTTTTTCCTAAAACATTCTAAATTCTAGTTTTCACATATTCCCTTAGCGATTCTCCTCCTGTCTATAAATGCTGAGTACCTACCTCACAGTTTTTTGGGTTTTGTTTTCCATATATCTAGGTAGTACCTGTATTATAATTTAAATGTTCTCCATTAACTCTCCATTAATACTTGCTTCTTTTTTTTTTTTTTAAAGATTTTATTTATTTGACAGAGACAGCCAGCGAGAGAGGGAACACAAGCAGGGGGAGTGGGAGAGGAACAAGCAGGTTCCTAGCGGAGGAGCCTGATGTGGGGCTTGATCCCATAACGCTGGGATCACACCCTGAGCCGAAGGCAGACGCTTAATGACTGCGCTACCCAGGCACCCCAATACTTGCTTCTTTTTTAGTTCAATAAATTTATTTTTTTAAAAACCTTTGCATTACTCCCATGCTTGAGAAACCAGGATCATTTAGATAATAAATGCAATTAGACATCAAATGTAAAAGTAAATAAGTAATAATTGAAATTTAAAAATAATCCATGCATCATCTAAAATCCTTGCATATATCCCCTGGATCATTTATTACTTTGAGGAAAAGTTGCCCGGGAGGAAATGATCCAAGGGCAAACATCCACGTGTATTTCTCTATTTCCAATATTTTTCGGACATCCTGGTCTTCAGCTGAATTAGTGAAGGCATAAATACGCGCCACAGGCATTAACATGGCAGACAGTGCTTTTGGCTGAGGCCGTCAAGGATGATTTTTATGGCAGATGTAACATTTGAGCCAGATCTTTGATTTTGAGAAGCAACTGGTACAGGACAAAAATATATAAGAACATTCCAAATGTCCCCTGCCTGTGTAAAGAGGTGGGGAAAATTTTAAGGCCAGAGAAATCTTCAATGTGTCAGTTTTACAGTGGCAGATCTAACAGATCTTAATGGGCCCCTTTCCTCCAGGGTCTCCACTGCCAGGGCAGTGCTAATGGTGGGAATTCCCAGCCCACGGGGAAAATTTGTGGGGAGCATATTCTTAGGTGGGGACTTCAGAAAGGATTTCGGTAGTCCAGAACTCACATTACTAGAAAGCTGCCACAGAAAGGAGCTTCCTGTGGCAGCTGTCAAATGAAAAGGGCATAAACCAGTGAACTGAACACCTACGAAGATATTAATATGCATTCTGAAATCCTAACATACAAAGTATTCCAGGATGTTCTCAGGAATGCAATTCCTGATCGAATCCAAGTAAGAACACACTCTTCCTACTAGGAGAAAAACAGTTTAAAACCTGTGAATTTGTCTCCAGTTACATTTAGTTGATCGTCTGTCCCCATTTGGCCAACCTGCCGCTTAGGCTATGACTCCCTAGAAGGCTTATGATAATGAAATGTGCAATAAATAGGTTTAATAAATGATTTGGGTTCTGTTTTTGTTTTTGGTCTTAGCTGTATTCTTACAAGACATTAACATAAAAACAAAGCAGCAATCCTTTTAATAGCTTTGGTTACCCCTTGAATGAAGCAACCTTCCACTCCGGGGCAGGCTCACCGCAGGAACTTGGGGTTTTGCTTGCACAGCCCTTGCTATAAACAGTTAGACAAGGTCTTCTGTGCCTTCAGCACAATGTGGAACAGCCGAGAAGATCTACTATTATAATCCTGCATAATGGTAGGGGGTAGGAGTACACATTCGGTCTACATAAGAATTTCTCAAAAAATTTCATAGGGCACAATTAAAAGGAAAAAAATGAAATGTTACTAGGAAAAAAATGAATGAGGCAGATGTATTTAATGAAGACACAGGAGTTATTAACTAAAAACAGAGTGCAAAGAAGCCTTCCCATGCCGCAGGGGGGCCGGAGTGTATGACAGTGAGTCTGGGTTGCCTATAATTCCTCTAACTCAGCGATAACGTCCCCGTCTGCACACATGACTGCAGAAGGAGCTCGGGTACCCAAAAGAGTCAAGTGTTTGCAGATGCATCAGAATTAGCCACCATTTAAGAAACCTACCATCTTTCAGAATGAATTCCCTACATGTCACAATAAGTTCAATTGAAAAGAAAAGAAAGAGATTTTCTGTTACTTCTTTGCTATGCACATCTTCCCACCTGTATGTTGGATGTTTCAAACTACCAAATGCCGAGGGAATGTACCCAGGCGTGTTATTAATGCCAGCCCACCACCGCATGAACACAAATAGGCAAGATTTGGAGCACTTCAAAATTGACTGCCTAATTTAAAATTGTTTGAGTGCAGTTAATCAATATTTATTTGCTTTTTCTAAGAGATGAAGAAAGTATATTATAGTGCTGATTTCATCATTTATATGTTAAGAAAGAGTACAAAGGCAGTGTAATGGTTCCAATGTAGGCTTTGGAGGCAGAATATCTGGATTATAAAAACTTGTGAGTTGTAACCTTGGACAAGTTACCTAATATCTAAACCACAGTTTCCTCAGCTATAAAATGGTAATAAGACTAGTTGCTGATCCACAGAGTGCATAGTGAGGATGCATAAACTAGTACAGTCCACACATATGGCAAAAACTCATTAAGTACCGTTATTATATTACTTTCTTAAAACTTCCTTTCTTCAATCTTTTTTCTCCTTCAGTGTGGGATAGAGCCTGTGACATCAGGTGAAGCAAGGCAGAGTGGTGAACTCTCAAGTCTAATGGGGCCACGCAAGTAATATAAGCAAGACGTGTGAGCCGGGATTTTTAAAAGTTTGAGCATGAGTGATAAATGGCAACTGACTAGTAGCTATGTCAGTACCTACTACTTTGGCATGTAGGCAGTGTCTGCCTTGTCCAAAGGGAATGGAAGCATAAGCCCACTGTTGCAGAGTTTTCCAGAAAAACCTCGGTTCTTTTAAAATACAACATTTGTAATTTTCAAACATTGGCAAAGAATTCACTATAATATGGATTTGTTTATTTATTTTTTATTTCTTTAGAGGGCCAATATGGAAAGGGTGAACGAACAGATGCTTAGGTTGAATTTAGCCCTAAGGGTACCAGACAAAATAATTAAAGGATGTTAAGACAAAATGAACCTAAGCTATCTCCAAAAAGTCACTCTAAAATGTGCTGGAAGCCTGGTAGCAGAGGAGTGAGTTGGCACGCCTTTCTTCCTCAGTCAGTCTGGCTTTCTATCACTATTTATTCCCTATTTTATCCAACCATCCATCCATCCATCTATTAATTACCAGGAAACCTCTATAATGAATTACTGGGTGTGAAGGAAGATTCAAAGAATGTCAATGACAGGTTCCCTCGCCTCAAGGAACTCCCAGCACCTGAGGGGTGTTAGCAGCACTGGTACTATGAGCGCCCTACAGGGGAGGGAGGATGGAGATGAGTCAGTATGGTAACAGCAGGAGTGGCATTAAAGAAGTGAAAAAGAAAAAAAACCCAACCCTCTCAGCTTGAGGATGTCTGCCCCCACCTCACCCCCTCTCTACTCTGGTCCTAGGTGTCTGATCCCATTGGCTTGCCCTACATCAGTCACAACGCACACCCTCCTCTCCTCAAGAGGAGGCAGGCTCAAACCTACAGTGATTGCTCTTCCTCGCAGAAGAAAGAAAATCCTTAACAGAAAAATGGTGCTAAATTCCAGTGCTATTCCACTGTCTTTAAGAAAACTTTCCATCAAGTCCCTTAACTAGGTTGTTAAGTTCTTTTGGTTAATGTAAAAATTAATAACATTAAAATGTATCCTTTTTTTAATTTATGAGATCTTAAAATGGGGAGTCAGCAAAGAATAATGGGAAGAAAACCCTGAGAAATTGGATACAGATCTTCAAACTTTAAAAGCACATAACAACTATGTTCCATACCTCTTTGGCCTCATGTACCAAGTTCGGCGCAAACATTCAGTAGGTTGTACAGTAGTGGACTGAGCATGCTTACTCACACGGTGGTGCAAGGCCCAGAGGGGAAAAGGGATAAAAGAGAACTCTGCCATCCAGGTGCTTAGGCTGATGTTGCCACCTTATGTTTAGACAGCCTGCCTAGTCTACAAAGCATTTTCTTACTCATTGTATCATTTGGTCATTTTATTGGGAAGGAAAACAAGGTTCAGAAAGGTAAAGAGAACTGGTCCAAGTCTTCACAGCTTGTAAGTGGCAGAGCCTCCCTGGGCCCCACTGTCCCAGCGGTAGCTGCCACTTCTACCATTACAACCCATGGATAGGGAGCATTCACGATGTGCTAGGATCCTGCCACACTAAGCAGGTTATGTCGCGATCTGTGATTTCATCTAATCCCCCTGATGCTCTGTGGGAATGGGTAAAATTATTTCCATTTTATAGGCAGATGAGGTACAGAGAAGTAAAGTAACTTGCCCAAGTTCACGGAGAAAAGACAGTGCTGGAATGAGGAGGGATTACTTCCGTCCAATTCTGACCTATCTCAAAGCATGAACTTAACAAATATAATTAGATACAAGAGAGGAAAAGGGTTGGGGAAACCTGGAAAGGCTTCCAAGAGAAGGGGTATAAGTGACAGGGCAAGGCTTGTTAGGCAGAGATTATTCAAACATGCAGAGGATGAAAGGGCCTTTTCACAGAATGGGGCTGGAACGGAAGAGAGCAAGGTTATCGAACCCCGTGTGACACCACTCCTGCAGGCACCCTTCACACCCACACCTAGTGGGGGTATAGTGCATAGATGTATTCTGTAATGTGAACGGTGCCCTCGGAGTTGTGCAATGTGGAGGCCTTAAGAGAACGAAGCTAGAAAAGCAGATTGGCTCTAAATTACATACAGCTTTGAATGCAACAGCTGATCGAACCCAAGTTGGTAATGAGAAATGTACCGACATTTTGAGTGTCCCAAGCAGTTGCATGGATCACTCTGGGCATTTTCATGTAACAGTGGGATTGACTGGTCAGGGAAGCAGAGAAGAGGCAGAGAGACCAATCAGGAGGATGTGAAATCATGGTATTTACACATGGAGGCAGAAAAAAGCAAAAAAGGGTTTTAAACTGAGAGGCATTGCCAAAACAGACTGGCCTTGTTGAACTTCTATCTGTGTGAAGGAGGGAGAGATATCATTAATTTTCTGATTTGGGGGGTTTACATGACCTAGTAAGTGGGTACTGATGTGAGAAACATGAAAGTCGGGAGAATAATCAGTGGGGCCATTTTAGGTGTATTGAGTTTTGATGAAAGCAGATCATCCCAGTAGAAATATATCTGGAAGTGTGTGATTGGACCTTGTGAAAGTCCTAACAGCGGAGATAGAAATTTTGGAGGCCTTCCAACCCACAGGAAGAGCTGAAGGCACTGGGAACTTATCGTGAGTCTTGCTCCAGTGATTTTCTTTGGGCACATGTCTGGGACTGGGATGAACTATCTCTCTAGGCTGCAGCTTTTTAATGGAATATGTAAATCCATCCTGGCATAGAGCTTCACCACCATCATGAGGAATCCTTCTCAATATAAATTGCTCCATATAAAAGGCAGTAAGTATTAATAATGTTCACAAAATGCGTGAGTACCAATGCTCTTCACAAATAACTTAATATAAAAACAAACAAAAAAAATCTTCTATAAGGTACAATGACTCATAAAACCCCTGCAAAGTATATTCATAAATATTGATTAAAGAGATGGGATAAACCAGATGGTGAAACACCATGATTCCTGGATTCTGTAATGTAATAGCAATTACTACAAGGGGTCAGACTCAGGTAGAAAGTTAAATTAAAAGTTAGCATCAAATTATATGCATAATACTATACTTTTATATTAAATATAAGACATTTCTTCTTGTCTTCTAAAAAATCTATTTAAATTATAAAAATAATACTAAGAGATTATATAAAATCTGGGGGAGAAAGAGAGAAAATGATCCAGAATTCCTTGTAATCCCTTTTACATTTATATTTTTATACAGTTGTCAGTTATGCATCCTTATTTTTTTCCTCTTAATATCTCCTCTTTTGTATTTTCCATGATGGACCTCATAGCTATTAAATGGTCACACAATGTTTCACTGAATGGATGCACAAAACTGAGCCAAATTCCTGATGATGGGAATCGAACTTATACTTTTCAAAACAAATAATGCCATACTCAATGTTCTTGTGCCTACTTTTCTATATTTTGGAGTATTTCTATGAGTTAGGCTGTGAGAAATGGAATTACTGGATCAAAGAAAACCTGTATTTTTTATGGCTCCCATTATGTACCAGAATTTACCTCCCAAATTTCACTTTGATTTTTCCTGGCACCAGTAATGTATGAGGGTTACTCTATACTTTTGCTAGGTCTGGATATTATAATTTTTAAGCTGCTAACTACGTGGTGAAAGAACTTGTTTTATTTTTATTACAACAAATCTCTTTTTAAGCCAAGACATTTTCTGTAGTATCCCTGAATGTGAGTATGTAGTTGCATGCAAACCATTAATGTCTTTCATAAAAGTAGCAGCATGGATGCATTTCTATCTATCTAGACCTCCAATCAGAACAATCGTGGATGTAATGTACACCTTTGAAGGCTTTGTGACATTTTTGACATTTTAAGTGTATTCGCTCAGCCTTTATTGAGCACTTAGGATATGCCAGCGAAGGGCATTACAAGCTCAAGAAATAGCATTTTCAAATGAATAAGATGTGTGACAAAAAAGGATGTTTTCATAGAACTATAGTTGCTCATTATTTTGGAGAAAAAGGCACTATATCAGTTATCTACTGCTGTGTAACAAACTAGTCTGAAACAGGGCTTCAAACAACAATGCTTTACTATTTCTCATAATTGTGTGGGTTGGCTGGATGGTTTCTCTGCACGTTTTGGCTAGGTACGTTCACATAGCTGCATTGGCTTGGGTTAGACTCAGCTGGGATATCCGGGAGAGCTGGGCCACTCTCTCCAAGAAGTCATTCATCCTAGAGGGGCTGGACAGACCACACTCCTTCACACGAGGCCAGCAGAGTTTCAAGAGGGGAAGCCCCAATGTATAAACACTTAGCAGGCTTCTGCTTGGGTCACATGTGCTGACTTCCTAGTGGTTAAAGCAAGTTGGAGGCCAAACCCAGGCTCCACATGGGAGGTGGACTATTACATGGACCCTGAGAGGTGCAACTCTGGGATTCCTTAGAGAAACAATTTCTCTCAGTTAAAACTAGGGGAACAATGAGCAATGCAGCTGGATACAGATGCCAGATTGCTTCAGCCTTTGTGAGACAAACTGGGTTAAGGTTTTTCATACAGACCCCAAAGAATGACTGGAAAGGTTTTAATAGCTTTGGAGGTGTGGAATGAGTCTTGTGAAGGTGCCACGCTCTGATCTCTACTTTTAGAAAGGTGACTTAGAAGAAACCGCATGATATGAGACAGGAGATCATTAAGACACAACCAAGATCATCATCAGTGGAAACATCACAGAGGGAGGAAAAAGAGTTGAAAAATATTTATTAGCAATAACAATAGTCAGATTTACTGAGCACCAACTATGTGCCTTTAGAACCCTATCTCATATTCTTACAACAATCACTTTACACAGGCATACTTAACTCTATTTTATAAAATTAGAAAACAGGAAAACGGTTGAGTAACATTCTGAGGTATTTAATGCAAGTTTGTGGGAAAACTAGGATTCAATCCTCCATCTCTTTGAAGCCAAAGTCATTGGTTTTCTCAATCCTACTGAAGAATGACAGGCAAGAAACTGAATGGTGAAGAGTTAAAATGGCTGATAAACCAGGAGGGAAAAACCACATGCTTCTCTCTCGTATTTATTACTCATGGGGTAAACTTTCAGGAAAGAGCAGGTGTCCTGGCTGGTAGATGCTAGGGTCCAGTGAGGAAGGGGAAATGGGAAGGGGAGAGAGAAGGGCTAAACACTGTGGCTTGGCATCTTTGGCACAAACACTGGGGGCTTCTGATCACTGCTCCAGTAGCAACTAGCTTTGAGCAGCCAGGACTTATCCTGGGGAGGGATAGCAAGTCAAGAGAGTTATTGGTATGGTGCAGAGAAGATGGATAATGAAATGCAATTTAAATTCTGTATTCATTTTTTTTCTTTTCTTTCTTTTTTTTTTTTTTAAAACACCAACTCCCTCCTACCCTCCTCATTTCTCCCTTTCAACTGGCTCTTTGTGGGTGGGTTTCATTTCTTCTGAAATGCCTACTTCCTTCCTCTTTTGTCTTTCTGTCTTGGTCCCTGGGGAGAATGGAAATTAGCTAAGTGTGATGGGTGTTCAGGAGGCAGGCTTTGGTCCTAGGCCAAAAGAGAACTAATTCCCCCAAGAGTAGCCAAAAGTATCAGCTTTACAACCGCCCTTTTTAGAGCTGAAAGGATTTCTTTGTTTCTTCAATATTCCAAACCAGGGCAGTTGCAATCTGTTTTAAGAAATCCATGATCACACCCAAACAAATCTCCCAAATCAATTCAGGTATCAACGAACACATATTGAGCTGTAGGGAGGGGAGTCAGATTGGAGATACATAAAGCAGGATAAAACGAAAGCCTCTACTCACAATGAATGTACAGCCTTTATGGGGTGGGGGATTGACTCTTAGAGCAGGAAGTTATATCATGTAAACAATTATCATAATGTAAAGCAGACTGAAATAAGTGCCAAGTAGAGGTATGTACCTGATGCTGTGGGGAGGTGGAGAGACACAATTTCATGGAAGGAAAGACATTTGAGCTGATCTTTGAAAGGTAAGAAGGGGCTAAGAAGAGTGTTGAAGGCAGAGCACAGCCTGAACCAGGTGCAAACCTGGGAAGTGCCTGATGTAGTTGGGGAACGGCTGCAGATTTTTGGCCAATATAAGAAATCTCAGGATTTTCTGAAATGAGTCCATTTTTTCCCTCCAGTACATTGTCATCTGAAATAATGTCATTCATTTAAAAAAAAAGTCAAGACATCACTAATTTTAGATTTTTTTTTTTTTTTAATCTTCATCCGTTATGTTAAAGCAGTGAACACTTTGAGCCTTATTACTCATCTGCTCCTCAGGGATTTAGCAAAGAGGTAACAAAGGGTAACACATCAAACCACATTCAGCAACGGTCTGTTATCCCCGTGTACTCTGTCTGGCACACAGTACGCACTTAATAAATATTTGTTGCCTGTATAAATGAAGACATCTGATCCCCAAATGCTACCCTACTATATACCATTTTACATTACTCAGAGACCTAATGGAACTATTAGGTTACTTAGTGTCACTGGATGTGTCTGTCTGGATAGGCTGGGTTAAGGTGTGGTAACAAATAGCTCCCCAAAACTCAGTGGCTTAACATAATGTAGGTTTATTTCTTGCTCATTCTGCATGTTTAGTGCAGGTCACCAGGGAGGTCTGCCCATAATAATGACTCAGGGGTCCAGGAGGCTTCGTCTTGACTCATGCTTCCACAGTCAGCAAGACAGGGAGACAAGGATGTAACAATTCCTCCGCTAGCTGCTAGAACTTCCATCTGGATGGGACACAATCCCTTCATCTTATTTCATTCAAAGCGAATCATATGGCCAGATCTGACTTCAGGGAAGCAAGGACGAAGAAGGGAATAAAAATATTTGTGAACGGCTCTAATGACCCCCACACTGGGTCACTCACATGCTTGGTCCCTTGAACTTAGCTTTCATCTTAGAAGGAAACTTAATAAGTGTGGTTCTGGGAATGAATATTGTGAAAACACTATTGCCTCTGTGTACATATGCAAGCCCTCTACCAGATTTGGTATATAAATAAAATTACTCCAAATTTTCTTAACAGAATTCTCTGCTAGTCAAGCAAATCACAGTATTTTGCCTTAAATCACTTTAAATCTCAGCATTGTTTCCATGTCAATGCCAGCCCATTTAGTACTTCTTGCCTCTTAGGAGATGATAGCATTTACTCTAGAAATCTGATTCAGTCATTGAACATCTTGCAGAAAATTTAGCTAGTGTAGACATATGCCTAGCACTTGTACTAACATTTTCTATCTTCTATTCTGACACTTATTAGATGATTGCTTTAAAGCTATTTTTGAAGAGAGGACTTGAAAGAGGAGAATGGATCAATCACTGTTTAGCCTGCTAGACCCTCTTTGATGTACGGTAACCAAAAGTCATTCTCATCACATCACAGAAGGTTTAGGTGAGGCAAGCTTGTGATCTCAGCTGAATTCTTACTATACGATAGGCTCTCTAGTGTCCCCACACAGGGGATGTAATTCAGTTTATAATAAAAGCTCAGTGTCCTTATTGCTGTTACTATACACAGCAGACTTACTATATACCATCTATTGTATTTTTTTGGATGAAAGAAAAAGTATTAGATTATGTGCTGACTGCCTTTCAAAGTCTACTTAACCAATTCACTGCTGCTAATTAGCATCTGGGTGTCCTGATAGGGCACCACCCTGGGCAATTCCTAGCCTTCCTCAAGTATCAGACCTCCATAAGACTACTGTCCCCTTGTGGTGATGAACAAGTTATGTCCATTCCATAGTAAACATGAGGCTATTTTCAAAGAACTTGGAACATGCTGGCCATCTCATTGCACTAGCCATCATTTGGAATCACAGAATAAGGTAAAATAAGATCCAAAGATAGCTTTGTATATTGACCCTCACTAGAAGAAATGCTCCATGGCTGAGAGAGTTTATAGATAACCTAGTTTCTCATCCTCTCAGCCTCTTGCGACAATAATATAACTTGCCACCTCAGCAGACATATTATATAATCAATACTTAGATGGCCTTTATTGCTGTTGGGCATAAAAAAATGCATTCAAAAGACAGGAGAATCTTCTGGAGACACTCATTCTGTCAAACAGGGCAGTTCTTAGGGAGGGTTTCCCTCCAAAAGCAGACAGCCAGAGGAAATGTTGACAATGTCAAATGTCAGGCAGAGTTTCTAGGGCAGCAATGCGCCATGGGTCTCTTGCCTCCCCCAGCAGGCTCCTGGACAGAAGACTGGCTCTCGCTGATGAATCAAAGGAACCATTTAGGGTGTCCAAATATTTCCTTTACTGTTTTATTTCGGAACTCTCCCCCAACCCGTTAACGTTATGAAGAGCAGGGATTGAGCTCTTCTATTATCATAACCATACTAATGAATACTAACTGGACACAAGGAAGTTGAAGATACCAAAAAACAAAACAAAACAAACAAGAACAACAAAAAACTCTCGCATTCAATATAAAGAAATACTTTTCATTGCAAATATGAGTAAAAGAATTTGATATTGCTCAGCTAATCTCACTCAAGAGTGATAAACTATACTGCCAAATAAAATTGAGTAGGAAAAACAATTGATTAAAAGATTAGTTATGGTTGAGTCTCCATTAAGACATTCTCTGAAACGGATTCTTTGAGAAAGTAGAGATATAGTTGATTTTTCCAGAGTTTATTTTCTAGAGACTCAGAGTAGTTCTGTAGAAAGCCAGAATTAGGTCATGCTTTCCACAATTAATAGAGCTCTATATTAAAAACTTCAGAAATATATATTGATAAAATATATCTCATTTATTTTGTGAAAACCAGAACCATGAAGGGATATGGAATGAGAACAGGCATATTAAAATGCTAACAAAGAAATCTCCTCACAACCCCCTCCCACTCCCCAAAAATATTCAAGTAAGCATGTGGGATTTGCAATCAGGCTGCAACGGGGGGGTCAAAGATCAAAAATAAATGGTGGGCCACAACATGCAGAGCTTTTAAAAAATAATGTCACATTCTTTCATTCCCAGCATAAGAAATGGGCAACTTGTTCAGGGCAAATAATTGTTTGAACTGAGGATTTTATTATTAATCTCTGAAGACTGCTGAATTTAGGGTCACAGTAAGGGTTGATTAGGTACAAGGTGCATAAAGCTCTCCTCTGTCGATGCTATTGAAAGAAGCAAGTAATTTAGATTCAGAATTGGTCTTGGATTGAAGCTCACTCCATTACCGACCATTTTCAATTTCAGCTATACAATAAACATCAAGCTCGGCAAGGAAATTAGTACATTTGGTAATGTATTGGAAGAGATGGGTGGGTCTTTGACAAGATGACACTTATCACCAAAGCTTCAGTTAATGAAACCCTTGAGTGGTATCTGCGTTTGACATATTTTGACATTTTTTGAAATCACATCCAGCGTTTTTTCCCCCACAATGTTCTTCTTTATGAGAGAAAAAAAATCCATCTATCTTTAAAATGAGTACTGGAGTACTGCAATATTACTGGAAATAAAATTAAAGAGATGCTGCCTGCCACTGACAGGAAGAAAGGGTACTTTCTCAAAATCCGTAAGAAGCAACAGATTCACAGGATACATTTTATTTAAATGAAGCCCACAATGCACTTCCAGGAGAAGCTTCAGGTTTAAATGGAGCATGTTTTTATCATCTCTCTCCTGAAAGTACCTTTCACTATAAAATGTGATCTCATTAATGTGACTACAATTTACATCACTGCAAAAACAACAAAACAAAACAAAAAAAGCCAAACAAACAAACAAACAAAACCCTGCCAATTTTGAGCAATTATTTCCTGAACAAAATAGTTTTCTCTTTCTTTCTTTCCTTTTTGCTTGTTCGTTTTCTTTCTTTCTTTCTTTCTTTCTTTCTTTCTTTCTTTCTTTCTTTCTTTCTTTCTTTCTTTCTTCTGCAAGGAAACTGCTTGTACTTCAATAAAAGTGGGACTTTTAAAGAGAGAAAATAATGAAAGGGAACAGAAAATGAATGCCATATACAAAAAAAAAAAGTCAAGAAAGAAAAACTTCAGGGAAAAATAAAAGTATAAAATAAATAGGGGGAAAGCAGATAAGCATGAAAGCATCAAGAATGAACAATTTCTGGCCTCAAACTAGTTCTAACTAGATCACAACCCATATTCTCTCACCAGAGTTCTCACGTTTATGTATAATTAAATGCTGTTTTATTGCCAACTGGCCTAGATAATGAAAAACTAGAAAAAGAAGAAAATGCTTCCAAAGTGACCGAAAATTTAGGTTCACACATTCTGAGGAGTGGTTTTTGTTATTTACTTTTTAGTTTTTTCTGAAAGCTGGGTGAAATTATTATGTATTCAGATATTTTAAATCTCACACAGCTCTATTGTTCATGCCATGTTTTTTATCCAGTGCTGGGAGAACAGTGTAACAAAAAATACAAAGCGTTCTAAATGGGGGGGCCTCTCTGAACCCTACTGGACCCGGGGTGGCACTTGCAGTGTGGTAGGCCCAGCCGGGTGGTCCCTCTCATCTATCATTTACCCACCACGAGGAGGAGGTCACCTTGAAGTCTGGAATGGGGGATAGGAGAGAGAAAGAGCGTGAGGGAAGCAGAAAGAGCAGAGTGAGGAAAGAAAAAAGGCTGCTTAGATACTCTCGAAGAATTCAAAACACATCAAGAGGACTCTTTTTTAACCTCCACTCCATAGGTGATTTCTTTAAACCCTTTAGACTCCTACCCTTTCTGACTTCCATAATCCAAATTTAAGACCCCAGATGCTACAGTGAAGGGAAGGGGAAAAAAAAAAAAAAACAAAAAAACTAACTTCTGTATTAGCTCCAGGTCTTAATATTGCCATCTCAAAAAGCTGAATTCGACATTTCCCTGACAGCTGACTCTGATCCCTGCCCCCTAAAATAATAATTTTAACATCATGTAAAAATGCAAAGAACATTGTGGAGTTATTCGGTCATCTAATCACTCAGGGTTTGATGATTATTTCTACTAGGAGACTTATCCTCTGGGTGTGGAAAATCAGCTGGGTTCATTGTGTTTAAGTAGGATGACATATCAACCTGACCTCAAGAATGGCATTACAGATCAACTGTTTTTAATATCATAGTCTGACCTTTAGATAAGTATGCTCCCTAAGAGTCTTCCTTTTATTTTGGTGCTTTTAATAATAAATGTGGAATAACCAAACTTTGCATGAAAGGCTATTACTGAATAAATTCAGGGATGCTATTAAGCTGGGAGGTGCTGGAACCATTCACCACTGGTGTCCATTTTGATTAGCTGACACCCATGCCAGAACTTTTAAGTATTTCTTTTTTTTTTTTTAAAGATTTTATTTATTTATTTGACAGAGATAGAGACAGCCAGCGAGAGAGGGAACACAAGCGGGGGAGTGGGAGAGGAAGAAGCAGGCTCCCAGCAGAGGAGCCTGATGTGGGGCTCGATCCCATAACGCCGGGATTACGCCCTGAGCCGAAGGCAGATGCTTAACCACTGTGCCACCCAGGCGCCCCTTAAGTATTTCTTTATGCACAAAATACTTACCAGAATGGTTGGTCACCAACGAAGCACTTTTTATAATTATCATTCATTAATTATTCATATAAGTATTTGTTTAATGTCTCCTCAGACTATCGAACACTCACCTCTTGAGAGAGCAAGGGACAATTTCTTTCCTGAATCTCTTCTGCTTAGGGCAATTCTTGTCACATAGTAGCTACTCAAAGAATATTTTTTTGCACGACTCAGGATTCCCCACATAACTACATTTTAGGAGTCGTAACAGCCCTAGAAGAATGATCATTTTAATCTCTTTGTAGCATTAACTGCTTATTCTTTGAGAGTCATTTTGGCCCTGAGAGTGTAAAAACTGGAGGAACATTTTTTACTGCGGATTATTATTTGATCTCCTGGTTTTTAAATATGATCTTTTCTAGATCAGCTTTGCCTGATGTCCTAAAGTTCAGCATCTTCAAAAGTAAACCTCCAGGTTTCTGCAGGTAGAGAACAAGCAACTCAGTTGCCTGTGGTAGAGAAATGGATCTAGGGGTCCAACTGTGAATTATAGGATTTGAAGGTAACTCCTGTTTTCAGCGTTAACCGAACACCATCTTCAGAGGGACTACAGTTCATGATCTTTTCTGGAGTAATTTGATTTGAATCATTTGGAGCGAGATGGGGCTTCTCAAGATACTAGTCTAAGCTTCAGCTTTCTCTGACCCATGTCAAAATGTTGTTGCTGTTTCTCCTTTCCCATTTTCCTCATCTTTGTGTTGTTTCCCCAATTTTTTTAAAGAAGATTTTATTTATTTATTTGAGAGAGAGAGTGCAAGGGGGGGGTAGGACCAGAAGGGGAGGGAGAGGGACAAGCAAACACTGTCCTGAGAGCAGAGCCCAGCATGGGACTCAATCCCAGGACCCTGAGATAATGACCTGAGTGGAAACCAAGTGTTGGATGCCTAACCGATTGAGCCACCCAGGCGCCCCTGTTTTGGCAATTTTATTTATTTATATAGTTCTACTGTTATTCTAGTGTGGCTTCAGGAAGAAGCACGGGTCAAAGTAGGTGTTAGTTTATTATTTCATAAGTTTAATATACTTACCCCATTTTATAATTATGAAATGTTTCATGAAATAACAGAATGTATATATACATACATATAAAAGTATATTCACATATAGAATATACCTAGGTATATATGTGTGTGCATTTTTGCACATGTGCATATATATGCATCATACAATGTACTCTATCTACCCATCTATCTACCTATTGTATTTGCAAGGTGAAAGAATGATACAATGAACACCCATATACCCACCAAATAAATAAATAACCTTGTGCTTCTTC
This sequence comes from Ursus maritimus, assembly GCF_017311325.1. Classification (NCBI taxonomy): domain Eukaryota; kingdom Metazoa; phylum Chordata; class Mammalia; order Carnivora; family Ursidae; genus Ursus; species Ursus maritimus. Next base: position 81,759,486 of record NW_024426552.1, read on the forward strand.
CTGTATCCTCCCACCTCTCCACTAAAGAGAAATTTTCTGCTTAAAATTCTTTCATTATTCCTTTCAATATTTCTCACTTATGTATATTCCTGTATTAATGCTTTGCTAAATTATGTTACAGTCGTAACATATGCAAAGAAATGTTGACTTTTTTGCTCAAGTATACATTTGGTGCCTATGAGTCAGCTTTGGCTCTGTTCCATGTCTTCTTCATTTCAGGACTCAGGCTAAAGGAGTAGCATCTTATCTCAGTCTCATTGTGAAAGAAAAGGAGCAGTGGCAAAACCATGTGATGACTCTTAAAACCTCTGCTAGAAAATGGCAAATATCAATCCCATCATGTTTCACTGGCCAAACCTGTTATCAGTAAGAAGGTATATTTCAGGGAGGGACACAACAAGATACATGGCAAAGGATGGGAAATGATAGTGAAGAGTGAAAAATAATAGTAAAATTGACCACAGTCTGCTCTCTTGGTCACAAATATTCATCTCACTCTTTCATGTAATAATACACTCTCCCCATCCCCAAGGAAAACATTAAATGATGTATCCCCTCACAGCACCAGATTCTAGATCCAGGATTTTGTGATCACCTTAACATCAGATCCAGATATAGCTCCTCTTCATTTGTAGACCCATGAACTAAAATTAAAACTATCCGCTGAACATAGCAATTCTGAGCACTGGGTAATTGTTGTAAGACCCTCCATCAACGTGGGAAGAAATGCCTCTTGATTAGGCTCATTCTGCTCTCTGTGTCCAGCTCCCCCGTCCATGCTTCTAGACAACTCTTGACTCTACCCTCTGGGCAGTTTTTCCTTATCCTTTGTCTTAATTGGACCACGTTTGAAAAGGGCATTGAAAATATGCTCTCGTGGGGGTGACAATTTCCTTCTTGCTCTTAGAACAGACACAGTCTCCTTTAATCTAGGCTGATGGCTATTTTGGCAGTATGACTCTCTCAACAACTTCATCAGCTTTTTGTACCAACAGCAACACTGGCAATTTTTTTCAGGACATGCTTCTCTTTCTGTAGACTTACACAGAGGATTTTGTTGCTGTTGTTGTTTAGCTGTCAGACCTCTATGGGGGGAGCCATATGCTTAGACTCTTTTAAGCCATTTGTACACCTGAAAAGATTTATTAGCTATTGCCATAATCAGTTCAACAGAAGGCATCCTTGGCATCTTTGATTTGGTCTATGACTCCCCAAAGCTGAGTTTTAGTCAGCTGTTGTCACTCAGAGGTATTCTCAGCTTTACTTCTGATTATGAGAATAAGCTGCATCTACCAACCCTGTAAATCCCCAGCTTTCTGACTTTCTTTCATTTCTTTTCATCTTTGCTTACAAATTGGCCAATCCTTTGTGAGCTCATTTCTTTTTCTGTACCACCATGTCAAATGTAGCCAATAACAACTAGAAGTCACTAGTAATATTCTGTTTCCCAGTGTCTTAGCCTAACGTCACAAAGTCATTCAGTATATTATCTGCCTTTTATGTTATTGTCACTATAGTTTCATTAAATATTTTCCCACTGCATAATGAGTTGCCATCCTTCTAGCCTCTAATCCTGCTACCCACTAGTCTGCAACGAAGTCAGTGGGACATATCTTAGGGCTTTTGTTATGTCAGCATCTACTGTAAGGTAACAATCTCTATGGCTTACAAAAACAAAGAAGTATTTTTTACTCATGTTACATAGTTCTACATTGACTGTGGGTTGGCTGAAGCTTTAGTCCCTGTGTACTCTTCCAGGATGATGAGAACAGACCCTATCTAGGACATGCTATGCTTGTGGCAGATGGAGGAGGATGATAGTAGAACCACATGATGATTCTTGAAGTTTATTCTCCAAAGTGGCATGCATCACTTCTGCTCACATTCAATTTCAAAAGTAAGTCACATGACTGTCCAACATCAGTGTTGTAAAAAATAAAATGCACAACAGAGATAGGATAGTGAATATATTGAATAAATAATACAATGTACCACAACCCCTGAGATATTGCTTTGTTTTGTGTGTTTTGAACTTTATATAGAGAAAATCATAAACTATGTATTCTTTTGTGACATATTTTTTGGAGTTCAAGATTTTACTTGTAGATTTCATCCTCATTAATGTGTATAGTGTTGTTCACTCATCAGTACTATATAGTGTTCCACTGTGTGTGTGTGTGTGTGTGTGTATATATACACATTACAACTGTTTTGAGTACTTGTTTATTTTTCCTATTTTACACAATGCTTCTAAAAACCCTTTTATATGTCTTCCAACACATACATGAAAATGTTTTTTGGAATATATACAAGGAGTGAAATTCTGGGGCCATAGGTTTATAGATCTTCAAATGTGATCATTAATGCTGGATTTCTTTTCTAAAGTAATTATACCAATTTATACCTCAGCCAAAAATATGTAAGAGGTCTCATTGTTCCATAAAATTGAAACATTTGGTATTGTCAGACATATTAACACCACTGCCAATCAGGTAGATATCTCAGTGACATTTATATTTGTTGTATTTCTCTGTCTACATATTGCATATGTCTGTGGGCCACTCATATTCCTCCTCTGTGATATAGCTAAATGTCTCTTTGAGGCCTTTTTCTGCTGGATTATTTATAATTTTTGTATTGATTTTTAGGAGGCATTGAAAAATATTTATACATTTTCAACACTATTACTTTCTTTATTGGTTATATGTGCTTCAAATACATTCTCTTAACTGTGGCTTGCCTTTTCACTTTTAAAATGGTATCTTTGACAAACAGAAGTTTTGATTTTAATGTAGACAATTTCATCAGTGTTTTCCTTTATAGGTAGTGCTTTTTCTATCTTGTATAAGTAATCCTTGTCTACACCAATGTCATAAAGTATTATTAAATTTTGTCATGAGAATTTTAAAGTTTGGCTTTTTTATAATGAAGTCTTTGTTTTTTAAGTTTTTATTTAAACTCCAGTTAGTTAGCATTCAGTGTAATATTGGTTTTGGGTGTAGAATTTAGTGATTTAGTACTTACATACAACACCTAGCGCTCATCATCATATAATGAAGTCTTAAATACATTTGGAATTTATTTCTACATATGTGCATGATATGTGAATTAAATTTTTTTCCAACTTGAAAATCAATTGTGTAAGTATCTTTTATTGTATTCTATCATATTTATATACTTTATTCAAAGGTATATTTTAAAATTACAATTTCTAATTGTATACAAATGTAATTGATTTTATATATTGATTTTATATATTGATTTTATAGCCAGTAACCCTGCCAAATTCTCTTGCTAATTAAAAAAATTTGATTTTAGATTAATTTTTATGGAGAAATGACACTTACTTATATTAACAACTTTCTCCTTGTTTTCTAATCCTCATGCCTTGTTTATTAAAATATTTTTCTTTTATTTAACTGCTAGGAGTTTAATGGAAGTGTTGACAGTGGGTATCATTCTCTTGTTCCTAAGTTTATGAGGAAGATTTTTAACCTATTTCACCATTTACCATGATGTTTGCTGTAGCATTTTCTTCTTTTTCTCTTTACTTGATAAATACACAAATTATGTTAACAGATTTTCTAAAATTATATTAACCTTACATTTCTGGATATATCTAACTTGGTAATGTTTCTTTTTAAAAAAACTTTTTATATATAGTTAGAAATTGTTTTTTTATGTTTGTTTGTTTTTTTTTTAATCAAATCTAGGGGAGATTTAAAAATTGTGTTAAGGAATGTTGGCTATTTTTCTATACTCTGGAAAACATTCTGTAAAATCTGGATTGTCTGTTTCTTACAAGTTGATTTGAAAGTACCTGACAAAGAAACATGCCTTTTTCATCTCTTTTTTCTTTCAAAAAAGTCATTATTGTTGATTTGATTTTTATATGGTTATTGAACTATTTTGTTCTTTTGGTCTTTTTGAGTCAGTTTTGATAAAATATTCTTTTTTCCCCCTATCTTAAGTTTTCAAATTTACTGGAATAAAGTCATTCATAATATTATCTTAGTTACTTTTAATTTCGGTACACCTATAGTTATGTCCTCTTTTCAATCCTAATATTTTGTTTATTATCTTCCATTTTGTTTTCTCTTGAACAATCTTCATGGAGGTATATCTATTTTATTAATTTTTTCAAATAATCAACTTTTGGCTTTGCCGGTCATTTGTCTTTTTTTTCTGTTTTGTTATTTCCTATGATACAATTTCTGTGGATTTTTTTTTAGATATTAAAATTATTCATAGGCCACTGGGATGGACAAGGCTTTGATGTAAACCATTCCCAAATGTGGTAGTGAATAAGAATGCACACCTAAAAAAACAACTTGGTTGCATCAAAACAAAGAATATAATTTAAAAGCAGAGAATTCGTATTCTTGTTTTTCAAATGTTGTGGATCTCTTTGGTACTTTTCTTACTGATTCCTCTTTTTAATCCTGAGTTTATACAGCTGTGTCAAGACCTAGTAAAGGGATTGACTTTACTGATGGCATTCCCTTTGTGTTCCTATATGGGACATTAAAATCTAATTTAAAAATTAAAAAAACAAAACAAAACCCTGAGTTTAATACAGAAGTCACCTGGAAACTCTATAGTTCTCTAGTTCAAGATTAAAGAATAGGTCTCTTTATCTAAATTTTCTAACATCAAGATTTCTAGTGAAAGTGGCAAAATAAAAAGATGGCTTACGTGTGAAAAATACATATTGTTCTCCTGGCTTTAAGAATAATTGAGTAGTCAAAAGTAAAATTCAAGAGATTTTAATACTATATGTATAATAAAGCACTAGATACACACCTGGAGAAAAATCATCAGAAAAAGTTAGTTTGACCACAGATATGCAACGGTCATATACCCGTGATAAGAATTGGATTCCATGGTGCCATTGTGTGGCCAACCACAGCACCAGTAATCGAAGGTGAAGACCCAATGATAGGAAACAATGCTTAATTTTTTATTGTACAGTATTAGCATACTCTCAAATAAACAGGTACTTATTTTTCAGCACCATGTCCACAAAACTGTCAACTCAGCACAAAACCGTTTTTCTCCAGTAAGAAATGAGGGGCACTTGGGTGGCTCAGTAGGTTAAGCATCTACCTCAGGCTCAGGTCATGATCCCAGGGTCCTGAGATTGAGCCCTGTATTGGGCTCTCTGCTCAGGGGGCAACCTGCTTCTCCCTCTCCCTCTGCCCATCCCCCCACCCCACTTGCGCTCTCTCTCTCTCTTTCAAATAAATAAATAAAATCTTAAAAAAAAAAAAGAAAGAAAGAGAAATGAATTAGGGCCACAATGGCTTTCTTGGAAAAAAAGTATTAGTAGAAATTTAATAATTTTAGGAAGGTCTGCAACTCTTTCTTTTATTTAAGACTGAACACTTTGGTTTGCATAACTCTTGCATTAACTGAAGTCATTAGCACCAGCATTGAAGTAATTTAAGAAGTTGACATTTCTCTTATTTATATACCTGTTATATTAAAATGACTTAAGACTGTCTGAAAACTTTCAGTTTAGTCTTTGTAGAATTTGTAATCAATAACATCTGGAATTCTAGATAGAAGATCTCAATAAAATATGGGAAAATATCAAGAGAAAAGGAATCGAAAGAGAAGGCACTTAAATCATCATGTCCCTCCATATGTTTTGGTGTTCTCTTGCATGTATCTATTGCTGAACTTAGGAAAAGACAAATTTGGCAAAGATCTTCCTATCAGCAAAAACGGTGAGATGTTGATTAACGTCAGGCATTAGATAAGGGTATATTCAAAGCCCAGTTGTAGTTAGTAATCTGTCCTTAATCACTTCCTAGATTAGTATTCTGTCCTTAATTACTCACCCGAGAATACAGTTCCTCCTGCTGTCACTTTTTAGAAAGTTATCATTCCCCATGCATCATTGCCTCAGGACATCTCTCTAGGCTCTACCTCACAATTCTACTGGAGTAGTTTTTCATAATTAATTTCATTCCAATTTCATAATTTTTGCTATCAGTGACCTATTGTTTCCTAAATATTCTCCTTCAAATTGACTGATTAAAATTTTTTAAATTCATCCTAAACAATAGTATCTATGAAACAATAGGTGATATACTAGTGATCTTTCTGGTATAAATTAACATAAACTATTAACTACTAAAATTGTTAAAATATGCAACCCACTACCTTCCACTTCTGGTAATGGAAGAATTTGGTATGTAACTTGGTCTATAGTATAACAAAAGACAACTAGAAAACTGGGGAAAAACATTTTAAAAAATTATCTTGAAGGTAGTGTAGAGCCAAGAACATAATGAAGAACTTCTGGTCCAGGATCTAGGATAAGAGGCAGCCAAAAGTGAGTCTGAAATGTAGGACCACTTTTCCCCTAGTAGAATTTTCTGATTCTGGAATAAGCAACTGAGAGGCTGAAAGAAACTTCGACATCTTCATAAGGTTACAGGAAGGAAATTTCAGTCCAGAGCCCACAGGTGATGGATAGACATAGTGAACACTCTTGTTTTGGGATGAGACCACAAAGGGATATATCCCAAGGAAAAGAGTAAACAAGAAATAGATAAGTTCTTTAGTGCAGCCTTGAATTATCTTAACCCCTGAAACAGAATTAAAGTAATACCATATTATTAGAGACTATAGACATCTAAGAATGCTTGTTCCCCCAGATGTCTTACAGAAGCCCTCAGAAGGCTTCATAGAGGAAGTAATATCTCTTAGACACCACATTATTTCTATAAACAATTTAAAGCTCTAATTCCTAGCAGATAATAAAAAATAGCCCCATAAGGAGCAAGACAATATGAGAAAAACCCAGCAGAAATCCACAGCAATAGAATTTATGAGATAGGGGGTTTAGAAACAGGCATATCTAAAGACTTAAAAGTAAATCTGTTTACCATGACTCAAGAGGATAAACGACATTGTTTAGGTAGGAGAAAAAAGTTAATGGAAACCCTAAAACTGAAAACAGGAACTGAAATAAAAAACTCAACGGATGGGTCTAATAGATCTGACCCAGCCAAAGAGAGACTTAGTTACCTGGAAGATCCTTAGTGAAGTCTGTAGAAATGAAATGATGGAAAATACAGAAGAGACAGTAAAAGACATAGAGGCCACAGTGAGAAAGCATAATGTTTAAATGGAGCACTAAATATGGAGAAGAGAAATAATGGGCGTGAAGCAGGATAAAAGGGGAGATATAATCAGACTGAAGCAAATTCTGAAGTGGTAATAGCAACGAACCTCCCCAAACTAGAGAAAGACATCAAGCTATTGATTCAAGTAGCACCACAAATCCCAGGTAGAATAGCTGCAAAATAAACCCACACTGAGGAATTAAATGATAGAACTGCTAAAACCTGACAATGGAAACAAAAATCTAAAAGTGAGTCACAGAAAGATATTACTTTTAAAAGAACAACCACCAGACCAATAGCTTACTATTCAGAAAAAACAACAAATCTCACCTAACAATGAAATGATATCTTCCATGTGTTAAAACAACTGTCACCTCATATCTTCTACATTTGATGGTGAAAAACTTCTCAGAGTAACAAAATGAGGCAATTTCCCAGAAGCAGAAACACTAAAATAAACATTAAAAGATGTTCTTCAGACTGAAATGACAGAATGACAGAATGAAAAAGATCTCAGATGGAAGCTTAGAAATACTGAAAGTAACCAAACATTTAAAGAAGAAATAAATGCAAATTCTTCCAGAGAATAGAAAAAGGGGGAATATACCCTATCTCCTTTCACAAGACTAGAATAACTTTGATATGAATACCTGACAAGGATATTATGAAAAAGGAAAATTAAAGGTGAATATATTCATGAACAGAAACAAATAAAAAATTTATCTGTACACGCTTTTAAAATTCTCTATGTATGAGTCATATTTTTTGTGTCATTGACAGTTTTATTTCTTCATTTTTTAATCCTTATGCTTCATATTTCTTCTGCTTGCCTTGCTGCATTGTATTTCAGTACAATGTTGAATAAATTATTCTATTTCAGATTTCAAAGTAAAAGATTTCAGTGTTTTACTATTAAATTATGATGTTTTTCTACAGAATTTTTTGTTGTTTTGTTTGTTTCTGTTTGTGTGTATGCCCTTTATTGAATTATGGAAGTTACTTTTTGGTCTTAGTTTGCTAAGTTTTTAATTACAAATGTTGCCAAATTTTATCAAATGCCTTTCTTCCCATCTATTTAGCCATATTTTTTCTTTTTTATGAAAATGTAATAAATTACACTGATCACTGTTCTAATATTACACCAATCTCAAATTCCTAGACAAACTAGACATTCCTAGACAATTCCTAGACAAAAGTAAATACTATTACTGGTATTAGTTTGCTTAAAATTCTTACATCTATGGTCATGAATATATTCCCCTTATATTTTCTTCTTCATAATATCCTTGTTATAAAGCAACAAGAATTAAGACAGTATGGTATTGGCAAGGGATAGACAGACAGAGCAATGGAACAGAATAGAGATAGGCACAGACCCATTTACATCAGGGCACGATTTATGAAAAGACGGAGTAATATGGCTGTGGAGAAAGAATAAATGGTAATGGAAAACAGTGGGAACTTGCACCCTAACAGTTAATTAAAAAATTAAGTTCCAGGTGGATTACAGATTTAAATATATCAGGCTAAACAACAAAATGGCTGGAAAGTATTACAGGAGTGTATTTTCATGACCTTAAGATAGGAAATACTTCTCAGAAGACAAAAAACACCTTAAGTAATTGAAGAATTGATTATATTAAAATTAAGAACTTCTCATTAACAGATACCAGTAGCTTACCAACAAAAGTAGTATCCAGAATATATAAAGAAATCAATATTTTTTAAATGGCCAAATAGAAAAAATGGGGAAGAGATTTGAATAGACACTTTATAAAAGAGGATATCCAAATATTCAATACACACGAAACGGTGTTTATTTTCATTAAGAATCAGGGACATGCAAATTAAAACTATAATGAGATCTAACTATGCATATGCACCAGAATGGCTAAACTTTAAAAAAATTGACAAATATTGATGAGGATGTGGAGCAATCACATTCTGTTGGTGGTAACAGAAATTGGTATAACCACTTTGAAAACAGTTCTTATCATCTAGGAAAGTTGAATTTGCACATATACTATGATTCAACAAGTATATTCTTTTACTTTATTCCAATAGAAATGTATGTATATATATTCCAAGAGACATGTACAAGAATGTTCAAAGCACTATTAGTGTTAATAGTTGAAAACTGGAAGCAGTACAAATATCTTCAACAACAGAATGAATAAATAAACTATGGAATATTCAACAATATAATACTATAGAGCAATGAAAATGAAGAAACTAGAGCTAGATGCAACATCATGAATGAATCTCATAAGCAAAATAAAATAAAATAGCCAAACAGAAAGAACACATACAGGGTACAGTTCCATTAATAAAGAATGAAAATAATTGTTAAATCTAATTTGATGGTGTTGAGGAATGCATCTTAATTTGGTAAAACTAAGGAATGGCACAGAATCAAGTACAATGCCAGTCAAGACATTGATAAATCATTAAATTCCATATTTTGTTGTACTCATGCTTCTGTACATAGGTTTTATTCCCCAGTTTAAAAAAGGTTAAGGAATGTTCATCCCTACAGCACATAAAATCATGTCATATGTCATATGAATCCCATCTTCTGAAAGGCAGACAATATCTCTTTAGTTGACTCACATCTTTTAATTAATTAATTTGTTTTCCATAACTGGAATTACTTATCACATATAGAAGGTACCTAATAAAAACTGAAATAAACATATAATTTTTAAATTAAAAACTTCATTTATGAATCACTTAAAATTATCTCATATACCACCATTGGTTATTTGGGAAGCCATACACCAGGGTTAGATTACCTCTGTTTTAATTTGTCTGTTTTCTCAACTTTATTCTTATCAATGACCAGAGTCACAAATGTTTCTACCAAAAATGAGCCTGTCTCTGCTGGTCCAGGGCTCTGGCCTCCTTGGCTTAAGGGCCACAGGAAAAGACCGTCCCCACTACTATTAAAGCCTGGCTCTAACTCCGGCTCAAAGATTTCAAGCCAGGTCTGTAGCTTGTCCTGCTCATGGAGAGGGGAGATCACAAAGATAAACTTACCAGGTAAGAGGGAACAGTTTAAGACATCATCTTTGAAAGATGGTTAGTATTACATTCAGTCTGTTTTCCATAACAAAAGAACCACATCTTTAGTTTTTGTGTAGTTCCAGATAGCACTGTGTATTTGGAAATTCCAAGTAACCTGGAGAATACCTTGAAAAATCAACTGAGGTGAAGCTATTGTAATAGCACAAATGCTTATAATCACCCTCTATCCCATTGGCCTTGGCTTACTTTGTTTCTTAGAATAACCATATGAACCAATTTGTTCAAATTTCAAGGTTGAGCCTTGACTTAGTTTTTTACATGGGTTCTTGAAATGGATTGACACTTGGCAGTAAGTTTATTCTGCATGCTACTGTTGCATACATCTCCTACCTTGACAGCATCTTCTCCTAATCACCAAAAACATAGTTTTGGAGCAAGAAGTAAGGAGCCATTCTTGAACTGATATTCTTTCTCTCTCTGTCTCACACACACACATACACAAATAGATTATCATTTATACTTACAAAACTAACAATATACTATTTTTTTAGCATACAAATCAGGTGCCTGGAAAACATATCTACAAGTAACTCAAAATGAAAAGTGAGCACCCCAACTATGTCATTCTTCTAGAAAATAATCCTACATTTTTATGCCAACCAATCATGTATTGACTAATACATGTATATTTAGTACCAGTACTGTTAAAGTATTTTTGAAGATTAGAAAAATATAAAATATACTCCATGGTTTCAATGTGTTTACAACCTTCACAAGACGGAAAAACCAACACCAAGATGATGTTCTATAATTATGCAATATATTTTATAGTGCAGACTACATGCGTTATACTATTATGACTAATTAAAATATGGGCAATATTTGCCCGATTCCTCAGAAAGAGGCATTTAATTTTCCCTACAATATAGGCAAGGGTTAGGGAATTTAAGTAATTTGTCAAAAATGGATAGTATATGGTAAAGCCGAGACTGAAACCAGAATTTCTGTGTGTAAACCTCATGCTTTTATCCACTGTGTTCTTATAAGTCTTTGCATGGTGTTGAACACATAGTAGGTACACAGCAATTGGTTGAAGTTTTAAAAAAACATAAAACACTTTCAAATAAGAACAAATAAAATCTATACAAGGCAGGTGGATTTGTGTAGTTGACTAGAAACGGAGAGTATTACTGCCTTATTTTGGGTTCCCCCATAAACAGAACCTGAGACAAGGCCTTGGGTGAAAGTTTATTTGGGAGGTGGGCCAAGGAAGCTAGACCAAGGGAACAGTGAGAGCACTTGATGGGAAGGAACATAAAGGTTCAATATCAAATTTACAGCTGTGGAAAACAGGCTTGAGTTACCAAATCACCTAAAAATTGATCAGAATGCCTCAAAGATGGGAGGCTGATACATTCAGAGGCTCCCTTCACCCGCCGGCTGAGGGTTCCCCAGAGGCAACAAAAGCTTGTACTTCCTTGTCTATGGTTTAGCTAGAAAACTCCAGACGGAGAGGAGCCTAAGACAGAAAGCAGAAGGCAAGCACTTGAACTGAACTATTTCAATAGCAGCTGAAATCAGACATTGGCCAATGAGTCTATACGACGTACTAGAGGTACGTGCTACAGTTACCCATATTGACTTTCTAAGGATTTTAGAAATATCTTCCAAGAACATGCAAAAACAATAGTACTATCTCTTAATATCTAATCAAATAGCACTGACATATTTTGCTCTGTGTGTCAAAAAATTTGACCAATTTTGGTAAAATTTACTAAAAGACACTCTACCTTAAGTTTAATTTGTGGCTTAATTTGAAACAAAATGGAAGCCAATCCACTTAACATGTGGGACTCCCTCAAATTTGAATAAACTTGAATAAATTTTAATGAAATTTGCTACAAGCGTGCATTTATTCCTTTCATGTTTATAGAACACCTGTTCTGAAACGGTATCTACAATGCTGAATCTGACACCAATCCTACCCTCAATTGGTTTAGAGTCATTTGGATTCATCACATCATGAGACATTACTGGGCATTACTGATTCCATAGAAACTGGCAAAGGCAGAATACTGGGGTGGTCCAGATGCTTAGAGGGCAGATTCAGTTAAAGTGTTGGAGGAGTCCAGGCTACCAGAAAGAAGAGGACCTCTGGAGAGAACAGTAATAAGTAATAGATGATGGACGAGCCAGATAAGTACAATACAAAACAACAGGGATGACATAAGGAGTTAGAAGCCTTGCAACAAATTATACAGAGTAACATGCTAAAAAAGGCAGGCTGGCAGCTGTTAGGTATCAGCAGGTAGCAGCTCTGGAGGCTGGGCAGGTTACCAAGAATATGACTCAGGCACAGGGATCAAGAACATTGTTAAACTCATAAGAGCATTTCAAGTTGTTGGAAGCTATACCACAGGGACAAAAATCTCAGTGTATTTCTCTCTCAAGCTACATGTCAATGATAGGTTGGCTGGGATCTCCACTCTATGTGGTCCTCACTCTAGGATCAGGCTAACAGAGCAGCCGCATCTAGGGAATTACCAGATGTCATGATGGGGGGTGGGTGGAGGAGAGAAGTGGGTTGAATTATACACCAGGCCTAAACCTTCACTCTGAATGTGACTTATACTACTTCTGCCCACATTTAATAGTCCAAAGTGAGTCATATGGCCAGACCTAACTTCAAAGGGACTGGGAAAATAGTATCTCTTTATGAGATACTTATGAAAAGGCAGAGGACTAATATACAAGTCTTACTCATGGAAAAGGAAAGGGTGAATGGATATATATACGTATATAACAAACGCACATTTGAATCAACAAAAACATAATGTTGTGATTGGTTCTGAATGTGTTCCAAACTAAAATGTGTTTTAAAATATTAACAAATGAAATATATTTCTCAGCAATGTCTTTTATCAAAGGCTCCTTGCCTTCCTCTTAAAGACCATATACTTTACAAGTTCACTCTATATTCAGAAAGTACCAGGCCCAAACTAAAACGTCATTCTAGAATTGTCAACTCTAAGGCAACATATCTGCAAGGAACAGATATGTTCCTTGAAGGGAAAGGAAAAAGGGAGACTGCTTGCAGTACTTGCCTGGTGAGAATGCAAGGAGGGAGCCTAGATAGGTTTGAGGGTTGAACACAAACCAAGTGACCACATTGAAAGGGATGGTCCTAAAAGGTTATTCTTTTCTGATTCTTTCACTGTTCACCACTTTGAAATATGTAGTCCTTAATTCTTAGGGCAGAGAAGTCAAGGAAATTAAGTCTTAAGCCTTCGCCTCATAATACTAGGCCTGGCTATGATCACAAGATGCAAAAATGTCAAATTCAGAATGTTTCATCTCGTTATTCTCATTCTAGTCTACATCTTTATATATTTTTAAAACCCCAACTATACAAGTAAAATAAAGCAAAATTGAGGCTGCAAAAAGAGAAATTCACCACCTCTTAGAGTTTTTTTTTTTTTTTCCTAGACCTATACCTTCTTGCCTTATTTCCTCTTGCTGAGTTTCAGCAGCATTGGCTACCCTTTCCACAAGAGATGTAAACAATAAGTAAGTTTATAAAAATGCTCTAGGTGTAGACCTAGAAAGGCCTTTTCTGTTTGTTAAAATACTGACACATCTATCCCTTCCCAGTCCTTACGGAAATGGTACAAGATCGCTAAATGGGTTTATATCTATCAGTGACTGAGTCTTGCAATGATCCTTATATTCATCATGCTTTTTGGACCTACAAATTGTCAAGCTCCATGAATTTGTCTCTGTTTACATCCTCCTTAATCTTTTCCTCCCAACGTCTAGTATAGTTGAATAAATTCTGGCTTTTTAAAAGTTTCTGGTTTTGTCAGAATGGCTAAAAGTAAGAACACAAGAAACAACAGGTGTTGGCAAGGATGTGCAGAAAGGAGAATCCTCTTGCACTGTTGGTGAGAATGCAAACTGGTCCAGTCACTCTGGAGAACAGTTTTGAGGTTCCTCAAAGAGTTAAAAATAGATCTACCCTATGATTCAGCAATTGCACTAGGTATTTACCCCAAATGATACAAAAATACAGATTCAAAGGGATACATACAAGTTTATAGCAGCATTATTAACAATAGCAAAACTATGGAGGGAGCCCAAATGTCCATTGACTGATGAATGGATAAAGAAGATGTGGTATATATATGTACAATGGAACATTATTCGGCTACCAAAAAGAATGAAATCTTGCCATTTGCAACAAAGTGGATAGAACTAAAGGGTATTATGCTAAGCGAAATAAGTCAGTCAGAGAATGAAAAATACCATATGACTTCACTCATATGTGGAATTTAAGAAACAAAACAGATGAACATATGGGAAGGGGAAAAGAAAAAGAAAGGAGAAAGGGAAACAAGCCTTAATTGACTTTTATTTTTTTTATTTTTTATTTTTTTTAAGAATTTATTTATTTATTTGACAGAGATAGAGACAGCCAGTGAGAGAGGGAACACAAGCAGGGGGAGTGGGAGAGGAAGAAGCAGGCTCATAGCGGAAGAGCCTGATGTGGGGCTCGATCCCATAACGCCGGGATCACGCCCTGAGCCGAAGGCAGAAGCTCAACCGCTGTGCCACCCAGGCGCCCCCTTAATTGACTTTTAATGATAGAGAACAAACTGAGGGTTGATGGAGGGAGGTGGGTGGGAGATGGGATAGATGGATGATGAGTATTAAAGAGGGCACTTGTGATGAGCACTAGGTGTTGTATGTAAGTGATGAGTCACTGAATTCTATTCCAGAAACCAGTATTGCACTATATGTGAACCAACAAAGTTAGAAGAAAGAAAGAAAGAAAGAAAGAAAGAAAGAAAGAAAGAAAGAAAGAAAGGAGGAAGGAAGTTAGGAAGTTGAGAAGAGCATGCTTAGTTGATGAGATTTTGTTTGGGGAGCTGTTTGGAATTTTCTTTTATTCAAGTAATCCAGAAAAATTGTCTAAGAAAAAAGTCCAAATTCTGACATGTAAAATGATTTTTTATACAGACCTACCACTTTTTGGAGAAGTCTTCACCATAAAGAAGTAATGTTTTTTAAGATTTTATTTATTTATTTTAGAGAAAGGGAGGGAGAGCACAGAAGGAGAGTGAGAGGGAGAAGATGACTCCCCACTGAGCAGACAGCCCAAGGTGGAGCTCTATTCCAGGACCCTGAGATCATGACCTGAGCCAAAGACAGACGTGTAACCAACTGAGCCACCCAGGCACCCTAAGCCATAAATAATTAATTTCTTAGGTGTGAAGATTAAGAGGAAAACACTTCCCATTTTCCATGAAGTACAAGGAAAATATAAATTGCAACTTATTTTTAAAAAAACGTTTCTGGGTTTTTTTTTTTGGCTCCTATGGCAATGTGTAATCAGATTCTTTTCCTACTACTCTGTCTTCATTAATGACTTCTTTTCTTATCCTGATTATCTAAAAGGGTAAGCTATTCTTTAAGGGTCTGTTCTGAGTGATCTTTTCTTTCCCNNCATTTTCTCTCTGGACCACATCATGTCTCCCAAGGATTCAAATGTGGCCTCTATGTGAAAGGCATTGGAACTGGTATTATTAATCTTGACCTCTCTCCAGAGCATGAGACATTTCCACCCACCTCTGAGTATAACACACACACATACATTTAAAAAAAATACAGCAGGTTCTCAGGGCAAAACTCTCTACTGAATAAATTCCTAACTCCACTACACACTGTAAAGACTTTAATGATCCTACTCCAGTTTAATTTCCACCCGATTCGATTCCTGTTCTATTCCACGTCAGGCATCCCATACTTCAGTGAAACAGAGCTCCTCACTGTTCTCCTTACACCGCCAATTCACTCCCCTGGGCATGCTCACCTTATTTCCACACCCTACTCAGACTTTAATGGGAATGGCTTACAAGATGATTTCACGAACTTCAAGACTACACAAATGCAAACGAGATGTGAACAGACCTCGAAAGGAAGTTACCTGCAGCAGTCAGAAACGCATCTCACTCTGTTCACTTTGTTCAGAATGTTGGCAGAACCTCAAGCCTGTTCAAAACAAAACTTGTTTTCTCCTTGATGCTCATACCTTTGCACTCTACTTGCTTTTCCAGAGAGGCAATTTTCTCTTCATTTTCAAATTCCCTCATACTCTCCTCCTGCTCAGCCTTTCTATACTATTTCCCAGGAAATAATCAAGCTTTCTCTTTCTTTCTCTTTCTCTCTCTTTCTGAGGGGCTATTAAGAGGCCGTTGCTTCTGTTCCTCCGTTTCTCTCCATCTCCCTACTCTCCGCTCTCATTCATCATTTGATTCTATACAGAAAACACCGGCACACAGTAGCCATCTGTAGCAACCACTTTCAACTTTATTCCCCTACCTTGTTTTTCTCTAGCCTACTTCTAAACAAACATTGACATAACACTCAGATTAGATAGCAGAGGCATCCTCTAATATATGTATGAGTGCACATGCGCACGTGCAAACACACACACACACACACACACACACACACGTAACGTTTGGAACTTTTAAGTTACTAGCTAACTCTAGACTCACATTTTTATTTTTGGTTTGCTCTCCCCAGATTAGCTAGTTCATGACCCACGAAACCACTCTGAGCAGAGCCACCAGGGGAAGTTATCTTGATCTCATCATCATTTCTCAGGAAAAAAGTCAGAGTGTATGTGAGAAGGCCAAAGGTCCAGGATGTGGAAAAGGATTCACTGCAGTAAAGTCTTCAAAGGAGAGAATGGGGTGATAATGTTACCTCCATTTTTTTATTCTTTTGTTGATTTCCTTTTGGACCTGTCAAATGAGGTGCTGAGATGAGCCCTCTCCTTCCTAGAGCTCAACAATCTAAGTGAAGATTCTACAAACACCCCCTGGATAAAGGAGATAAAGCCCAACGGGGACAATGTAAAGAAGAAAGTAGCGCAGAGCTTATGGATTCCATTACTAGATACAGCCCAACTTGGACAATGAACCGCAGCTTTATCACTAGAATAGCAGCCTCCTTTTTCTACCTCTGGGTGATGAAAGGCTCCAAGTTCAGATGTCTGCAAAATGAATAAACAAGCCTGACTGCACTCAAGTGGACTCATCTTACACTGTGTTTACAAGTTAGAATAGGTGTGCAACAAACCATGAATCATGGGCTCTGATTATAATAAAACATGTTATCATCCATGTCTCTACAAAGTGGGAAAGGGGTTTGATAATATATTAGGGTGTGGTAGAAAACAAGAACTGGGAAGGCAGGCAGTCATAGATTTCAACCTTACTCTTGTCACCTAAGAGCTTAATAATCTCAGACAAGTTAATTTAACATCTCTGAGGTTCAGTTTCCTCATTTAGAAAAACCAGAGGCAAGAATACATATTTCATATGGTAGTTTTGAGGGTGAAATGAAGTGACATAAATGAAAGTGCCTGGTGCAATGCAAGGAAAACGGTGGTGCTCACAAGCTGTTTCCCCTCCCCCTCCACACTTGCCCTCCACTGTCCTCCTCATCGTACTACTTCTATCATGAGTGGGGAAGCCAGGTGAGCAGCAAGAACTGGTGAGGATTAAAGAAATAACATAAGTATCCAGCACAAGGCTTGGGCTTAATCACTCAGCAAATATTGTCCTTGTTCTCCTTTAAAATATGAGCTAATTTTGGCCAAGATCCTCTAGGCATCTAATACCTAGCAACTGCCCCCAGATTTAGAGAACTATAAGGTAGTAATGATCCTCTCGCTCCTTACTACTCACAGTGTGGTGTTTGGACTCACAGCATCAACACCATCTGGTAAATTGTTAGAAATGCAGACTCGCAGCTCCACCCCAGATCCACTAAAATAAAATCTGCATTTTAACAATCCCCAAGTATATGCACCTGTAAAGGTTGAGATGCATCACCCTAGCCAAAACTCTGGAACCCCTGTAAGAATTAAGAGCAAGCCAAATACTTCCTATTTAACTGTACAATGTGAAAGTTCACATATTGGAACTGAGTAGACAAAGTCCACTTTCTTGTTTTAACGTCTTCTTTGAATCAGGGGTGAACATTGCTGACACTAATGCTGGATTGTAAAAATGTACATTTAGGAGATAAGGTGCTGTGGGGTAGTGGCTCAGATCACAGTCTTGGCTTGGTTGCACAAATATGAATTTAAATCTTAGTTCCACTAATGATTAGCTATGTGAATTGGAGCAGTTTCTCATCTACAATATGGAATTGATAATAATACCTACAGTCTTTGTGGGGATTAAGTGAAATTATGATTGCAGAAGGCCTAGCACACAGTAAGCCCTCAGAGAGGACAGAGGCAGTATGTATGAAATGATATGAAAGGAAAAGGCTTCTGAATATTCAGACTTCCACCCATAGATCGAATGTAGCTACTGCATTGGTCCACTACTAGGGCACAGAGGAACTCCATTTAGGGAGAATATGATCAGGACCTTCAGCTTTCACAGGAGAATGGAATCTCCCCTGATGCATTGACAGAGATCACCTATGTTCAAAGCTCTGTTCTCATGGGTTGTTCAAGAAGGAACTGACAACCAGCCTCCGAAAATTCATCCAAACCCTCTTAGACACCTGGGAAAGTTAGAAAAGTTGGAGATATGCTATTTTCATCTTTTCTTCAAAGTTTTCTAAGTTCTATACTTGATTTAAATTTTATCTCCAGAAAATTTCATAAGGCCTAATTATTTCACCTTTCTGCTTATATTAATAAATAAATTAATTAATAAATTAATAAATTCTTTAAGAGGTTAGAAGGAAAATATTGTCTCTCCATAAAATATACATATTTCTTTTTGTCAGATAATAATAATTACATAATTAATCATGCCTACCTTTGAATTGGTTGCTAAGGTGTTCTGAGGTATATAAGCTAATTCACAGTAGCATTATTAGCTCAAGTGGTTTGTGTATTCACTATAAAATTATACTGACAGACAATAAAGTGGATTTGAATAAACAGAGATACGATATTATTGGATGACAAGGCAATATTATAAAAAAATCCATTATCTCCAAATTATTCTGAAAATTTAATGAAATCTATTTAAATTTCTGGGGGATTTTTTGGAAGTTTGCAAAATAATAAAAAATGTCCAGGGGAAAAAAAGTTTTTTTAATGAGGTACAGTGGCTTCCTTTTTAAAACAAT
Source organism: Ursus maritimus (assembly GCF_017311325.1). Classification (NCBI taxonomy): domain Eukaryota; kingdom Metazoa; phylum Chordata; class Mammalia; order Carnivora; family Ursidae; genus Ursus; species Ursus maritimus. Next base: position 81,778,808 of record NW_024426552.1, read on the forward strand.
AATTATATAGTAATAATAATAATTGGAAGGGTGTAATATTAGTGTCAGAATTGGATCCATGGAATTCAAGAAACATATTTGAGTATATTTAAGAAATTAACATACCAATAAGGTACAATTTCTAATTGCTAGATAAAAGAATCACTCAATAAATGGTATTGAATAACCAACTCTAAGTGGAGAAAAAAATAAAGTTAGATCCCTACCTCACATCTTACACAAAAGCAACTGTTAGATGGATTAAAGATTTAAATATAAAATATGAAAATATGATAGTACTTTAAAATGTAGATGAATTCTTGGCCATAGCCTTGAGGTGTGGACAGAAAGTTTAATCATAACACCAGTGAGGAGAAAATAAAGAAAAATATTGGCATTTCACTATATTAACATTGAACACTTCTGAGAAAAAGCACAATGAAACAAAAGGCAAATGTTAAATTAAGAAAAAAATACTAAAAATCCGCTTAGACAAAAGGTTACTAGCCACGTATAAAGTGGTTTAGAAGAAAGATGAACTGTTTGAAAGAAAAATGATAAGTAATAATATACAATCCACAAAAGAATATAAAATGGCCAGTAAACAGATTTTTAAAACTTCTCTCTCACACCAAAGAGATACAGATCAAACAAGACTTTAAAAATTTTATTATTTTTAAAGATTTTATTTATTTATTTACTTGACAGAGAGAGCAGGCAGAGGGGCAGAGGGAGAGGAGACAGAGAATCCCAAGCAGACTCCCTGCTGAGCAATGGGCCGACTCAGGGCTCCACCTCACAGACCCTGAGATCATGACCTGAGCGGAAACCAAGCATCAGTTGCTAAACTGACTGAGCCACACAGATGCCCCCAAACAAGACTTAAAAAAAAAAAAAAAAAGGTTTCAGATTGTCGTTAAGAATTTGGGGAAGAAAGAGAAAAAATATATAGAAGAAAATGAAAAAGTTATCAATGAACTAATTAATAGTAATACTAATACTAAAAATGCATATGCATGAGTATAGATTCAAAAATTATAAACAAAAATGCCATATTCACTCCTCTCTAGATGATTTAAATAATCTAATTTTTGGGTGGCATTATCTTTTCATTCAGTTTTTAAAATAAAAACTATACACTTAAGTTATACAACACAATTTGATACACATTTACATAGTAAAATGATGACTACAGTCGAGTTAATTAATATATTATCACCTCACACAGTTGCAGCTTTTGTGTGCATCGAGTGCACCTGAAATCGACACTCTAAGCAATACTGTTTAATACAGTATTATTAAGGATAGCCATTATGCCTGCACATTAGATCTCTAGACTTATTCATCCTATGTAAGACAAAAAATAAGAAGTGTTGTACATAACAGTTTGTAGCCTTTATCCAATATCTCCCCATCTCCTCTACCTCTCCCACAGCCTCTGCTAACTACTATCCTACTCTTTCTGCCTCTGTAATTTTGATCTTTTCTTTAGATTCCATATTTAAGTAAGAACATAGTGTTTGTCTTTCTCTGTCTGGCTTTTTTCACTTAGCATGATGTCCTCCAGGTTCATCCATTTTGTTGCAAATGGCGGGATTTCCTTCTTTCTCATGGCTAAATAATATTCCATTGTATATATATATGCTACATCTTCTTTATCCATTCAGCCACTGATGAACACTTAGGTTGTTCCCATGTCTTGGCTATTGTAAATAATGCTACAAAGAACATGAGAATGCAGTTATCTCTTCAAGATACTGATTTTACTTTCTTTGGATATATAACCAGAAATGGGGTTGCTGGATCATATGATAGTTCTGTTTTTTAATTTTTTGAGGGACCTCCACATTGTATTCCATAATGACTGTACAAACTTACATTCCCACTAATAGTGTCATATTCTTCCCAACATTTGTTATCTTTTGTCTTTATAATAATAGTCATTCTAAGAGGTGTGAGGTAATACCTCATTAGGGTTTTGATTTGCATTTCCCTATGACTGGTTATGTTGAGCACCTTTTCATGTACCTATTGGCCATCTATATTTTTGGCCATTTTTCTCCTTTCTACTTCAATAATTTCTTCTTTATTCTTCATTAATGTCTGTCCTTTCTCATGTCTCTTTCGTTGTTTTTAAATTATTTATGCAAATGCTTAGCTCACTTATTGATTCTTCATCTTTTTAAGAAATGTCTATTCAGGTCCTTTGCCCATTTTTAAAGTTAGGTTATTTGTTTTCTTGTAACTGAGTTGTTTGAGTTCCGTATATATTCTGGGTGCTAACCCCTTATCAGATACGTGATTTGCAAATATTTTCCCATTCCATCGGTTGTATCTTCATTCCTTTGATCTTTGTTTTGTTTGCTGCGCAGAAGCTTTTTAGTCTGATGCAATCCCATTTCTCTATTTTGCTTTTGTGGCCTGTGTTTTTGGGGGTCATATCCAAAAATCATTGCACGAACCAATGTCAAGAATCTTTTTCCCTTTTTTTCTCCTTACAGTTTTATGGTTTCAGTTCTTACATTTAAACCTTTAATCCATTTTCAGTTGATTTTATGTGAAGTGAGATAAGGGTCTGATTTAATTCTTCCGTGTGTGGAAAACCAGTTTTCCCAACACCATTTATTGAAGAAACTGTCCTTTCCCTACAGTGTGTTCTTGGCACCTTTGTCAAAAATCAATTGACCATAAATGTCTGAATTTATTTCTGGGCTCTCTATTCTGTTCCATTGGTCTCTACATCTGTTACTATGAAAGTACCAACCATCAACCATGCTGCTTTGGTTACTATGCCTTTGTAGTATATTTTGAAATCAGGCAGGGTGATGCTTCCAACTTTTTTTCTTTTCCCCTCAAGATTGCTTTGGCTATTCAGTTTTGTGTGTGTGTGTGTGTGTGTGTGTGTGTGTGTGTGTGGTTCCATATTAATTTTAGGATTTTTTTTTCTATTTCCGTAAAAAAGTCATTGGAATTTTTATATAGATTGCATTGAATCTGTAGATCACTTTGGATAAATTTTTCATTTTTATTAATATGGAATTGAATCAGTAAAATTTTAATTTCTAAATTTCAATTTTATTATTATCACTTTTTCCATTTATATATCTGTGTTTACCAATTATTTTTCCTTTCCTTAATTTTCCTTAAGTCTCCAACACAGACTTAAGTTTATTTATTTGCGCCTTCAAAGAATGTATTCTAGGATTATACATTCAACCATTTTTCTCCTTTCTACTTCAATAATTTCTGCTTTATTCTTCATTAATGTCTGTCCTTTCTCATGCCTCTTTGGTTGCTTTTAAATTGTTTATGCAAATGCTTAGTTCACTTATTGATTCTTCCTTCTTTAATAATAAAGGCGCTTAAGTTTATGAATTTTCCTCTGTATGAATTAGCTGCATCCCATACATTTTGATATATAGTGATTTTGTTAATTTCTGAGGTTTTTAGTTCTTTGAAAAATATTTTTTAAATAGGTTATTTAGTCTTTTGTGGCTTAATGTTGTTCATTTTTTATTTTTAGATTTTTTGCATCATCGTTGAAGTATAAGTATTCATAGTTTTTTGGCATTTATTTAAGCTTTCTTTGCATCCTAGGATATAAGCAACCTCTGCAACTTTCTTTTGATGTTTGAAACACAGATACTCTCTGTTACTAGAGTATGAAGTTCATACATATTTAAGCAAGGTTACCAATGACAGTGGTATCTCCTCTGTCTTCTGTCTTATAGGTGAAAATCTCAAAAAGGTATGCAAAAGCCTTCTACTATAATTGTGGTTTTTTAAACCCGGAATTTCTAAGTCTCTAATTTTATGTATTTCAATATAATGCTAGTGAACGCATAAGGGATATCACTGCTACAGCTTCCTTGTAAAATGTATTTGAACAACGTAAAATATAAGTCTTTTTGAGTGAGGAATGATGGCAGAGTAGGAAGATCCTGAGCTCACTCCCACACACACACCAAGGCAACAACTACGTATAATGCAACTCACTCAAACAACCTGAAGATAATCAGAACAGATCTTCCACTGTTAAAGACAAAAAGAAAAAGCCACATCAAGAAGAGTAGGAGGGGTAGAGATGAGATCAGAAACCCAGCCTCCATGTGGCAACCGACAAGTAGGAGGGATATCACAGTCATGGAGGGTCCTCCCTAAGGAGCAAGGGCATCAAGGCTTACCCCTGGCTCTGGGGACATACAATGGGAATAAGAGCCCCCATAATATCTGGCTTTGAAAATAAGTGAAACTTCACTCTGGGAGTGCCAGATGGCTGTAGGAAACCAAGACTCTGCTCTTAAAGGGCCAGCACACTATACACTCAGCTTGAGATCCAGCACAGAAGGAACAGTTTGAAAAGAACCTGAATTACTCATGAAAACAATTTTACTAATTTCAAGGTGTGTTCTGGAGGGGAACGGATCCCCAGTAGCTTTCTCTGGGAAAGAAAATACTCATAGGTGTCATTTTTCTTGCCCTCATTCAGCCTAGTTTGCCAGATGCTTACAGGAGCCAGTTCTGATACTATTCAGCTTGTTGGCGCTGCTTGCCCCGTGGATCCACCTCAGCAGGCAACCCTTAAAGCAGGTCCTGCCCCGCCACACCTTGTGGACAGCCTCAGTCAAAATCAGCATGTCCCCAAAGTGACTATTACCCCACCACACTTGGCAAGCAGCCTCAGCTGGGACCTGCACCCCTCCAAAGCAACTCCTGCCCTGGGGAAAGGGGAGCAGCCCTACCCAACAGCACACCCACAGCGGGTGCAACTGGGCCTTTCAGCCAGCAGTTCCAGGGGCTGGCCCCACCTACCAGCATGCCTGCAGCAACTACAGCCACACCTCTCAGCCAGCCATATTGGGCCTATTGCCAGCCCTGCGCACTACTGCACCTGCAATAGTTGTAGCCTATCATTGCAGACAGCCCAACTGAGGGCCAGTCCTACCCACTAGCATGCCCACAGTAGTCATAGCTAAGTCACAACAGGAGGTCACAAAACCCACACTTGGAACACTAGAGCATCTAGTTGCATCTAGTTCTGGTAACAGGAAGGAAGGGTTGCTCCACTGGGCCCCAGAGGACACCTTCTATGTAAGGCTACTACTTTCAAGACCAGGAGATGTGGTTCATCCACCTAATTCACAGAAACAAACACAGAGAGTGAGACAAAATGAGGAGAAAGAGGAATATGTTTCAAATGAAAGAATAAGACAAAACCTCAGAACAAGAACTAAACAAAACAGAGGTAAGCAATCTACCTGATGAAGAATTCAAAGTAATAGTCATTAAGATGTTCACCGGACTTGAGATAAAAGTGGATGGATCCCACGCGAACTTCAACAAAAAGACAGAAGATATAAAAAAGAACCAATCAAAGCTAAAAGAACACAATAACTGAAATGAGAAATACACTAGAGGAAATCAACAGCAGACTGGCAGATACAGAAGAACAGATTAGTGATCTGGAAGACAGGGTAGTAGAAAGTACCCAAGCTGAACAGCAAAAAAGAGAGAGAGAGAGAATTTTTAAATGAGGTCAGGTTAAGGGACCTCTGGAACAACATTCAGTGTACTAACATTCATAATATAGGGGTCCCAGAAGGAGAAGAGAAAGAGAAAGGGGCAGAAAATTTATTTGAAAAATTTCCCTAATTTGGAAAAGGTACAGACATCCAGGCCCAGGAAGTAAAGAGAGTCCCAAAAAAGATGAGCCCAGAGAGATCTACAACATGACACATAATAATTAAAATGTCCCAAAATAAAGATAAAGAAAGAATCTTAAAAGCAGCAAGAAAAAAGCCCATAGTTTCATGTAAGGGAAACTCAAAACAATGGGATATTACTCAGCCATAAAAAAAAAAAAGAGAGAGATCTTGCCATTTGTGACTACATGCATAGACCTAGAGGGTATTATGATATGTGAAATAAGTCAGAAAAAGACAAATACCATATTACTTCATTTATATGTGGAATCTAAAAAATAAAACATGAACAAATAAACAACAAAAAAGCATAAACAGACTCATAGAGAACAAACTGGTGGTTGCCAGAGGGAATGGGGGGTGGGTGGGCAAACTGAGGTGAGTGGGAAATACCAGTTTTCAGTTATAGAATAAATAAGTCATGCAGATGAAAGGCAATATAGGGAATATAGTCAATGGTATTATAGTGGGAATATAGGGAATGGTATTGTAATAACACTGTAGGGTGACAGAGGATAACTATACCTGTGGTGAGCATAGCATAATGTATAGAAGTGTCAAATCATTATGTTGTACATCAGAAGAAGAAGAAGAACAAGAACAAGAAGAAGAAGAACAAGAACAAGAACAAGAAAATTTTTAAATAAAAGCAGCAAGAAAAAAAGCAAATAGTTACATATAATCAAAACCCTATAACACCATCAGCTGACTTTTGAGCAGAAATTTTGCAGACAGAGGGGGTGGCATGATATATTTAAGATGCTAAAACAAAAAAGACCTACAAGCAAGAATGTCTACCTGGTAAGGTTATAGTTCAGAACTGAAGGAGAGATAGAGTTTCCCAGACTAACAAAAGTTAAAGGAGTTCATCACTATTAAACCAGCCTTACAAGAAATGTTAAAGGGACTTCATTAAGTGAAAAAGAAAAGGCAATAGCTAGAAGTAGAAAATTATGAACAGAAAAAATTTCACTGGTTAAAGCAAACATATAGTAAAGGTAGTGGATCAATTACTTATAAAGCTAGTATGAAAGTTAAAAGACAAAAGTAGTAAAATCAATTATATCTACAAAAACTAGCAAGGGATACACAAAATAAAAACATGTAAAATATGATATCATATACATAAAAAGTGGAGGAGAGCATTAAAATGTTGTAAGAATGTATTCAAATTTAAGCAACCATTAAATCAATATAGACTTCTATATAGATAGGAGATTATGTATGAACCTCGTGGTAACTACAAACCAAAAATCTATAATAGATGTATAAAAAATAAGGAGAAAGGAATCCAAGCATAACATTAAAGGAAATCATTGAATCACAAAGGAAAAGATCAAGAAAAGAAGAAGAGAAGATTTAGAAACCAATCAGAAAATAATTAGCAAAATGGCAATAAGTACATACAATAAATACTTTAAATGTAAATGGACTAAATGCTCCAATCAAAAGACATAGGGTGATTGAATGGGTAAAAAAACAAGATCCATATATATGCTGCTCACAAGAGATTCACTTCAGACTTAAAGACACAAACAGACTGAAAGTGAAGAGATGGTAAAAGATATTCCACACAAATCGAAGAGAAAATTATATCAGACATATAGACTTTAAAACAAAGACTGTAATAAGAGACAAAGAAGGGCATTACACACTGATAAAGGGATCAATCCAACAAGAGGATGTAACAATTGCAAATATCTATGCACCCAACATAGGTGCACCTAAATATATAAAGCAAATATTAACAGACATAAAGAGAGAAATTGACAATAATACAATAATAGTAGGAAACTTTAACACTTCACTTATATCAATGGATAAATCATCCAGACAGAAAATCAATAAAGAAACAGTGGCTTTGAATGACACGTTAGACCAGATGGACTTAACAGATACACACTAAACATTCCATCCAAAAACAGCAGAACACACATTCTTTTCAAGTGCACATGGAATACTCCCCAGGACAGATCACATATTAGGCCACAAAATAAGTCTCAATAAATTTAAGAAGACTGAAATCATATCAAGCATTTTTTCTTACCATAATGGTATGAAACTAGAAATCAGTTATATATATATATATATACACACACGTGTGTGTGTGTGTGTGTGTGTGTGAGAGAGAGAGAGAGAGAGAACATGGTTGAAATATGTATATGTATCGTATATGGTTGAAAAAACCATCATATATACGTTATATATATATGTGTGTATATATATGTATATATAGTTGAAAAAACACAAGTACATGGTAGCTAAGCAACATCTTACTAAACAAAAAGAGTCAAATGAAGAAATCAAAGAGGAAATTTTTAAAAATACCTTGAAACATATGAAAATGAAAACACATGATTCAAAATCTTTGGGACACAGAAAAAACAGTTCTGAGAGGCAAATTTATAGAAACAGGCCTACCTCAAAAAACAAGAAAAATCTCAAACAGTCTAACCTCACACCTAAAAAAAAAACTAGAAAAAGAAGAACAAAGAAAGCTCAAAGTTAGTAGAATGAAAGAAATAATAAAAATCAGAGCAGAAATAAATGAAAGACTATAAAGACAGTTAAAAAATCAAAGAAACAAAAAACTGGTTATTGGAAAAGATAAATAAAATTGATAAACCTTTAGCTAGACTCGTCAAGAAAAAAAAAAACAGAAAGGACTCAAATAAATAAAATCAGATATAAAAGAGAAGTTACAACCAACACCACAGAAATCCAAAGGATTATAAAAATCTACTATGAAAAATGATATGCCAGCAAGTTGGATAACCTAGAATAAATGGATAGATTCCTAGAAACATACAATCTTCCAAAACTGAATCAGGAAGAAATAGAAAATCCAAACAGACCAATTATTAAGAATAAAATTGAATCAGTAATCAAAAATCTCCCAATAAACAGAAGTCCAGGACCAGATGGCTTCCCAGGTGAATAATACCAAACATTTAAAGAAGAGTTAATACCTGTATTTCTCAAACTATTCCCAAAAAATAGAAGATGAAGAAATGCTTCCAAATTCATTCTACAAAGCCAGTATTACCCTAATATCAAAATCAGACAAAAATGCTACAAAAGAAATTACAGACCAATAGCCCTGAAAAACATAGATGCAAAAATCCTCAACAAAATATTAGCAAACTAAATTCAAAATATATTAAAAGGATTAATCACCCTAATCAAGTGGGATTTATTCCAGGAACGTAAGAATGGTTCAATATCCACAAATCAATCAATATGCTACATCATATCAACAAAATGAAGGATAAAAATTATATGATCATCTCAATAGATGCAGAAAAAGTATTTGACAAAATTCAACACCTGTCAGGATAATAACTCTCGATGGGTATAGAGGGAACATGCCTCAACATAATAAAGGCTATATATGACAAACCCACAGTAACATCATACTCAATGACGAAAAGCTAAAAGCTTTTCCTCTAAAGTTAGGAACAAGACAAGGATATCCACTCTTACCACTTCTATTCAACATAGTACTTTAAGTTCCACCCACAGAAATTAAACAAGAAATAGAAATAAAAGGTATCCAAATTCATAAGAAGCAAAACTGTCACTATTTGCAGATGACATGATACTATATATAGACAACCCTAAAGACTCCACCAAAAAACTGAGCTAATAAATGAATTCAGTAAAGTTGCAAGATACAATATTAATATACAGAAATCTGTTATGTTTCTACACACTAAAAATGAACTAGCAGAAGGAGAAATTAAGAAAACAATTGCACCAAAAAGCATAAAACACGTAGGAATAAACTTAACCAAGAAAGTGAAAAACTTGTACTGTGAAAACTATAAAACACTGATGAAAGAATTTGAAGATGACACAAATAAATGGAAAGATATACCATGCTCATGGATTGGAAGAATTACTATCATTAAAATGTCCATACTACCCAAAGCAATCTACAGATTCAATGAAATCCCTATCAAAATACCAATAGTATTTTTCACAGAACTAGAAGAAATAATCCTAAAATTTATATGGAACCACAAAAGAACCCAAATAGCCAAACAGTCCTGAAGAAGAAGAACGAAGCTAGAGGTATTGAAATCCCAGATTCCAAATCATACTACAAAGCTATACTGACCAAAACAGTATGTATAGGAATCGCACAAAAATAAATGCATAAATCAATGGAACAGAGAGCCCAGAAATAAATCCACATTTTTATGGCCAATTAATCTATAGTAAAGGAGATAAGAATATACAATGAGGAGAAAACTGTTTCTTCAATACATGGTGTTTGGAAACACTGGACAGCTAAGTGCAAAAGAATGAAATTGGACCACTTACTAACACCATATACAAAAACAAAGTCAAAATGGATTAAAGAGGGGCACATGGGTGGCTCAGTTTTTTATGTGACTGGCTCTTGATTTCGGCTCACGTCATGACCTCACGGTCCTGGGATTGAGATCTGTGTCAGGCTCCTTGCTCAGTGGGGAGTCTGCTTGAGGATTCTCTCTCCCTGTTTCTTTGCCCCTCCCCCCACTCATGCACACACACACACACACACACACACACACACACACACACACTCGCTCTCTCTCTCAAATAAATCAATAAATCCTTTTAAAAAATGGATTAAAGACCTAAACGTGAGACCTGAAACCATAAAACTCCTAAAAGAAAACATAGGTATCCTGAAACCAATATTATATTATGTGTTAACTATAATTTAAATAAAAGTTTGAAAAAAGAAACATAGATAAACTCTTGGACGTTGGGCTTAGAAATATATTTCTGGATCAGTCTCCTCAGGCAAGGGAAACAAAAACAAAAAATAAATAATTGGGAGACTACATCAAACTAAAAAGCTTTTGCAGAGTGAAAGAAACCATCAACAAGATAAAAGGCAGGCTACTGAATGCGAGAAGATATTTACAAATTATACATCTGATAAGAGTTAATATCCAAAGTATATGAAGAACTCTTACAACTCAATAGCAAATGAACAAATGATTAAAAAATGGGCAGAGGACCTGAATACATATTTTTCCAAAGAAGATGTATAGATGGCCAACAGATACATGAAAGATGCTCAACATCACTAATCAGAGAAATGCAAATCAAAACCACAATTAGATATGCACCTCACACCAGTCAGAATGGCCAATATCAGAAAGATAAGAAAGAACAAGTGTTGGCAAAGATGTGGAAAAAAAAGAACACTTGTGCACTGTTGGTGGGAATCTAGACTTGTGCAGATGTTCTGGAGAATGGTATGGAGGTTTCTCAAAAAATTTAAGCTAGAAATACTATATGACCCAGTAATTCCAGTTCTGTGTATTTACCTAAAGAAAACAAAAACACTAGTTTGAAAAGATACATGCACCCCTATATTTATTGCAGCATTATTTACAATAGCTAAGATATGGAAGCAACTTAAGTGTGTATCAATACATGAATGGATAAAGAAGATGTGGTGTATATACACATAGGATATTACTCAGCCATAAAAAGAATGAAAGCTTGCCATTTACAACAACATGGATGGGTCTAGATGGTTATGTTAAATGAAATAAGATGAAGACAAATACCATGTGATTTCATTTATATGTGGAACCTACAAAAACAAAACAAACACATGAACAAACAAAAACCAAGCACACACATAAATACAGAGAACAAACTGGTGATTGCCAGAGGGGAAGAGGGTAGGGGAACGGGCAAAATAAGTGAAGGGGATTAAGAGGTACAAACTTCCAGTTTTAAAATAAGTAAGTCACAGGGATGAAAAGTACACCATAAGGACTATATCAGTAAGACTGTAATAACTTTGTATGGTGACAGATGGTAACTATACATTTTGTGGTGAGCACGCATAATGTACATAATGTTGAACTGTTATGCTATACAACTGAAACTACTATTGTATGTCAACTATACCTCAATTAAAAATTTTAAAAATTCTATAAAGAACAACAAAAAGTCTCTTTTTTATTTATATTTTGCCAATGTTATCACCCTTATTTTTGCATTTTCCAGGGCTTTTTTTTGTCCTTCATTTTATCACTATCCTTTATCTTTTTACTTTAGGTGTGTCTCTTATGAACACTGAATAGTTTGATTATATTTTGAGACCCAATATGAAAATAGTTGTTGTTTAATGGTGTTTAGCTCAGATTTATTGTAATAACTGGTAACATTAGGTCTAGCTTCTGTCATTTTATTTTGTATTTTTTATGTTTCTTTTATATAGCTTTATAATATTGCTCAGATTTTGTTGAAATGATCTTTATATTTAATTTTTATATTTGTGTCACATTTCTAAACCATATTAATAACAATTAAATCATTCCCTTTGCTCAAATATTAATTGATCATTAACTATGTATCACATAGGTAGGGTGAATCCTGCACTAAATAAAACAGACATGGTCCTTGCTTTTAGGGAATTTTTCTTCTTAGAAGGTGAAAAGCAGCCATAGACAAATATTCAGGAAGAAGTTCAGTCAGTAGTAATTACTACATAGGGAAGCAAAGAAGGGTATCTACTTTAAATTGGGAAGGCAGGCAGTTCACTCTTAAGAGCTGAAACCCATTTGATGAGAAAAGAGTAACATAAAGATCAAAAATGATCTTCCTGATATTGGGGAGAGGAAAGAAAGCCCTAGTGCAAACACTCTGAGGTGGGAAANAGTTGCTGAGCTTTAAAAATGGAAAGAAACTGGAGTGTATTAGGTGAGAAAGGGATAAAAAGTGACAGTTACCAGATAGATAGGATCTTGTAAGCCACAATAAGGAGTGTGGATTTTAAGTGTAATGCAAAGCCACTGGAGAGTTTTAAACTGTGGATTTTGTTTCTGTTTCTGTTTTTGTTGTGGGGCAGGAGTAACATAATCTGATTTTCTATTGTAAAAGGTTCCTCTGCTGCTGTATAGGAATCTATTCTAGAAGAAACAAGAGCATCCCCTCGTCAGGTCATGGAGATGGAGAGAGGTCACCAGATTTGGGGCATGTTTTGGTTACTGAGATCACAGGATTTGCTAAGGACTGCATTAGGGGTGGAGGGGTGTAAGGGCAAGAGCAGAATTAAATAGAATATTTAGATTTTTATTTTCAGCAATTGGGTAGCAGTGATGGTGTTTACTTAAATGCAAATGCCTCGGGGAGGGGCCGTTTGATAGATGGTAGAAGAATTATGAGTCCTGTTTTGACTAATTTAAAATGCTCATTAGTTGTCCACGGGTGATGTCTAGTAGTCATTTGGGTTTACAAGTTTAGGGTCCTGCCGAAAATTCAAAGCAGCAGTTGAGACAGGGTGTACTGTGTATAATTGAAGAGAGAGGTTGCCTAGGAAACCCTGGGGCACTCCAATAGCAGGAAGTTATGCAATTCTATTTACAGGATATAATATAAACTCCAAATTTCTGGCCTATTGGTCAATGTTTTCTACCTTTCTAGGACTGAGACAGTTTTTTAATTCTTAATTTATATATCTTTGTTTATTTCAAAGGGAATTTAGAAAGGAGCATTAAATACTTAGGTTCAAATAATTAAAAGTCAAGTGTAGAACTGTTAATTACTCAGACTTTTAGGAAGTCATCTGAATGATTGCTATCCACACAATAAATATACCAAATGGAAAGTTTCTTGAAGAAATGAGTTTTTTGTCTATTACCCACAAAAGTGTGTCACATGGGCTTTGCTTCTAAGAAGAGGTTCAGGGTAAATCTGTTGAACATGTGAATGAAGGGTTCAGTGCATAAAACTTCAACCTTCTTTGTGTCAAGTTCTTCTAGTTAAATTCTTCAACAGAACATGCAAAGACAAGAAGGTCTTTAGAGCATACTCGTTTTCACCAACTACTAGTTGAGTGACCATGAGCTAGTTACCTAATTTCTCTTCTTTAGTGAGACAGTAATAATGGTTTAATACTACAACTAATATTAGTAATTTAACACACTAGTAATAAAAATAATAGGGGCAGTAATAACCATCTTTCTGCTTGTATGTAAAGCTTGAAAGCAACAATGTCTGTAAAGCATTTAGCACAGTGCCTGGCGTAAAAGAGGAGTTAATAGATAGTGATTCCCAGAGCTCTGCCCTGAGCCCCAGCTCTTCTGGCAGAAAACCTGAGGCCCCAGGTGACTAGAGCAGAGTAAGTTGGACTGCTATGAACATTGGGATGCAGGTGCCCCTTTGGATCACTACATTTGTAATTTTGGGGTAAATACCTAGTAGTGCAATTGCTGGGTCATAGGGGAGCTCTATTTTAACTTCTTGTAGAACCTCCATACTGTTTTCCAGAGTGGCTCCACCAGCTTGCATTCCCACCAACAGTGCATCCTTGCTAACAGTTCCTGAGTTGATCATTTTAGCCATTCTGACTGGTGTGAGGTGGTATATCCTTGTGGTTTGTTCACATTTATAGCCATAGCTTATAGAACAGTGCCCAACACAGATAGGTATTTAATAGACATATCTAAATATCTGTAGGAAAATGAAATGCTAATTGATGCCAACATCACTTCTTCTTATGTTCTTGGTCATTTTTCATGGAAATCCCAATGCTGAAAGCTTAAATGTGGTGTTAATAAGGTATTTTCATTACCACCTCTTGAGAGTGTATCTACTCCCTCTCTACTACTGCACCAATCACAAAATACACTACTTAGAGTTTAAAATTTCTACAAATGTAATATTTCCCAACAGAAACGGCCATCTTTTAGATAATTATCATTATTTTAGCATCACCTAATTTATTCTTTAACAAAACTTTTCCTCATTAAATTTTCCTCAAAGATCTGAACATTTCTTAGTGAACACCATCCTTGGGGATAAAATAAGGGAAAAGAGAACATCCACAAATCCATTTGGGTGTCACTGAAGCTCACAGGGGAAGTAAATATCCCATTATTTACCATATTCTTAAAACTGTATCTGGAAAACCACATGCAATTTTTGGCTATGTGTGTGGGGGGATGTCCACACACACACACACACACACACACACACACACACTTACACATACAGAGATTGCTAATTTGGAAAGAATCCAAAAGGTAGTAATAGTGACAAAAGGCTTGGAAAACATACCATTAAAAAGACTCTAAGAGAATGGAGCCTGAACTGCCAAGAGATCAGATAACTGATGGAGGCAGAGAAGATTTTAAAATACCATGAGGCAAGGAAATCTTCTAAAAGGAAATGGAGTTATTTTTTCTCAGTCTAGACAGTTATATTAATAGTTTTGAAAGGACAATTAAATTATGAACCATGCAAAACACATTATGCCCAATATGTTCAACCAGAAAATGTAGCACAAGTGGGAAAAATGGTAAGATAACACTGGAGGACTTGGGATGTTGCCATGGTCCTTCTAAATATCTCAGGCAATGGCTTCTGAATCCAATAGAAATCTTTCAGATCTAAATGCTGAGCAGGTGCTGCTGCATGCGAATTGGCACAAATGGACAGAATGCCAATCCATTTATTTCAAAAACTTATCGTTATCCTTCTATGCCCAAATACATGAGAAAGAAGAACAAACATAAGAAGACTCCATTTTTACCCACTGAAGGGCTCTTGTTTGGGGAAGGAGAATGTATACACAAATACCAAATAAAAGTTACAATAGTTGGGGGAGGGGAGGACTTGCTGAATATGGAAGAAGCCAATCTCAAGGTTTTGAATTTGAATCCTAGTTACAGTATTGCTTAAAGCAGTCACCCCAAGGGTCTGACCAGGACAAGTGAGCAGCCAGTTGGAATCACCTCTTAAAATCTTGCCCCAGTAGATATGATCAATGGGAGATTCCACTTGTCCTATGGGTGTTTCTTCAACACCCCTAACATTTTAATGAAGAGTAAACATGTAGCCAACCACTTGCTGTAAAATATTAGGATGACTGTATGCCTTTTCCTCTTAGCCTTTATCTTGGTGGTTTAGTGTTGAGAAGCTGGTGGTTTAGGGGTGACTGGGTGGCTTAGTCAGTTAAGCATCTGCCTTTGGCTCAGGTCATGATCCCAGGGAATTGAGCCCTGCATCGGAGGCTGCTTCTCTCTCTGCCTCTGCCCCTCAACCCCTCTCATGCTTTCTCTCTTTCGTTCACTCACTCTCTCTCGCAAATAAATAAAATCTTAATAAAAAAAAAAAAAAAAGAAGCTGGCGGTTTAGTGTGGACAAAGCTGATACCCAGATTTACCAGCCAAGCCTTCAGCTTTCTTTTCCAACTCTTGTTCTCCCTCCACCATCGTCTTTTATGATTTCCCCCCAAACTTTACTCTAACTGCCTGGGGATATTCACTGTTCTCCAAGCATGCCCTCATCCTCTCCTCATTCTATGCCAGTGTTAATGGCATCTCTACCCACACATGCTCCTGTCCTCCCCAACTTCTTTATGTCCTAGTCATCTATAAAAGCCCTGCTGAGACCCTGTCTCTTCCGTGAGTCACCTAATCTCACCTTCCCTTATTCTTCCCTAGACTTATCTTTATACCTTAAACCTGGACTGTAATGTTTATTTTTGTTTCCTGCCTACTGGCTTGTAAATTCCTAGAACTCAATTACTGTTCTTTATTCCCTGTTATATTTTTCACACTGCCTAACAAAGTGCCTAGAACGAAGTAGTTATCCAATAAATGTCATCAGATTACATTAGTAATGAGAGGAGACTGTCATTAATTAGGAAATGGCAACAAGTGAAAAAATATGCCCAGTTAGAAGAGCCTCCTAAGACCACGGTATAATTTTCTAATGTTTATACTGTTTGGGGAGTACAGCAAGTAATGCATATGTATTTTATAAACTGGAAAAGGAAAATTTGAGAAAAGGAAAACATACCACTATTACTCCACTATTTAGAGACAACTACTGCTAACATTTTAATTTGTAAATTTCCTCGTAGTTTTTTTTAAAGGATTTTATGTAGTTGTTATTATACTCTGTCCATGTATCTGTTTTCCTGTAAAGGCTACTAAAAGCTTTTCATGAGTACTTTTAATTACAGTATCTAATCCTATTGTTAAAACATATTTTACTTAATCATTTTCCACTTGTTGGACATTTAAGATGGTTCTCAACTTTTTTTCCAACTAACATAATTCAGCATTGAATACCTCTGAGCAAAAGGAGTTGCCTACCCATCTTTTTAGAAAATAGTGTTTAAGGGGCATTTAAACTAGTTTTGCTATAAATACTCTAGTTTGATCTTTTAATGAATACCAGTATTTTTTGTTTTCCTCAGCCCTGCTGAGATAATTTCCTGTCTGTCAAATCTCTGCTGCCCTGTTGACATCACTTATATTCTCGGCATTTTATACTGTCCAGGTCATTACTCAATCCCTCTCTCTGGCTGCCTGGATACATTCTGACAGATGCTTTCTAATGAAGCTGGACATACTCCACGTTCTCTAGTCACTACCTCTTAATTGATGGGATTTGGGGAAGACTTTCAAATGGTTCACAGTCTTAGTTACTGTATAGATTATAAATAGTTTTACTTACTTAAAAACCTTATCTTTTCAAAGTTTTGAACATTAAAGCAATTTCACATGCATAATCTTGTGCATTCTTATAAAAAATAACAAGCAGGGGCGCCTGGGTGGCACAGCGGTTAAGCGTCTGCCTTCGGCCCAGGCCGTGATCCCGGCATTATGGGATCGAGCCCCACATCAGGCTCCTCCACTAGGAGCCTACTTCTTCCTCTCCCACTCCCCCTGCTTGTGTTCCCTCTCTCGCTGGCTGTCTCTATCTCTGTCGAATAATAATAAAAAAACAAAAACAAAAACAAAAACAAAACAAGCAAATAGTATTAGCACTTTACAGATGAGGAATCTGAGATCCTGAGAAGCCAAGAAAAAACTATTGTTTTCTTATTGTGGTTATAACAAGTTACCACAAACCTAGCTGCTTAACACAAATTTATTATATTATAATTCTGGAGATCTCAGTGGGCTAAAATCAAGATGTAGTAAGGCTATATTCCTTTCTGGAGGCTCAGAGAAGAATCTCTTTTTTTGTCTTTTCCAGCTTCTAGATGCTGCCCACATTCCTTGGCTTTTGGCCTCTTCCTTAACCTTCAAAGCCAGAAATAGTAGGCTGAGTCTTTCTCATATCACATCACTCTGACACTGACTCTCCTGATTTCTCTTTCTCACTTAGAACGACACTTGTGATTACTTTGGGCTTGCTAAGATAATACAAGATGAATTTCTCTTAAGATCCTTAACCTAATCACATCTGCAAGGGTATTTTTTTTTCCATTTTATTTTTTTGTTTTTTGCTGTAACATATTTACAGGTTTGGGGATTTGATTGTAGACATCTTTGAGGGGCAATTATTCTGGCTAACACAACTACTCACAATACAAGTAAAATCTATAGAAGTAATGTGATGTTATTACATCGCATTAAGCAAAGTGATTTGAAATCCCTATAATTTAATGACCATAAAAGCTACAATGCATATACCTGCTTAGAAAAGTCATTCTTATGTAAGTGTGTATTTGTGACACAAGTGTAGGTTTCACTTGCCATATATTAATTTATTTGCCCAAGTTGAAATTTATATTTATTCAATTTGGATAACTGCTTTTCCTATTGTATGGTAAATCTGAAACTGCTGTGTCTCTAAATGTACCCAATAAAGGATTTTTAAAAATTACATCCTAATTGTAAAAACATGCTTACTGTTCACACATTGGTGTGGATTAATTAGTGTAATTAGTCTTGTGTATATAACCATTGCCCAAAATGTCCCCGACAGCTAAAAAGCAACCAGCCACATAACGTCTTGTGGACAGCTTTGCATGTAAGGGCCAGGCAACTGGTGATTTACTTTTTTGCATGGTTGTCAGAAAAACAACCAAAACTCTGGCACTTCAGATTTCGCATTCTGAAAATGAAGACAGATTATAATACATTTCTACATTAACTTAGCTTTCACCCGTGAATTAAATGCTTTAGTGGGTGTTTGGATAAATATGGAGTTACTTCTTATCCAGAGTGAACACCACTATGGCTAAATGTGAAATGAAAATAATTTCAAAGCTTGTTGTGTATCAATGTCTCTTACTCTGGGTATTTTTAAAGTATCTGTTCTTTTTTTATGTGAATTTTTGGAAATGTAGTAGAACAGGGGGTCACTCTTGGTGAGGGTCCCATGAAGTAGGAGATTACAGTTGCTATATAATTTTACTTTTAAAGCTCACACCACCCATCTCAGACTTTATGGGAAAGCCAAAAGAAAGTAAGCATGATAGATAAAGCCTTCAATAAAATGGTATGAATGATAATTATAAATAATAATTCTTCATATTAAATCTTTTTATTTAAATGTTTTAATATACCAAACTTTAACAAAAAACCTTTCCCTATAAGGGCCCTTATATTTTCCTTTAAAAAATAATATCTATTAAAACTAACTTAAGACTCACATAATCATTGCTGTATTTATGATTTATGTCAAATCCTTACTAAAAGGCACAATCAGTCATAAATTATAGGACAGTTACAGAGTTTCTCCCTTAAAAAGTTTTGGAGATAAATTCTCTTTAGGAAATTCTTTCAATGAACATAGAGAACTTTGGTTGTTCTAAAAATCTGTTTACAATTGAATAACTAAAACTAAAAATATTTATTTTTTTTACTTAATGGAATATCAGAGCAGAATTATTATTGAATATATACATACCTGGTTTAAAGAATATATAGTAATAAAAGGATATACATCCTACTAAATATGATATTTTGATATCTGGAACAGGTGGACCTTTCAAAAAAAAGGTTCCTAATTATTCCTATACTGTTGAAATTATTTTAATTTTGCATCTCAGCAGATATATTTGTATGCTGGAAACAGGTGTTCATCAAAAGACGGTGATAAAGAGACACTGCAGTCGGGGCTTGGAGCCTAGCCCGCATGGTGTGATGACAGATAAATTAGAAAAATCCTGCTAAACATCTCTACACTTCAGAAGGAGATTACACCTTTTTAAAAAGGCAAAACATGTGGTTCAATTACTTATTGTCTTGGCATGTGGTTATGATGAAAGACGGAGTCTTAAACATCAATAGAGCTAAACTAACATCCCAGATGGGCTTCGGGAGAGGGGACTCCTGCAGCAATCCACCTGCACAAAAAGCAACTGGGAGAAAAATTAAAGAAATGCTTTCCTTCCCCTCCCCTATTTAATTTGTTTCTTTAATATTAAATAGCCATTTAATGAATAACATAAGCTATGCAGAAAAAGTAAGAGCAAAGAACTTTTATTTCAATGTATTTTCTGGGTGATCCAGCAGGAAATGAGGCATGCTTTCTGGCTCTCTGCAGAATGCTGTTCAGGTCTCACATGAGTCCTGAGGGTTATAACAGATAATCACTAAGCCTAGGGAAGAAAGGCAAGTAGATCTGCACAATGCATAGGGTATACAGGCAACATCCTGTGTGACCATAGGTAAACCATAGAACCTCTCTGGGCCTCATTTTCAACATTTGCAAACTGTAGAATTATGATTCCTTTTGGTCTCATGCTGCAACAATCTGGATATAATCCTCACTTCAGTCATAACACAGGCAAAGTAAATGCTACTAAGGGACATAGAACACAAAGAGAAACTCAGTGGGAACCAGCATTTCTCCACAAACCATTTCTACATTCAGACATGACTAGAGGATCCCAGCAGTTCTTCAGATGTATGATACTAGGACATAAGGCTGTCAAGAATTAGTAGTAGGGTACAGGGGCTGAGGGAAGGGAAATAGGAAGGATCAAGAGGGAAATTATAATCTATTTATCACATAATATACTAATTTCACATTGAATCCAACCAACAACTCTGCAAACAAAATAGGTATTACTTATCCATTGCGTAAGAAGCTAAAATAATGACTGCCAACATCTATTGAGCCAGAATCATGCTAAGTACTTCTCTATACATTAGTTCATTTAAAATTTATAGGAAGCCTTTTAAGTAGGTTGAGAAATAATGCCATTTCTTCACTATTGTTGTCCCCCCAAATACCAAAATAATTGCTGTCTTTTGAGCAAGCCTTGATCATGTGCTCTGAACCATGTCAAGGGCTTTCCCAAGCTTTATTTAATTTAACCCGTCTGACAACCCTATGAACCAGATGGTATTGTTGTCTCAACAGATGAGGAAACTGAGGCTTGGAGAGATGAAAAATTTACCTAGGGCCAGTTAGAGCTGAGAAGACAGTGTAAGATCTTATAATCACTGCAGTAAACTGTCATGAAAGGCTCAAAAAGATTAACTAATGTAAGGTCACAACATTAAATAGTAATCAACAGAGGTGGGTTTAAACCCCAGTTTGTCTGACTCCCAAGCTCTCCTTTTTCAACTTTTCTGACCAGCCGCAGGACTGAATAGCATCGCACCATTTTTGATATATGTGTTTGGTGCTTGCTACATTCAATGCACTGTGCCAGGCCTGAGCAGAGATATAAAGAAGTAGGCATCATTCTCCCCAATCCCATGAGGTTTACTAGCACCTAGGGGAAATCCAGACATACACTTATGAAACACCGCAGAAAAACAGTAAGAGTGTAGGGTTGAGAGCCAAAAGAATCAGTAGATGCAATAGGGCTGAAGAGCATAACTCATTTTGGGGTGGGACTGTGCAGACAAAACAGGAGGGGATGTAAGGATGGGCAGGATTTCTGAAGAATGGGATAGAAGAAGAGCAAGATGCCTGTTTGGCCAGAATGGTCCTGGAAGCTCCCTGGAGGCTAAGTCTGAGAACAGTGAATGAAAGTAGTAATGTCATTTTCTAATATGGAAGAGTTGGAGATACAGTTGGAAAGGTATGTTGGGACCCGACTGTAGACCGAATGCAAAAGCTTACTTACAAACACTGGAGACTTCTAAGCACAGGGTGATATGATTTACCTTAGATGGTGAAGCCTACACCACAGTCATCCTACCTCAGGGAAAGGCATCTTGGGACAGAAAGGAATGGTTTCTCCTTAGCAAAAAGACTGATAATAGGGGAAGCCCTGACGCAGTTTTTAAAGGTTTTTATTATCATTCTAAATATAATGAAAGTGCATCACAGAAAAAAAATTTGGAAAATGAAGTAAAGAGAGAAAAGAACACCCATAATCCTACCATTTAGAGACCATCATTATTAATACTTTGATGGATTTTCATTTAATCATTCAAGAAATAGTCATTGAGCACCTACTACATACTGGACACCACTCTAGATGCTGAGTCTAGAGCAGTGAAGAACACAACCCAACTTCCCTGCCCTTAGTTAAGCTTCCACATAGAATTTCTTTCCATGATTGAGTTAATGGATGTGTGCTCTTTGCGTGTGATTTAGTCAACCATTATACATGAGACAGAGTTCACTGCACATAACATAATAAGCATTTTGTTGTGCTTGTTATTAAATTTATTAAAATTATTTGGAGATATTTAAAAATTGAAGTTAATACTCAAGTTAGTGAAATTATTTGGAAACTTTTTAGTGGCTGTGCTATTCACCGTCTATAGATGCTCAAAATCTTATTTCGTTATTCTTACTATAATGAGAACATGAAGCATGTGAAGCTGATGAAAGTTACAGACGGGCACACCAACTTCGGCAGATAATTTTAGGTGTGCACAGGTCCTTTCAGTTACGAACCCTAATTTGATCACTTCCCAATTGTTAGACATTTGAATAATTAATTTTTCACTATTAACACTTAATCAATATTCTTGCACATAAAGTTTTGTCTACATTTCCAATGATATCGTAAGGATGGATTCCTAGAAGCGAAAGTTCGGGTAGAAAAATATGAACTGGTTTTAGGGCTTCAAGGCATCTTCTGCTGTTAGTGTGGAATGTCTTCTATTGTTATGTTTCTGTTAGTTTTATTTAAACGTAAATAAAATGTATATGTATGTTTTCGTTTAATAAAAAATTTCAGCGCTTTTAGTTGCACATGATGGTTCATGATTATTTTATGCTACGCATGGATCTTTTATTAATATAAACCGACCTCCTTTGTTCCACCAAATGCTTCTTGCCTTGAATTTTACATTCTCTAATATTAATATTATCACCCCTGGTTTTATTTTTACCCACCGTCATATCTGTTGATGTGTGGTGTTTTTGTTTGTTTTGTCCTTGAAGGTGGCTTTTGAATACAGAAATGTTTATTACTGGGTTTAGTTTTGCTTTTAAAATTCATATTCAGTGGAACAAGGTACAAACTTTAAAAACACAGTTTTCCCTTATTTTTAAGTTGAGCTTAAGAAATTTATAATTCTAAGTTTGGCAGACTTCAGCAATCATTTCTAAGGGATTTTTGGTAGTGCTTAATCACATTTACAGATTATTTAACACCTTCACATATTTAAAACCTTATTTATACATTTAATATATTTGGTTTCTTTTTCAAGGAATTCAGTCATCTGAATTAACAAACCTAACCTTCCTGAGTGCATAAATTAAAAATTCATTGTTTACATTTATAAATATAATTAAGTTATTTTGATTGCCAATATTGTGCTTAAACTTCAGTTAGATTTCAACTTAAAGATACAAACCTAAATCACTTATTCAATTTAACATATCAAATTAACATTTTAAAATGGAGTTATAGGGCTATAATAGGCCAAAATCAATTGATTTGGAATAGACTCTAATAGACCAAATTAATTTCAGCATTCCAAGTACATAAGATACTAAATATATGCATGTAACTTCTTAACACAAAAATATTTATATATTATGGTTTTGATTCTCTTTGCCTTTTAATACTTAGTTTTAAATATTCCTGGGGTTGAAACATGTATACCTATTAAAGGATGACAATTTCCGTCATGTAACTGAGGATATTAGTTCTAAATCTTTCTAGACTGAAAGGTATAAACCTGCTTATTCTGGGTAACTGGGATTACCTCCAGCCAGAGTTCTTAGCCAGGAGTGACAGCCATGCCATGCTTGTAGACATCCAGAATGAGTCCTCTCATTGTCGTAGTTGCCAGACTGCACCCTCTTTTATAGCCACCATTAAAAATTTCTAAGCTAAATTATAAAATTTAATTGGTCTTATTATTCATATAGCCCACATCCCTAAATTCAAGTTTGAAATGTTCTATTATTTTCTCTCTTATGATTTATTTTCTTTATTTATTATTTTCTCTTATCTATTTTTACATCTTGAACGATGTTTGTTATGTCCTATATTTGTTTCTTTACTAATCTAGAAAATATTTTTCCTATTTTGTTTTACTAGTGTTTACCTTTAAGTTTAACACACACACACACACACACATGCACACGCACATTCACACACACACAGGCACACAATTTTCCCCCTAAAGAAATAGCATCTAACAGACTCCTGAATTAGATCAGAAATAGCACATTTTACTTCTTCCTTGTCCTTCTCTCATCCATTTCCTAACTTTTTGTTGTTATCTGAGATTCTAGGTTCAGATTAGTAGTAGTAGTAGTTACAGTAGTAGTATAGTTTAGCTAATGATGTTTCCCTATTTTCCTATTTCATTTCATTGGACTTAATTGGAACCTGCAGTGAGAGAGGCTAGACGCATGTGCTCCATCAACCATTTCACCAAGAAAACCATTTGAAGGGTCTTAATATGTATTGCCAAATTACTTTCCAGAAAAGTTGTACCTATATGCCACCTCACTACATTCTGTAGAATTGACTAATAGTTTTGGAATCTTTACCTATTTGATAGATGGAAATGGTATGTATTCACTATTTTCATTTGTTTATCTCGGGGAGAAAAGGAAGTTGTTAGGAAATACAATTCCAGTGATCTTCTGATGAAGTTGCAGTCACTCATGAAGGACCACTCATAAATTGAGTAGATTTGATTCAAGATCTTGCCTGTAAATGTTACTAATTAATTTCCTAAGTGACTATGGCTGGTAGTTGTTTTTAAAACCAAGAATCCAGGCACTCACTCTAAGTCATGGAACATTGACGCTGTGCTATATGAATTCTCATAAAGTAAATAAATTAGTTAATCAGTAAATTCATGTTAATAGAAAACTACAGTCACAATAACTAATTTGTAAAACCTGCGGTACTGGCAAATATTATGATAAGATATATTGGCCTAATGGTGTTCTGCAAATAGGTTCTGATTTGCAAAACTAACCAACACAATAGCAATCATTTCACGTGAAATATTCATATCAGAAATGTTGACTGGAGTGATTGAAAGTCATTCACTTAAAACTAATAAATAAACACACTCGTCTCCCTTATAATCTTGGATAGTCGCACTCAATTTAGCAGTGTTCTTTTGCATTATTCTTGTTCATTAGCAGAAGTGACTTAGAATAAAATTTAGCTACCAATTTCCTTGACAAATAGAGGAATATATATANNNNTATATATGTTTCTGCATGAATGGTAAAGGCAGGAATAGCATTTCAAACAGAAGGAACAGCATGAGCAAACATATAAATGCAATGGGGATTGAGGTGGGAGGAGCTAGCCAACATTCACTGTAAGAAGCATACATGAGACCCCTTGCCAGAACTAACTTCATCCCAATAACCACTACTACAATATCAGGTATTTACCTTTAAACCAGGTTTGGGTGAGCATCCCAAGGACAGAAAAGATACCACAAGTAACTGCACCCAGAAACTATTGAATTTTGGTTTAATGAAGGCTGTAACATATGTTAGCACATGTAAGAAAGGTTCACAGGATGTCCACTCGCTTACTTTAAACCAGCTGAGTGTAGCACAATTTAGACAATATTTTATAAATACTCTCTGATAATTAATAAAGCTAATAATCAGAACTGACATTGATGGAGCTTATGGCAGGCACATGCATTATCTCATTGTATCCTCATAACAATCTATGAAGGCATTTCTTTTATCATCCCTATTTTACAGATGAGAACTAGAGGTCATGCAGCAAGAAGTAAAAGACTCAAGATGTGAACCCAAGCCATTGGATTCCAGAGCCTATGCTTTTAGCCATTACTCTGAAGATACCAATGATGATGGTACTTCAGGACATCACAAATATATTTTATCTTGAGATAAAACCGTAACATCTAAAACCTGTCTCTGTAATTACTTTGTCATCAATGTGTAGCTGAACATAAAAAGTTACTTGTGCTTAAACAAGAGCTGTCTGTCAGCCTTGCTATTCTCTCCTCTCCACTTCATCCAGGATCAAGGTCATTGCACTGAATTTGTGGCACTACCATCACTTCCATTTCCTGCCCATAACGCATGATGTCCAAAACACAGAAATACGACTTTACGGCCAAAGCATACAGAAAGAAAATTCTTCTCTAACACAAATACTTATAATAACCACAAAATAAAGCAGAAAATTATGGGTAAAATAAATTGCTGCTTTTTTTGTATGAACATTATTTTTTTTCAAGGTCTTATCAGTATAAAAGCTCCTCTTTCAAATCACTAAAGTCACTTCACCCTCTTTTTAATTTTGCCCTTTCAGTCCTTCTCCTCCTACTTCATCAAAAGTCAAAGTTAGAAAACCACCTAAATTAACCCCTTTCCCATGACATTATCATTTCTAGTTTCCAGGAGTTATTAAGCAACCCTAAATCCAGACTGCCAATGATAAAAGAAGAGGAATAGAAGGCATGGTAAATGAGAGACGACAGATATGAGGGGAAATGCCACTGAAATGACAAATGCTGCACATTGGCAGACAGATGGCTGATTTCCTTATTCCATAAAGAGCTCTTCAACCCCCCAAGAATAACACTGATGGCCCAATAGAGAGACTGGCAAAGGACATGAACAGGCTGTTCACATCAAAAGAAAATGAAGTGGTTTTTAATCATTTGAAAAGATACTCAATCTTTGTCATAATTAAAGAAATGCAAATTAAAATAATAAGATACAATACTTAACTTTCAGGTTGGGGGGAAAAAACCAAACCTGGTTGTGGAGAAATAGTCACACTTATACATCATATTTGGAGTGCAACTTAATATTTATCCAAGTTCAAAATGCATGCAACCCATGACCCTGTAATTTTATTTCTAGGAACATATACTAGAGGTGCATTTATACCACTGGCCCAGAGATATATACTCAGGGATATTAAGGTAGCATTGCTTCTAGAAGCAGATCCTTGGGAACAACTCAAATGTCCCACAATTCATACCAAGCATCATTAAAACACCTCTGGAGGGCCACACAAAGAACTGGTCAATAAGGGAAGCTGGAGAGAGGGACGAGGGATCAGGAGATAACAATGAATTTATTATTCTCACATTATATATTTAAACTTTTTTATTTTTTCAAAAAGAATGCATATCAGAAAATAATCCACTAAAACAAAAAATTTAAAATGCTTTTGGAGTTTTGGAAGAGAAAACCAAGGAAAAACAGCCATGAAATTTTCCATTTCTTCAGCAGAAGAGATAGTTCCAAAGATTATAAGGACACAACCATACAGGACAATCTGGAAATAAACCCTAGGATTATGTGCTAAATCTGTGTGTTTGCTCTGTTTTCATGTTCTGTGTGATATCTTCCTTAAAAAAAGACCCAATTTTACCCATCATAAAGTTAATAGCACTTCACTGTTGCAATGTCAGAATTTAACACACAGTGGTAATAGAAGTTCAAATCATTTAACTTGCCAAAGCATTTTGCATTCTTTAGGCTGTCTTCCATACAAGCAAGAATATTTTTCTATTTTTAAACCACTAACCTTTCAAAACCCTGGTGAAAGCTGCCCACTGTAAGGCCATGACATCTAAGACACCATATTTTTATCTCCATTACTATGCAACATAAGACTAGTGGTCTTATAAATTCCTCATGTTTGCCAAACACATTACATGGAAGATCATAGTGTTAATTTGGAAAGGGAAACAGTTTTATGGCATCTAAAGGACTGGAAAAATTACCTCTAATCCTTTTGGGAATCAAAGAGGCAATAAAGTGAAATTGAGTGCAGAAAGACTCACATTGTAAATCCATTTACTACCAAGCCTTGTTTACTCAAGGATTTATTCGTGCCAGTAACTAGTCACCAAAGCTTAAATAGCATGACTTTACCAGAATTTCATTTAAAGAAGGGTCTGATAATTTTTCACAAATAGTGTTCAGCTGATTAAAGCCTAATTACACACATTGAATTAAAGGTGTGAGTACATAATAAAATGTTCTAGCTAAAAGGAATCTGTGCTGGTGTTTGATTTCCAGCTAGTAATTTGGCCGGAATAAAATGGAAACAAGAAAGCAGAATTGTTTAAAAGGTGCAGCTTTATGACAACATGCATTTCTACACTGGAAAAAAAAAAAACAAATATACTGTGCACTTTTTAAATGGGATATGGTGAAATTCTAAAACTGTCTTTTCTATTACCCAACATTTATAATAATAATAACGCAAACCACACTCACAGAGGCCAACAGCCAGAAAAAACATATTTCCATTTTAACGCCTTTAGATGATCAAAGCATCAGCTTAATATAATCAGCTGAAATCCATTTACCCGCAAGCTTGCCACTGTGCCCAGGGACTGCTTTCCCTTCCAGCCCTATCTATTCTGGAACAGGTGCTATACTAGTAAATTAATTAGTCTGTGGAGAAGCACCTTGTTCTCCATCTCTGCAGGCCTCTTGTGGGTCAGGGCCTTGAGGACTTCGCCATCTGGGCAGAGTTTCCCCCAGAGAAACAATCAAAGCCCACAGATTGCAGCCTACAGAGGAAGGTTCAGATGACAATTAACCTTATTAGGCCTCATTTTTTACAGTTGATAGTGTGTCAACATGTTGGCTCCATAAATAATTTGCCACATCAAATGGATGGAAAGAAATGGTTTCTCCTTTTGTTAAAAGTTATAAAGCCCTCCAGAAAAGAAACATAATATTTAAGAGAAACGGTATCGTTTACAAATATCCAAATGTTGGGATTATGGGTAGAAAGCTAGACAGGCTCCAGATTTCAAATAAAGTTCATGAAAAAACTCTCATCCATTCCTGCTGGATGTAAATTCTGAGGGAGGGGAACTTCAATTTCTCGGCCCTTCCAGTTTTTCTCAGGCTTACTGCCTTCTACATGTATGGTTTTTATAACATCTGGCTAACTTAAGAAATACATGTTTCTTTTTAAAAATTATATTTTTGTTCCTTTCCCCAACCACAGTTCTGCATATAGGATCCTGTTGTCCTGGAAATACAAAATAAAACCAATCAAGACAATTAGCATCTACAGCTTGTCACAAAATCAACAGATATTTAAGCCTACATTTTTAATCAAAGTAAGCTTAAACACTCCACAAATGACTTTGCTGCCTGGCACCAAAAATGCCCACTTTTTTTTTTAAAGTCTTTAAGTGTAATTTGAAAGAGGGTTTACTAACAGATTATCACAAGATTCTTGTGAGAACACTCCAAGAGCTCTTCTTATGTTCTGTCCTATGATATTTGACAGGGTACTGGGCCCCACCATCTCCTTCAATTCTAGGACCTGGTTTCGAGTTAAGGTTTTAAACTTGGGAAAGATACCTTCCCTGTTGGCTTCTCCCTCTTTTGCAGAAGGCTTCCTTAGACAGCTCCAGTGGAGCCTCATGAGTCACTACTGGGTTAATGATGTGTTTGGAAGCTCACTGACAGTGCAAACAGCTTTGTCTTCTCACATATCCCCTGTGTCGATTCACGTGTAACTAGAAAATATTTGCAAACTTGAGCTGTTTGACATTAAAGCCCAGGAAACTCATTTGATTCTGCCTAAAGATAGTTCTGTGGAATTAGAAGTGATAGAAGAAGAAAAAAAAAAAAACTTTTCATAAAATGCAGCCTTTATAGCTTTAAAAAATAGCAATAGAGTCAATGCTGCCATTCGCATTCAAAACAAATTTCCACTGAAGCTACCTTTGGAATTTGGATATAATGTGTTTAGCTTGGAATTTCCCCAGTCATGGTATAATGCATCTATTATGTAAGTGCAAAAATGAAATTGAAGACTTAATGAAAACTTTCCTTGCCCTTCTAGTTTGGGCCAGGAGGAAATCTGAAAAAAATAAGAACAGAGAAATGTCCCAACTGTATACAAACGTTCTTATTTAGTAGATGCCCTTTTGTTAGTAAATACGCATTTGTCATATCAATTAGTAATATTTCCTTCCATCTAATCTTACTACAATTGCTTTTTAACCATGATTTAATATCATGATTCTATTTTCACAAGCATAGTTGTGATGGAAGGCTCAGAGTCATTCACTAACAAATATAGAAAACTTGAAGCCGTAAGGGGACCATAAAGTTAAGGTGCCTATCTTGGTATTCAAAAGTCTGGAACAGCCTCTGACAAAACAGTGCCCTCTAGTGGATAT
Organism: Ursus maritimus; assembly: GCF_017311325.1. NCBI lineage: Eukaryota > Metazoa > Chordata > Mammalia > Carnivora > Ursidae > Ursus > Ursus maritimus. The sequence continues at coordinate 81,808,806 of NW_024426552.1, forward strand.
ACAAACACCTGGAGTCAAAACAATTCTCTCACATGGAGTGGGGTCAGGAGTTGGGAATCTGGGTGTATAAAGATGTATAAAGACCTCCTACTATTATTAGACATTTGCTGTGGACCCACCATGAGAAAAGCAAGTATGGGCTCTTTTTAAAAAAAATGCTAAACCCAACCAGTCAACCAAGCATTGAAGTAGTTCTTAGGTACCTATGATAGGTCCACCCCCCCAAAATAATCTGTTTAAGCTAGCAAAAGAAAAAACTAGACAAACTCCATTCTCCATAACCCAGAACCATTTTGCATTACTATCATTCATAAAGAGATGAAGATTTTGATACGAGAAAGATCAGGGTTTGGGCATTAGATGAATCCTTAGCAGTGTGTGTGTGTGGGGGGGGGGTACTTTTCAGAGTCCACTATGCTCCCTGCAACACCCATCCATGAGGTCATCCCATGGACTTCCTGGCAGGAGCATATAAGAGTCCCATGGCAGGTAGCCGTGAGAGAATCAACCTCAAACTTGAGACTGTGCACGATCGTTAACTGGGCACTCAAATAAATAAAGCATGAGCAACTATGTCCCCTTCAGCATTAATCACATTCTATTTTCATCTTAAGCCCTAAAAAGCATATAATAGTAATACATGCCTTGATGCTGCACTGTGCACACATATGTTGTTGTGTATATTACTGAGTCATGGAGACCAGTGATATTACCAGGCAAATTGAAAGCCATGGCGTTGCTTTGGTGAACAATCAAAAGAGCCACAGATCTAAGAGAATCAGAAAGAAAACAAAAGGCAAATATAAGTGGTAAAAGTTTCCTCTGTAATCCTCCATGATAAGAGCTTTCTTTAACCCCTGGCTTCATTAATCATTCCATTTCCTATGTGACTCCACTGAACCCTATACGTATTTCCATTGCAATGCCTGTTACTATGATGCATTTTGTTTATATACTTGTTACCTTTTACTAGATAAATTCCTCAAACCTCCTGCAAGCCAGGGACCACATCATTTACTGCTGTATCCCCAGATTCCTATTGTTCTTAGGACAATGCCTAGCACATAATAGTCCTTCAATTAATATTTACTGGTTTCTACTCAAAATATGTGATATTTTGAAAGGACTGTATTGTGTCATTACTCAGATTTCACTGGATAAGTAGTATAAGAAGATAGTTTACATATAAGAAAACTGAAATATAAAATTATCAAATGGAAAAATTATAACCTTGTTAACAGAACAAAAGATCTTTTCAGAGTACCATTTAAAAATTTACTGAACTTGCAAAAATAAAAAATAAGAAAACCCAACATTGGCACAACTGTGGAGAACCTGACACATACAAGAGTATACATTACTGTGAAAGTGCAGCTCACAGTGGAATAAAGCAATCTAGACAGGCATTGTTCAGATCCTTGGTTTAGAAGTTTTATTTGGCGAGATTATATCACAATGGAAGACTGCAAGAAGATTTTTATATATTTATATTATATATACACACACACAGTGTTCTCAATACCTCTTTAGAGTATCAAACCAAAGGAAAAATAAAGAAAGATGGCCTGGAAGACAGACCAAAAGAAGAAGAGTAGGAAATAATTTTTAAAATAAAAAAAGAGAGAGGAAGGGAGGAAGAAAGCAAGGAAGGAAAGGGAGATAAAGAAAAATGGAAATAAGATAAATGCCCAAGAATAAGAAAATAGATAAGAAAATGGTCATAACAACACAGGGACTTAACACGTAATTAATTAAAAGATCAACATGTAGTGAACAGATGCGTTCAGGAAATAAATGCATATATATATAAATGCATAAATATATAAATATATATATATAAATAAATGCATGTATATATGTATGTATACATATCCACATATAAAAATTAGTATTTATTGGGCATGAAAGGTCAAGCAATGTGCTAGGCTATCACATATTTAATCCTCAGGAAAAGCCCATCTAACAGGTTATTTTGAACAATGTCTCACAGTTTAAATTTGCAAGAATAAAATTTCAAAAAAAGCAAAAACTTAAAATATCCACTAAGTAACACTGTGAAAATACATTTTATATAACAAAAGATAATTTTTAGTGATATAAACATTTAGAATTCAATACATATTTTTAAATCCCATCCACTGGAAGTGATAAATATTAAGAACAGTTTCTAATTTGGCTAAAGTCGTATCCAAAGCTAGGGTGAAAATGGAATGTGGGACCACTATTTAAAAAGGGGTTTGGTAAAAAAAAAAAAAATTCTACTCTCTTAAACAAGTATATATTGGGGGGGGGGCAGGAGGGGAATGTTGACAAGATTTTGGCCTTCATCTCTGAAAATCACCAGGTCTTTACCAACAGAGAGAAGCCCCAAACTGTCTCCATCAACCTCCGATCATAGCATGAGGTGAAGGAGAATCATGCAAACTGAGTATATTTAAATATTCTCTCTGCATAAGGCTGTTTAGCTGCTGGAATCATTTCCTCTTGCTGTCCCTGAGCTAAAGAAGTGGATCGATCAGCAGGGGAGGTGAACAGATGCAGCTGGAGAGGAAGAGAGGCTCAGGGGAATCACATTTGAGCAGCCGTGGGGGATGAGATGCGACAGAGGAGAGTTTACAGAAGCAGCTGGAAGAACAGAGCAACAGAGGAAAGGGGCTCAGCGAGCCAAAAGCAAGAGACTAGATCTGCTCAGAGAAGTGCACAGCTTACAATACTTCCTAAATATCCACAGAGAGTGAAGAAGACACTTACTCCCAAGGGAGAGTTAGGTAATTTCCCTTTTCCATTACAGCCTGCAGAAAAATTTAATACACATTTCAATCTTCCATTTGCCCTTTTGGGCATTCATGGCCTCTGTGATGAAGGCCCACCCAAGATACATATCCCTGCTGGCAACTCTTCTATTGTCTCCTCATTTCCCAAAGGGTAAAGCCATTCATCTATATTAGGCCTTGACCAAGAAAAATGCTGGGAATGCCTAGTACTATTCTTCTAAGTGGCATCAGGGACTCTAAGTCTCCTTCCTACTTGCCACAGGTGAACGCTACCTCCTGCTTCCTGCCATTTGGGAAAATCCAAATGACCAAGAATCCGATTCTTAAAAGGAGGGAATTCCCGGGTAATAGAGAGATTAGAAGACATTTTATGAATAAGAGTGAATGACAAATTAACACTCCTTAGAAGACCTTTCAAAAACAAAACAAAACAAAATCCTAGCCATCTAGAAAATGCTGAATGCTTTGTACTTTTGGAAGTCACTGTTTATAAACCATAATTTTATTATTAATGTCATAAATAAGCAAAGAACAAAAACACTCACATCTTATAAAAATCCTCATTTTATTTCTGGGGATCATCTTGGAAATTAAGATAGTGATAGTCCTTTGCATTAATATAGGGCTTTATAGTCTACTGTCAATTAATGCATGCTTTATATTTATTATCTCCTTTAATCTTTAAAACTAGAATTTTAGAAACTGCTTTTCCATACCATTTCTAAATTCTATTGTCAGAGGTACACAGCATTCTTTAGAACAACTGCTATCTGTGCACACATATATATTTAAAGATTATTGCTCATGGTTACCTAATCTTGAGTCTATATTGAGCTTAATTCCTGACACCCCCTTCAGCACCTAGGACAGTGCTGCACTTCACCACCACATAGATGTTGAATAAATGGTAGCACATTGAGGGGGAAGAGCTCCACTGCAGAACTTTACATATTTTAGAACTGCAAAAGGCTAGCTCTCAAGATATAGGCAAAAGGTAAAGTCAACCTTTTAAAAATCTTTAAGTAGCAACTAATATGCCAGTCTATTTTAATTATGGGATGATTTTTAAAAATTTTTTGGGTAGCCTCATCTCAAGTAATATTAACACAAAAGGCACAATATCAGAAAATAAATACAAGTTAATTTTCAGGAAACCTTTCTCCAAAGAGTTATATTAGAATGTACCATTATTTTCCCTTTTCTTCCTTGTAAACCAAGGAAACTAAGATAGTTTCCTTTTACAAAAATCGCAAATAAAAAACCCAAGATGAGAAGGAGAGACCAGAGTAGGGAATTAATATTCATTGAGTATTTAAAATGTGCCTGATAAAGTACTGATTCTTTTTTCCCCGTGACCTTAATCTTTAAAATAACCATGAGAAATAAGTATCCCTGCTTAGATGAGGAAACTAAAGCTCAGAAACCTTAAGCACCTGACCCAAGGGGCCCCAATAATCTAACAGCTTCTACCAACCAGGACTCCTCTAACTATGAGTAAATCTATGTGTTGTTCACTGAGTCTCCTTCCCTCTGTCTGTCTTTCTCTCTGTCTCTCTCACGCACACACACTGAAACGTAAAGATATACAGTGAAAATGAGAACTATAACAAAACACTGAATGCTGAGAGCAACACACAATGTTCTCTAGATGGCAGAAATAAATATAAAATCATAGAAACATTGTATCGTCTCATGAAAATCAGGCTCAGAAACTATCAAATGAGAAGTCTTAAAGGTCCTCTTCAGATGGAACAATGAAAATACAATGCTTTTAGGTGCTAGGTGGGATGGGACCCTACAGGTAGGTTTCAGTCTGGTTATTTAATGCACAGAACTCTAATATTAATTTTCTTGACTTCCCCAAGCAGTTATGAAACCTTCCCTTTGTACTACCCTAGAATTGTTTTTAAATGTCCACTATAGGTTTTGCCGTGTTTAATTACAGGGCAGCCTCTCCTAGAAGTTCTAAATCCACAGTTAACAGCCCAACACCCCCCACCTCCCCCCTGAAAACACTTATAAATGTATGCAAAATTGCGCATTTGTGCATTTTTCTGGGATGAGACTTCATTGCTTTCTCTAGACTTTCAAAAGGATATGCAAATGTCAAAGCTAAGATCCACCGTTCTATGCTCTGAGGCCAATACCCATATTGCCTCTGGCTCTCAGTAAATGTCTCACCAATAAAGAAGTGGATTCTAGAAGACAACATGCACTCCTATCTATGCTATTTGGTCTCCAGGACTTTTGTTCATATTAAAAAGTTTTCTTTGAGAGGTGACTCAGTATTTTGTTGAGAAAATCAGCTTTGGAACTTCCTGCCCGGGTTCTAATCTGGACTTTGCTACGCACTAGTTGTGTGATCTTGGCTAATCCATTTGGTGTTCTAAGCCTCAGTTTCCATATTCCTACAATGGGGTTGCTGCTGCTGCTGCTGCTGCTGCTAATAATAATAATAATAATAATAATAATAATAATAATAGCAATACCTATTTAATATATTTGCTATAGTTAAGTAATGAGATAATGTGTTATTAAAAGTGCCTGGCGCATCTTGGCACACTGCCAGTGACTGTTTGCTATGGAAATGGCACTGGTAGTGGTGGTGACTGTAACCACAGGATTCCCCCAATTACTCTCCTATAATTCTAGACCCTAAATCCCATTAATATTAGTGCCATAGCATAGCAAGATCTATACCCATTTACTCAACACGTACTATTTATTATCTACAGTGTTCTGTCACAGTAAGTGGCATAGGATGAAATTCTCCACACAACACATTTAAAAATAAAACATCATCTTTGAACTTTTGGGGGTTTGTGGCTGAGAACTTTTTCTTCATGTTAGATTTCTTCTCAGTATTTCCTTTAATCCCTCTAAACTATTATGGCAGACAACATCAGATTTACAGAAATGTGTCTAGCAAGGATGGAGAGGCAGAGAGACATTCTTACAGATGGCTTCAGCCAGTACATTTCCTTTCCAGTAGGATCCATAGTGGGGGAAATGGTTCAGATCTGCCCTCAAAAATTTAAACTGACTTTCTTTATGAAGGCAATGTTTTCAGCTCGTTGGGCTTTTTTATGTTTTTAGTGCTGTATGCTTTTGGAAAAAAATTCTATATGCTTTAATTCTGAAACACTGAGGAGCAATTGTGCTGGCAAAGCATATTTACACCAAATAAATAAATATTCTGACTAGTTAGAATAACTTGATGGCTGGTAATGGTGCTCTGAGAGTAATACACCAAAAATCTACGGCTAAAATTTTGTTCCACTAAGTAACTTTGGTAAGGGATTTTAAACCAGTGATATAAACCTGTCTGTATGCTTATTTGTATGTAATTATGTGTGTGTAGTAAATCTAGATAAATTTATAAAACCCCTACTAAAGATGGTATGCACTGCGGCCTAAAAAACCAAAAGCCCATTTACAAACAATAAATTTAAATGCAAAAGATATGCATGTATTACAAAGCAGCTCTTGTATTAAAGAATCAGAGAGCCTCAGATTTATATAAACTAACAAGACTTGGATGAAGTGGATTCTGATGCTGCATTTCTCATTCTAAAGGCCTCTCCTCACCGAGTTTTGGCTGGTGTATCAGGCTCTTTTGCAGTGGCGTAATAATTGACAGCAGGCTGACACACAGCCCAGGGAGAGCTCTGTCAGGAGGTCTCCTGGGCCTGGGGATCAGTGTGCTTAAAATATTAGGATTTGATAGAGTTAACACTTGCCCTTGAGCAGATGGTTTTGAACATTCTGTCAACACTGCCAGTGATTACTGCAAACAGATTCTTCATCCCAGAGGGATGGGAGTGAAGTGCTTTCTAGCTCCCGAGTCTCATCTAAGAGGTGTAAAACGTATCATTTCCAGGGTCTTCCCTCAGCTGTGAGAAGTGCAAACATTTCCCACACCTCGCAGCCAGAGCCGTGACTTAATCAAGACCCTTTGCTGGGCCTGGGGGGAGGCACAGACCTGGCTGAACTTAAACTTAACCTAAATCCTTCTATTTTGTGTCTCTGGAATACTTTGGCTTTATGGATTTCTTTTTATAAGCTACCTGAAGGAGAGATTAACTGTAGGTAGGGCAGTGCAAGAGAGGAGAGGGGTGGGAGAATGGGGAAGATCCTGTGGAAACTTGGGAAACTTCCAAAGTTCAGTTTTCAAAGTAGAAATTAACATACCTACCAGTATTAATTTTCAATCTAGGCAAATTTATTTTGGGAGAAATGTCTCTTGAAATGAAAAGTATTGCCCACTTTTGTTGCGTGAACTTCGTTTATAGAATTGGGAAATGAAATCATCAATCATGGGAGATCGTGGAAACCAGCCTGTAAGATTCTCATTCTACAGAGGAACCAGTAAGATCAGAAGAGGACGCAGCAACTGCAGCATCATTCAGGAAGTACTTCCGAGGGCTTGCTCTCTGCCTAGAACCATATTGCGAGGAATGCCAGCAGCTAAGTGAAATGGCCTCCACTCCAAGTAAGAGTGAACATAGAGTTCAGAAGATGGAACCTGCACCCAAGGGAACTTTGCTATGGAAGGAGCCGATATGGGACCTCTTATCGCCAGTTATTACAACTTCATTATTAGAAAATCAGGTGTAAAAGAATCACCTCCATCTCCACCCTATGGAAAAAGCTTCTGAAAGTGCCTGGTCCAGTCTGTCAGCTGATCTACTCTGGCTGCCTCTCACCCTTCCTTCCAAGGGAAATGTCTTGCAGAACAATGGAGACTGTCAAGACCAATCAGCAGAGAGGATTTTTTTTTTTTTTTTTAAAGAAAAGTAGAGGAATTATGTGAGAAGCAAAGCTTAAAGATCCACAGATCCAGACCCTGGCTTTCATGCTAAAGGTTTATAACCTCCCCCTTCATTATATCATCTCGCTGTGATGCTCTGAACACCTGCACTATTAAATTCTTTTCTTGGATTTTTTTTAATAAGAAAAAATTAACAAAGTAAAATTTGTTGACAGTGTTCACAGTCAACGCAGTGGGTGTTCCACCTATGTGCTGTCACATTTTTCATGTTCATTTCTGCAGGTGCTAAATACATGCTGACAACAACATATGTTACCAATCTTAAATGTTTTTTTTTTTTTTAACTCGTAATTAAGGAGTGCTCACAGCTTGAAAAAAAAATACAGGTGAAAGCTGCCTCTGCCCAAAGATTTCTTCTTATTTATTTTTCTTCTGCTATTTAGGTAGTTCTTGAATGCAGCCTATACAGAAAAAGTAAGCTCTTAAAATAATCATCTATGTAAATTATAGCCATAAAACAAATTTGTAACAATGCTAAAAACATACGATCTCACTTTCTCCCCAAGAAAACCCCACTGATTCCTTCCTCACTTTGTTTTTTTGTTTCTTGACTCTTCTCTTTCTCCTTTTAATAACACATTTAATCTTCCTGGGAAATCACACAAACCGTCCCAAAAATATTTATTACGCCATAGGAACCTCAAAGTTGAAAAAACATTCTCTAAGTGGAATATAATTCTTTGGTCCTTTTTTTACTTTCTAACTTCTGCATCGTTAAATAATTAGCAGGAATCATTGCAATTTTATCCCTATGAATTTCAGAGATAATTTCTTTTTATTTGCCACCAGGGGACTACATAACAACTTCCACATTCCTCCGTTAGGGACCAGTGATGGGAGATTGATGAATGTTTTCAAAACAAGTATTACACTATTCTCTGACAGCTGGTAAGAAAGAGTTTAGAAGTGTTTTCCAAATGTGAGCAAGTATCAAAACCATCAAGTCAATCAGTCGCTCTACCTGTGGCCCCCATCCTCCTCAACGCCAGGCAGTCAGCCAAGCTCAGTCCACGCTCAGCGCCTCTGCTTCTCCCCACCCCGTGCTCTTCACATAAACAAGGTGAGAGCAGGATGGCTCTTCCTCAGAAGCCCTTCCCTGAACACCCTATCCAATGTTGCTTCGCTGCAGAACTCAGACACATGACCCTGCTTTGTGTGCTTTGAAGCAGTTGTCATGATCATAGGTTACCTTTAAAAAAAAATTGGTTATTGTTTCTCTAAAATGTAAGCCCCATGAGATCAGGGACTATACATCTGTCCTGTTTACATCTAGCACACAGCCTGGCACAGAGTAAATGCTTAATAAATACGTTTTAATCCTAAAATCCCTTAATTCTAAAATGTTCACCTACTTTCACTTTAATAAAAGTTCACCTCCTCTCAATAAGTTGTTTAACAAAAATACAGACATCTAGCCTCTTCCTCCTGGATAGTCTGATTCAGTAGGACTCCGTGAAGCCAAAAACCTGTAGTGTTAGCACTCCGTGATCTGGATGGTCAGGCAGCTATAAGAAACATTCTTTTAGTGCTCTGCTACCCAGCTTGGTCCATGGACCAGCAGTGTCAGCACCACCAGAGAGCTTGTTAGAAATGTACTCTCAGGCCCACCCCAGGTCCATTGAATCAGAACCAGTGTTAGCAAGATCCCGTGATAATCTGCGCCCTAGTTAATGACTGAGAAGCACTGTCCAGGTTCCAGACCAAATTTCCCCTGCCAGTGAGATACAGGCACCAAGGCATCACCAGGACACTGGCAGGAATGCTCATCCAGGCTCATGGCAGGAATAGGAACTCTCTGACTGAAATTTACCAGCTCAGTTCATCCCATCTCCCAAAGGGAGCACGGAACTTCCAGACTAGCAAGTCTCACAGTGTGGCTCCAGACCAGCAGCATCAGATCTCACCTAGAAACTTGTTAGAGATACAAATTCTCTGGCCCCATCTCAGATCTACCGAATTAGAAACTGGGGGTGGAACCAATGATCAGCATTTTAACCAGCTCTTCACATGAAATTGTGATTCATACCAAAGTTTGAGAATTACAATTCTAGGCCAGAAGTTCCCAGCCTTTGCTATGCATTAAAATCAGCTAGAGAAGTTTTAGAAATCCCAGCACCTAGGCTGGGACCAATTAAATAAGAATTTCTAGAAATAACATTTAGATTTCAGTAACCTTTAAACCTTTTCAATTGATTCCAATGGCAGTCAAAGCTGAGAACCACATTTCTAGTCACAATCAGATCCACCTGGCCACCTGACAGTAGTCACCAATAGAAACAGAAATACTTGGAAGCAAGATTATATTAAGACAGTAGTTTTCAGGGGCACCTGGGTGGCTCAGTCAATGAAGCATCGCACAGGTTGTGATCTCCGGGTAGCAGGGTCGAGCCCCACGTTGGGCTCTAAGCTCAGCGGGGAGTCTGCTTGGGATTCTCTCTCTCCCTTTCCCTCTGCTCCTCCTCTCTCTCTCTCAAATAAATAAATTAATTAATTAAAAGGGGGGGGAGAAAGACGGTAGTTCTCAAACTTTAGCATGCATGAGAATCTCACCTGGAGGGCTTGTTAAAACACAGATTGCCATGCTCCACTCCCAGAGTTTATGTATCAGCAAGTCTAGGGTAGGGCATAGAATCTCAGTCCTAACAAGTTACCAGGTGACACCAAAGTGGCTGGCCCAGAAGGAAAAGAGATTTGTGAGCAGTGGGTTCTAATTCTTAGCCAGCCACTAATAGCTGTTACCTCGGGGGAAGTTACTTACTTCTTTGCATCTCAATTGTGTCCTAATAGCTTGACCACTCTTCAGGGTTGTTGAGAGGAATAAATGAGGCCCAGAAACATTAAGTAACTTCCGAAGGATGCACAATTCCCTTAGTAATTGGAGAATTAGGATTTAAACCTAAGCAGATAGGGTCCCCTGACTATTAATGAGCTATCAATGGTCAAAGCTTTCAAACCTTTTCAAACCTTTTCAAAGCCTTTCTCTAGGTTCTCACTCTCCTAGGTCATTAATGGCACCTGACTATTCTCTGAAAGTTTCTTCTCTCTGGGTTGACAAGTCTCGGCATTATCCTATTCCTCCTCTTAGCATTTTGATTATTTCTTATATCTCCAAACCAGTATTTGACATCTCTCCTAAACTCCAGTCATTTTCCAGTTGTCTGCTGAGCATCCTTACCTGGATCTGAGCAGATACGAAAAAGCAAAATTCTTCACCTCGTTCTTCTCCCTCATTTATTTTTGTTAATGGCAACACTATCTCCTTAGGCACTGAGTTCAAAACTTCTCAGGCATTTTGTTTAGAGCGTCTACTTAGTTATTCTCCCTCTTTTCATAAAGGCCCTTGACAATATGCCACTTCTCACTGGCAACGTGGCTAAGGAAAATTACAGATAACACCTATGTTTTGCCTCTTTTTCTCAGAATTACATAAAAATTAGCCATAATTGTTATTTAATTTAGATCATGTGCTCTGTATTTCCTGTTAAGAGGAACCATATAGAAAACTGTCTTACCAGAAAAAGCCATTCACAGACATTCACACAGTCACCAACACACATGTGCTTGTGGTGATGTGAGTGCTGAGTGCTCAGAGACACTAGTTGACAACAGCAACTGGGAGACTTAAACTCATAACCCAATAGCACCAAATTCTTTTTGCCCACTACTTTTTTTTTTTTTTGCACCCTATTCAAAACAATTTTTTCCAAATTGTTCAAAATTTTTGAAAACATTTATTCAGAGAGTGAGTGAAACGCATAATCTCTAAGGTCCAATAGCATCAACATGTATCTTTAAATTTCAAGAACTGAAAATGCACTGTTTTAATAATATGAGCTACATAAATTATTTCTAAACTCTATAAGCCCAACCTTAGGACCCAGGGTCTACCTTCCCTTCCCTTAAATGATATTTAAAATCACAGAGTTCTTTGGACAAGCTATTTATTACCTCCATCTGTGAATTTCTCCTATTTATTTAGCAATAATCATAATACATTGTCAGAGACTGCAGTGAAGTCTTGAGAGAGACTGATTTCTAAAAGCACTCCCATGCTCAGCTTGACAGCCTCTGAAACTTGTAGCCAAAAAGCAGTTTGTATCATTTGTTCTGGGGCTGGTCCCAGATTCGAGGAGGCCAACAGTACAATTAAACTGACTCTGCTGGCCTGCAATATTCTACAGAGAAGTGAGGATACAGATTATACATGAAGTATAATTCACCAATGGTATATAAATGGTTTTTAGAAGCCCAAACTAAATCACTTGGAATTTTGCCAAACTCAAAAAGGGGGGAAAAAAGCCATAACAATCTTCTTTCTGCTAAGAATAATTATGTGAAATGTTCCCAGTGGGGTTGCCACCTTATTAAGTACCCAATTGTGATCTACGGCTGCTAGGGACTGGCTAACAACATGATGAATGCTTTGTACAAGATCTATAGGAAGGACAAGCAAAGTTAAAGGGATATGTTATTTGGAAACATAAATGCAGCTGAAGTTCAGGGGCTCCTTATGAAAGCATGTCTTTAATGTAATTATTGCACATTAGTACACTTCCATAGTGTTAAAGACTGGCCATCACTATCTAATTTCATTCATTCTATATATTTATGTCTAGATGTATTCTAAAGGGCAATATGGAGAAACAACACTACAAATTTAATTATTTTAATATTATTTAAAGAACCAAATATCAATCACTACGAACATCCTTTATGAGGCACAATCTTTTTTTTTTTTAATTCATATCATTCTTCAAGAATAAGCTAGGATTCTAGGCACTAGAAAGGGTTAAATTACAGATGCTGTGAATGAAATGCATAATCCTTAAGGCCTTAGAGCATTAAGACATATCTGCTCCTTAGGGTCCATCTTTGTCCATAATCAATTTCTTCCCTTGGAGAACATTAATTGTCTCTAATGATAGCTTTCCATCAATACATCCTTGATCTTAAAAGGCCTGTACAGCTTTTTCCTTTATTCAATCAAATCATCTCTACAATTGCCCCCCTTTAGTAAGATAATACCTTTTAAGCCTTGTATTTTAATATAAAAAATAAGAGGTAGCTGCAAATTCTAATGGAAGTGCTAACATTTGAGAACCAGGATGATGGCTTCCATTATCCTAAATAATGTTTGAAGATTATAGAAAGCACTGTGTTTCAAAAGGTGGAAACTAATCCACCACTTTCAAATTATTCCTTGTATAAAAATCTGTTCTGACATTAGGAAATTTTTTTGCCCCAATGATGGCACTGTAGATTTAAATATTTGAATATAAAAGATCATTTTCCAGCTCTGAAGAGAGGCAAATAATTCCTACTTATAAGGACAAAATGATGAATAATTCCAGGAATTGACAACTTTAAACACTAAAGATTTTTATTTTGTTATTCCCCTGATAAGCCATTCTTATACTCTTCATTCAAATGACCACAATCCTAATCAGTAGTTATTAAAATTATTTAATTTCATGATGGCCAAAAATAAATAAATAAATATCAAATAAATAAGTAAAATTAAAAGCCCTCAGTCTCTTTGCGACCCACTCCAACACTTATAGTGTCTTGCGTTTCCACCCATTTGCCTTCTTCAAACGTGCTTTTCTAAAAGCATGGAAATTCTTTTTTTTTTTTTTTTTTTGCAATTCTACAGATTTGTTTCCATTTATATAGAGCATTGCTATTGCACTGCTTTATCTAGGTTACCCAGGACAAATCTGTGTTTCTGTCCACGGCCTAACAACAGCTTCTGCAGAGAGTGCCCTAGTATTTATAATAGGTAAGGAACCTTGAGAAGAGACACTGATAGGACAAAAGCCATCTATCCTACAGAATTCTTCTTTGGGTAATTTCTATACTCAGTAGGAATATAGCAAAATTTCCATGCTGCATGTAAAGTACCATTCTTATCACTGCAAGGTTAGGAAGCCCTTCTTGCTAGAGTCCTGGCTTACATGTGTGCTTTCTCTCTTACAAAAATCTGCCAGCATTCTAGGAAATAGATGAAGAGACTCTGTGGAATGTAATTAACTGCAAAGCCCAGGTGATTAAAAAACCGATTAAAAGAAAATCACAGACACAACACAGAAAAGAACTTATTTGTTGGGGGGGGGGAAGGGGGGAGTGGGGGAGATAAACAGAAAAAATTACTAATTTGTTTGGGGTTTCTCTAGTAATACGTACAATTCTAGGTTCTAAATTTACATTATGAATTAAAATACAAGCAACATTTCATAAATACATTGCCTGCAAAAGGAACAGCAAAGGAAATGTTAGAATTCTGTATGGGGAGAAAATGTGTATATGTAGGTAGATAATATCACCGTAACAAATATCAAACCTAAACAAAACACATACAAAAGTGAGACCAGTTAACAACCAAGATAAGAGATGAAAATTGCCACTAAAGCAGATCAACTTTTTTCAATGCCCTGATAAGCACCTATTTGCTCTTCCCCATTATGCTTTCTTAGTATTTATAAATTATCATTTAATTATGCTGGCAAGTGGTAATTGTCAAATAAAGCTCAGATAGGCATAAGCCCTCAGGCTGCACATGACAGAAAAATATCTGTTAAAGCTGGGCTGATTCACACGCTTAGGAAATAATTTCCTTTCTTCTTTTTATCCTTGCCAACAAATTATATGAACTGGCACTTTGTGCTTTGTAGGCATTTTGAAGTCTATGCAGATTACAGAAAAGAAAAATTAGTTGTTTCAATATCTACCATTCCTAAATTATTCTGCTGATTTAAGACATCACGAACCCAGAGAACAAAAGAGTGCAAAGATCAAGAAATTCAAACCTTCCTCTACTTATAGTTTATGCTCGGGGTCATTTTCAATTGAGGAAATCAAGATTTGGAGAATTATTTTACATATTGTATAATGGATTTTACATAAAGTAGGAATTGGAACATGACATTCATCCCATTAGGAGAGATACAGAAATCTCTTTTTCCTTAAGTCTCTTACTACTTAGGTTTAATTAGTACCCATCCATCCTACCTCTTTTGTATGAAGTGTTATAATTTTTTTTTCCCCAGCTAGTTGCAGCACTCTGGCTGTGCAGTATAAACACAAATAGAGGATTATTATTGCGTACAAAAAGATAAGTTGAACACCAAGAGGCAATTTAATTTACATCTAATATTTAGACAGAATGCTGCGTTTTGGTTATATATAGAGCCACTTGTGAATTATTTTTATTTGCAAGGCTGAGCAGAGAAGACGCAGAGAAATAGCCATTCCCCCGTCTTTTGCTTGAGAGAGAGAGAGGGAACAGGAGAGGTACAGGAAAGGGTCAGGAGGAGAGGAAGCAAAACTGTATAAAAACAAGAAGTCTAAGCAAACTCGAGTTCCTTCTGTGCACAAAGATCATTACCAATTCTCGTCACTCCCGTTCTCCCTCCCTGCACTCCAAACAGCCTGGGCTACTTTTGGAACCCTAAAAGTGGCATGTTGCCTCCTACCTCAGAGCGTTTGCTCATGGTCTTCTCACTGCTTGGAAAACCCTTTTACGACATCAGCCCCATTCCCTTCCTTCTCCACGTCCAACCCCTCATCTACACAAGTCCACCCATTCTGCAGATCCTAATTCAAACATCCTTTCTTTAGGAAAGCTTTCTCTGAACCCCTGCTCCCAGTTCCAGACAACATCATGTTATTATAACCTTCATAGCCCTTATTACAATTCAAGAAATGGAATAATAATAGCAAATACGAAGTGTTTATAATGTGCCAGGCTACTAGATAGTCTAACAAAAACCTCAAAGAAACCTGCGGAAGAAGATGATGAGGCCTGAAAACATTACACCACTTGTCCAACTGGGACTCAAAGCCACGTCTGCGTCCAGAGCGGGTCCTTTAGCCACCACTTCTTACTGCCATATTTATTTGCACAATCCTCTAGCCGCTATTTGTCAACTCCCTCCACCACCTAGTTGGTAAATTCCATAAGGCCAGCAATCATGTTTATTTTGCCCAACCCTGATCCATATTAGGTGCTCAATAAATAATTATTGAATCAATGACTGAACAATTAGCTCAAAACAAAGACATGGTTTGGGAGCTGAAGACCCCTGCATCTCTCAGTTATCTGAGCTGCCAACACAGCTCCTCCGTATTCGGAGACCAGTCTAGCACTTGAATCCAGTGAGGTACTTGGCCTAGCAGAAAGAGCTTCATGTGTCTTTGCTTCAGTAAGCACGATTTCCCTTGTTTTTGCTTTTTAATGGATTTGTCTATTAACGACCTCAGGGGCATTATGCTAAGTGAAATAAAGTCAGAGAAAGATAAATACTGTATGATTTCTCTTATATGTGGAATTAACCATCCAAACCTAGCTCACTGTTACAGAGAATAGGTTTGTTGTTGTCAGAGGTGGGGGATGGGGAGTGGGAGAAATGGGTGAACTGTTTTTGTTTTAGTTTAAGTAAATTGAATTTTTTTAAATGGCTTAATTTCTTTCATTTTAAAGGCTGTAAGTAAAAACCCAAATGTTCAGGTGATACTGTAAAGCATGTATGTTCTATAAAAAACAATGCCATTTCCCTAGATGTTTTCTTGGAGACTGAGCAGATGTTGAGGTTAGTAGCATAAGTTTTAATACTGACTCAAAAACACTGGTACATTTGGCATATTATGCAGCCAGAATACAGAGTACACCCCAGGTACGATCTGTGTATTCTTAATACTTATTCATAGTCAACAAGAATGTTAACAATGTTCTGCCAAAATGCATAACCGATATTTGAATATGCAGTCTAGCCCTGAATAATTCAATTCTTTATACCTGAAAATGAACATTACCCATTTGAAGACTTAGCTATTTTTCTGTTTTTGCTCTGTTTGTGTCTACTTTTAGAGCATTTTAGTCTGTGATGTGAGCCATTCAGTAACTGATGCAAATTTTCTTTAAAAAAAGAAAAGAAAAGAAAAGAAAAAACCTTTTTAGCAATCAAAATATAAAAACACATCCAGACTGGCACTTGGGAAACTGAACATAACTTAACCTCAATTCAGGCAGCCCTTTTTAAAGAAGAGATGTTCCTACACAGGCTATTAATTGAGAATTGCAAGGCTAAACTATATTTGTATCTTGGAATTCATAAATGGTTTTCAGCTACTTATTTATTTCCATAGGCACTACTCTAACCCAGTCAAAAACTCTTTTAAAATGAAGTCACCATTTTCAAAGAATGTTTTATATCTTTGGTATTACGTTGTTTCTGCCACTTTAATCTATTCAGTATTGTTATAGCACTGAAGCACTTTCCATTATAATTAGAAACTTAGCTTTTTTAAAAAATAAAGCACTTACTTCTCATTTCCATAAAAAGAAAAACACAACAAAATAAAAATCTCTTCCATTTTAAAGTTGAAGGAATGAAGCATGAAAAACGAAGTGCCTTGCTCAAAAACAAAAATTAAGATATTTGCCAATGACAAGTTACTTTGCTTTAAAAATTTGGTTCTATACAATCACAGTCCTCATGTGGTTTGTCTGAAAAGGGAGTGTAAATATAACATCAAGAAGGCCATCAACGCATAGTAAATTCTTTTTTTTCAAAAACTCACATATTTATAAAATGTAAATAATGTCTTTCTCCCTCTCCTCCTCCTCCACCACCTTCTGTACTGTGGTGAATAGATAATACTTTGGATGACCCAGGCCTATGACACCAGGAAGCATCTTCTGACTCTTCAGAAAAAGAACAGGCACATTAAGTATAGTGTGAGGACTGAGCATAGTGATTACATTCCAGGACTCTACATCCTCATCCATATGTGGATATGCGCTAATTCTTTTCCACTGGCCCAAGGGTTCTAAGAACTTGCAAATCAAATTCCTTGCTGTTTTGTAACTAACAGATTATTAGTGGATCCTTACAAATCACCAAATAGGATATTGGAGAGAAAGTGTAAAATAACCAAACTAATGTTTAAAAGGGGAGAGTGAGAAATCCACAGACACTTCAATCTAGTTTTCTAACCAGTGTTCTGTATATTGATTGAAATGTTATCAAGCTCTAAAAATACATAATTATGCAATTGCTACTCCTCAGCTAACATCAAAGCTTTTAGTACCTAGCATAACCATCTCTACACTAGATGCTAAATAAATGCCTGTTGGCTGGTTGTTGAATAAGAAAAACATTCCAGCACTATCCAATAGAAATATAATGTGAACCATGTATGTAAATAGTCTATAAGTCACATTAAAAAGGTAATAAGAAACAGGCAGAATTAATTTTGATAATATATTTCATTTAACCAATGTATCCAAAGTATTATCATTTCAACATGTCCTGACTATAACAAATTATTGACCTATTTTTTAAAGATATATTTATTTATTAGAGAGAGAGAGAAAGAGAGAGCACCCAAGCAGGGGGAGGGGCAGAGGGAGAGAAGAGAGAGAATCCCAAGCAGATTCCATACTGAACACAGAGCCCAAGGTGGGGCTCTATACCATGACCCATGAGATCATGACCTGAGCCAAAACCAGGAGTAAGACTGAGTTACCCAGGCACTCCAATTATTGAGCTATTTGATGTTATTTTATTTTATTTTTGTAAAAAGTCTTCAAAATCTAGTGTGCATTTGACATTTATTTTTTTTTAAGATTTTATTTACTTATTTGAGAGAGAGAGAGAGCACGGGCACAAAGGGAGAGTGAGAGGGAGAAGCAAACTCCCCACTGAGCAGACAGCCTGATGTAGGGCTTAATCCCAGGACCCTAAGATCATGACCTGAGCCGAAGGCAGACGCTTAACTAACTGAGCCACCTGGGCGCCCATGCACTTGACATTTACACCACATCTCGGTTTGGACTAGCCACATTTCAAGTGCTCAATAGCCATATGGCTCATGGTTACCATATTGGACAGCACAGACAATCTGTACCCTGTTAACTGAATGAGATTTGCTCATTCACACAAGAGATAAATCTTGTGTTCTAAGTTAATGATGTATCGTAGCTGATGATACTAAAATAATTATTTTTCTAATATATAAGATAAATTATTTTGGCAATAAATATGTTTCAGATAGAGCTTGTACTTCGCTAATCCCATTAAAAAAAGAAACGTTCAGAACTGTGTATATTAGTTGAATTCTTTTTAGCATGTCTACACAACAGTAATTGGAACTGCTTATCAGCATTACTTCTGAATGTTCCAATGAGTTTTGTACTGGAAATTAAGATGAACATAGAAAATATGTGAGGTACACTTATAATTGGGGCTCTGAGGGTGAGTGGAAGTGTGAGTCTACAGCTGGCAGCACCTACATTCTTCTATCTGTTTTGATTCCCCAAACATAAACCTTATAAAGTCTTCTGTGATACACCATCTCTGATCTCCTAATCACTCAATTTTGAAATATTATAATTATAGCTAATCTCTCATTCTCCCTTTAGCCATATACTTCATCAATTATAAAATCTTACAAATTTTTCTTACAAATCTCAAAAATGGATCTCATCTTTATTTTCACCTCTGCATTCTCATTGACTTAGAGAGTCTTCTTCAACTGACCCTTCTTGAACTATGACCATCCACAGGCTCCTCGTCTTTAGTTATAACAGCACCAAGCTATTAGAGATGTCCTGCTGAACTTTAGTTTGAAAAACATCACTCCCTGTTAACAGTCTCCTTATGTGAAGATCTTCAATATACATAGGATATAGTCCTAACTCCTCGGTGTGGTTATCAAAACCCTCCACAATTTGATTCCGACTTATGCTTATTAAAGTACTACCTATAACCTACTGCATCGTAAACTTAAGCTCACTGTACTATAATATACTGACCTTTTCTGCTCTTACCACATCCTATAGTCTTCCATCCTGGAATGTCTTTGCAGCCCTAATTCTCAATTTACCCTTCAAAATCAAACCTGAATCTCATTTTGTGAAACTCTTCTGGATCCATCTATGTGTTTAATGAGAGTCTCTGCTGTGTACCAAATATTAAGTGACGCCATGGAGATTTTTAAAATATTTTTTCTCAAAAATCTCCCAAGTTGGTAAATGATGTTTGCAAAAAATGTGATAAATGCTATAATCAACATATGCACAATGTGTTTTTGGAAGGCCAAAGGGAACAGAAATTCTGCCTGTATAGAGGAAGAACAGGGAAGATGTTACAAAGGAGATGATATTTGAGCAGTGTCTTGAAGGATTAATATTAATTTACCGGGCAGTGAAGAAGAGAACAATGTTTCTGGCAGATGAAACTGACTATTCAAAGGGCACAGAAGTACATGATTGGAGAATGGAAAACCATTTACTATTACTGAAGCAAGGGAGATATTAAAAATATTTAACAACCAGCAGGGCATGAATGCTAACCAATCAGAACTAACAGTCATCTTACCCTTGCACGCCAGCTGAATATCAGCCCAGAAACAAAGTCAATGAATGTGCCTGGCACAAAAAGAGTAGCAGGAAAGATTAGGCCAGTAACAGATTAGCAGAGCTATGATAATGATTTGAACTTATTTCAGTAGAGAGGAGGGAACCATTAAAAGGTTTCAGATAAGTAGAAGTTGTATTATCAGTTATATTTTAGAAAGATCAACCAGGCAACAGTATAAAGAATGGCTTTGAAGGGGGGAAAAAAATAAAAGGCTGAGACAAATAGTTGGATGACTGTAGTAGTCCAGGTAAGAGATGAAGCATAGCTGAACTGAAACCGTGGCTGTGAGGATAAAGATAAAAGATCAAATTCAAGGCATATTTAAGAGATAAAAATTCACAGGATTTGATGAACAATTGAACATGAGGAACGAGAGTCTGATGGAGAGATAAATGATGCATTTGAGGTTTTTAGTTTAGAAAACTGATGCACAGTGATGCCATCAGACCAAACAGAGAATATAAAAAGGAGAAAAGGTTCCATTTTGTATATGTAGAGTTTAAAATATCTGAGGAACACAGTTGGATATGTCCAGAAAACTGCTATAAATAGGAGACTAGAATCCAGGAGAGAGAAACATCTGGGAGTCACAGCTCATAATGTGGTGGTTAAAATTTAAAAAATGGATGAGTTTTTCTAGGGTAAGAAAAGAAGTATGAAAAGGAAATGACTGAGGACAGAATCCTAGTGAAGATTATCATTTAAAGAATGAGAAGGAAAAAAATGAGTATTTTGTCTTATATCAAAGCTATTTATAGACCTCCCTCTTCTTCATCAGACCTTGAGATCCTGCAGGGCAGAAATCACATCTTACTTATCTCTGGATACCTTTACTATTCATGAAAGTGTATGATACCTAGTAAGTTTGCATGCATACACACACACAAATGTTTGCTGAATTGAAATAAGTTTCATCCCGGAACACCTGGGGATCATATACACTTCACAGGAGATTTGGTTAGACTACTGTCCATAGCTATGGCACTGTATATGGAAATAGGCCCCTCTGCAAGCTGCCGTAGCCACTCTGGAAAACAGTACGGAGGTTCCTCAAAAAGTTGAATATAGAGCTACCCTATGACCCAGCAATTGCACTACTAGGGATTTACCCCAACAATACAAATGTAGTGATCTGCAGGTGCACCTACACCCCAATGTATATAGCAGCAATGTCCACAATAGCCAAACTATGGAATGTTACTCAGCCATCAAAAAAATGAAATCTTCCCATTTGCAATGACATCGATGGAACTAGAGGGTATGAGGCTAAGTGAAATAAGTCAATCAGAGAAAGGCAATTATCATATGATCTTACTCAAATGTGGAATTTAAGAAACAAAACAGAGGAGCATAGGGGAAGAGAGGAAAAAATAAAACAAGATGAAATCAGAGAGGGAGACAAACCATAAGAGACTGTTAAGTGGGGCAACTGAGTGGCTCAATTGGTTAAGCTTCTGCCTTCATCTCAGGTCATGATTCCAGGGTCCTGGGATCGAGCCCCACATCGGGCTCCCTGTTCAGCAGACAGCCTGCTTCTCCCTCTCCTCTGCTGCTCCCCCTGCTTGTGTGCTCACTTTCTATTTCTCTCTCTCTCTGTCAAATAAATAAAAATAAAAACTTAAAAAAACAACAACAGTAAATTAAAAAAAAAGAGAGACTCTTAAGCATAGGAAACAAAGTGAGGGTTGCTGGAGGGGAGGTGGGGGGGATGGGGTAACTAGTTGATGGGCATTAAGGAGGGCACGTGATGTAATTAACACTGGGTATATATAAGACTGATTAATCATTGACCTCTACCTCTGAAACTAATAATACATTATATGTTAATTAATTGAATTTAAATTTTAAAAAAGGAAAAAAAAGAAAATGGGTCCCTCAGTGTACCTTCCAAATTCACCCATAATCTTTGAATGCTTTTTTCCTGAACTAATGGTTCAATCCATTTTCTAATGGGCCACAAAGCCAGACATCTCATGAAGGCAGTAGTTGGTCATTCAACAGTGTAACTATAGAGAAGTTCCTGCAGGACTGATGTATGAAATGATTACTCCCTTCTAACTTTCATCTTTGCAGAAACTGTGATGTTATGAAAAAATTCAGAGACTTTGCCATGTTTTGGTGTATTGACATGTCACAGCAAGTTATTTCACCCCCTTGAGTCTGTTTGCTCATCTGTAAAACTGGGATACTGTGACCTACCTCTCAGGGTCAGGGATGAGAACTAAATGCAATCATGCAAGAAAGCATAAGACTCACTGTTCACTTAGTAGGGTCTTCATCTTTGGTAAAAATAGAACATTATTTTCTCCTTTGGATAAATAACTAAGAAAAACAAAAGATGTTTCTGGAAGATATGAATTAATTATCTCAAAAGTAAATCTCACATTGAGAATGGATATTTGCAATGGAATTCATAATAATATGGCATAAAGTTTTTAAGTATGATAGAAAAAGAGCATGAATCCCTGTGTAAATAATCTAACCCACCTTAGAAAATGATTGAAATACCTGAAATACTTCTCTTTTTAATGATTACTTTGACTGACTAGAGCACAATTGTGCTCTTTACCTCAGCAGAGGAGCAGGCTGGAACTAGAGAATGTAAGGGCATGGGTAAACTTAAAACAAAACAATTGAATTCCAAGTTTCTGCAAGTCAAGTGTTAGATGCTGAGACAACAATGCAGAGACTCCTCTACCTTCACCTGAACCACTGATAAATTCCTGGGCCCCAGGCCCTGGAGAGACACCATGATTATTGTTTAGTTTAGGGTTTTTGGGGCAGGATTTCTGGTGATTTGTCTTGATATCCTTAAATTTCCAAACACCAATGGAAAAATCAACTTCCCTTCCCAGCTACTACAAGGAAAAGCTGTAAGAAATAGTAGTAAAGTATATAAATAGCCCAGGATCATCAAAAGCCATGGACATTTGGTAACCTGTAGGGTATCTTGGTCACATTTAAGGTTGAGAGCTTAAAAAGTTGAAAGATTGAAAGAAAGAAAGAAAGAAAGAAAGAAAGAAAGAAAGAAAGAAAGAAAGAAAGTTAAAACCACAGTAATAGCAACCTGGTATAACTGACTAGCTCAGAAAGAAAAAAAGTACTAGATGGAGGGTAGCAAGAAAAGACTAAGATAGTCTTTTCAAAAAAGTTTATTATGAAAAAAGTCATATGAGGAGAAAATGAGGTAATCTACATGTAAGCCTATAATCCCTTCTATAAATGTTGCTTATTTTCATCATTAGAAGTCAGGACTCTTGCCGCTAAGTCCGAGACGGTAGCTCCAACAAGCCTGGGGCGCAATCCCCCTGTGACTCCGACGCTCATGTAGGCCATTTCACAACAACTGCTATCATTTACTGCACCCTTAACATATAATGGGATCATCTTTCTAAAAACCCTATGGGTAGACATTATCCTCTTTTTCCAATGAGAAAACTGATTTCCATAGAGGTTAAACAAGTTGTCTGAAGTCACACTATAAGTAAAGAACGAGCCCAAGATTTAAAGCTTACGCTCCTAACCACTGGGCGATATTGCCTTCCCAGATTTGGCAAGGCTGATTGGCATGGCTTGATTTTCCCTATGCAATCTCTTCTGGCTGCCATAACACCAGTTTTCTCCAAAAGCAAGAACCAGACCACATCTGATTTTCAAACCGGTATACCAGGCTTACACAAAAGATTTCTAAAATTATATCTTTACCATGTCATCAGTATTCTTACGCAGTAGGTAACCCTATCAAATTAGAGAAATTAAACGAACATGTTTTTTCAACATTTCATACAAAAGGGAGGATGTTTAAAAAACATCCAGATGCCATCCAATTGTTTCCATGTATGGGGTAGTTGAATATGTCTCCTGGTTCTTTTTAGTTTGAGTTGTTGTGGTTGCTGGTATTGCTGTTGTCCCAGACTCAACTTCCGAATATCATCATTTTGCAAAAGTGGACCCTGAGGCTCAAAGAGGCCGAGGGACTTTCCCCAATCCCATAACTGATGGCAAATCTGAGACTGGAATATTATCCTTCTCCTGCCCAGGTCAGTGACCTCTGACAATATCATATGCTTCTTGAGGGAATATAATGATCATTTTTCAGACTTTGAGTATGATGTAGAATTTAAATTCGGTGTTTGTTAACACCATAGCACCATAGCAGTGAGGCAGTCTTGAAGTAAAACCTATGAACTTCTGCTTCTTAAAGAATAGAAGTATTTATCAAAATGATTCATTCTCTGCTGGGGCTTAAAGGTAGATCATAAAGGTTCAATTTTGAAATTTCCAAAAAACAGCAAATAGCAATTCCGAAAGGGAAGCTACAAATTTGAGCCTTACAGATACATCTTTTATTTATTTTTAAAAAATATTTATTTATTTATTTCAGAGAGAGAGATCAGGGGGAAGGGGGAGAGAGATGGAAAGGGAGAGAGAATCTCTATCACACTCTGCAGTGAGTGGGGAGCATGATGCAGGGTTCAATCCCATGACCCTGAGATCATGACCTAAGCTGAAACAGAGTCAGCTGCTTAACTGACTGAGCCACCCAGGGACCCCCAGAGGTATCTTTTAGAAAGAAGTCCTTAAGGGATGAACTTGAAGGCAATTAAGCTCTTTTCTTATTTACTATAAAACAAATTCATCTTTAAAAAGAAAAAAACAAGGGGTGCCTGGGTGGCTCAGTTGGTTAAGCATCCAACTCTTGGTTTCGGCTCAGGTCATGATCTCAGAGTCATGGGATCCAGCCCTGTGTTGGGCTCTGTGCTGGATGTGCAGCCTGCTTAAAATTGTCTCTCTCCCTCTCCCTCTCCCCCTCCCCCCACACTTGTATATTCACTCTCTCTCTCAAAAAACAAAAAACAAACAAAAAACAAACAAACAAAAAAAAACAACCACAAACCAGCAAATACTTGAATTTCATTTAACATACAGAGGGAGGAAAAGGAGACAAGATTTTCCTTGTTCTGGCTCCATCTTCTTTTCATTGCTCTTTGTACTTTCTTCTCCTTGCTGACTAGAGTGCTCAGAAGAATTACCCTTCAATAAGGATAATTGGTCTTCAGCAAGTGGTTTTGCTAAGTACACAACGTCTAAGGAATCTTACTTCCATTCCACCAACAGTAAAGAAAAAGACATACATAAAAAAAGATCATTACTATGAAAGAGGATACATGTGAAAATATACCCAGGATATTACAAAACCACAGAGGAAGGAGACCCATCCCTGCCTCTAGGCTTTTCATTCATGGTGAGGCCTAAACTGAGGCTTGAAGGATGCATGAGCAGCAGGCAGCAGAGATTAGTCAAGATGGCAAATCTTCCAGAGCAAGGGTAAACTGTGATTGCAGTCCCAATAATAATCTTACAATAATTCTGGTTTGGGACCTTAAGCTTTCTAAGAGTAAATGTTGGAGGGAGCGATGCGGGCGAGGGAAGCAGCTGCCTCTATGGGCAATCTGCCATAACTTAGTGATGCCAATATCCAGGAACTGAAATATTTCAATTGAAACAATCCCATTACATTGCATAATAAATTGCCTGCTAGTGTCCAAAACACAGTCTCAGTCTTTAATAGTTAAATAATGTTAACCGAAAGGGAATGTCATTTATCCGTCATTTACTGAACAACTACAACATGCAATTCTGTGAAAGTTTCCATCAGGATGAAAAAACACAAAGCTCCCTACAGTCTAAAAGTTTAACATCTATCCTGGGCCTAAGATAAACCCACAAGCAGCACTACCTCAAGGCAAACTGTAGGAACAGTAACAGAAGTCCCAGCAAATTCCTAGGAAGATTCAGACGCAGGAGAGATTAAATTTAGAAAATTGTTTCAATTTCCATAGGAATCATAGATATGATCAAGAACAGAGAAACAAAAAATCAAGAATCACAATTTTCTCTCTGTTTAGATTGTCCACTCTATTCCAGGAAAATTTCAGATTAGAAAGCCAGGCTTTACTACATACCCCAGAGTGTGTACAAAATTTTAAGTTTGTCGAAATAGATGGAATATAAATTTCCAAAGGCTAAATCCCTTCAGCTCTCATTTGAAACTAGGGATGGCAAACAGGAGTATCTCAGCAGAGCTCAACTACCAACTACCTTGAGGACCCAGGGAGCAACAGAGAGGATCGCTAAGGTAACCAGACAGCAGAATGTAATTACCCAAATTGGAATTCAGCCAGGCTGTGCAGGCAATACCAACACTCTTTAGAAAATGTCATAGACTCTTTTAATAACCATGGCAATTTTATTCCATAAACATGTATTAGTAGGACATATCAGAATGAGAATAAAATATTCTTGTTTTCTACGCCTATGAATGGATACACAGAGCAAAGAAGGCGGGCTATAAATCTCAGAAACATGATTATGAACTTGCTTAGTTACAGTATTCACTCTTGTTTCTAAATGTAATTTTTTAAAATGGAGGAAGAGAAGCATAGTGCCATGTGTGCAACAGAATTCAAATGAGGTACCCTATACAACCAGTGAAGAATAACATTTCAACTCTTTATGCTGCTAGTTTAAACAAGCAAGTACACTGTTTTTATACTGGAAAGCCTAATGGTATATCATGAGATGTGTTATCATAGCCTCTGGACAAAGAAATTTTAAAAAACTAAAAAAAAATTTACAAACCCTACATTTCTAAGGTTTTACTTCAAAATTTTAAATTATAATAAAGTATAGATGTTTGTTCATGGAACTAAATGTTTTATTGTCCCAACTGCCCAGAGTAAATGATTTCATTATTGGATTAAATGATTCAATCCAACAAATATTTAATGAGTGTCTGCTATGGGCCAGAAACAGTCCCTTGTTCTCACAGAGCTTATAGGCCAGCAAACACGTGAAAGGAAAGTTAGTGGATTTCTAAGAAGATACAAATGTATGATTGTGAGATGCCCGGAGGACAGAGGAAATTTACCAAAACGCGGAAAGAAGCAAAAGCAAGAATGTATTATCATGACCCAATGTTGGCCCCGCTGGTATTTAACAGGCAACATTTTAGGTAGACGATATTCACAATATTTAATGAGCATTTACTTGGCGCTAAACCCTGCACTAAGCGTACATTTTCTTCTCATATTTTAATGGAATGATACTTCACTGTGGATTGGGAAGGAGGCCTCGTGCCTCATTGCAGACCAGAGTATTGGTTCAGTGCAGCCAGCTCAGGGATCATGTTTCAGGGCCACCAGTCACTAGCCTCTGCTCATTTGGACAAGAAACTGAAGTTTTGTGTAACTTCGGTTTCTCTATCTGGACAATGTGGATAATTCTATCCCATCTTCAGGGTTAATAGGGTTAAATGGAATCATGTTTATAAAGGGACTAACACAGTGCCTAGAAGATAGTAGGTACACAACACAAAATTGCACTGGTTATGATCTCATAAATAAAACCTTTTTCTAATGCTGTGACATTAAAACACCTAATGTCATAAATCCCCCTTGAGCTACAAATGCTCTGTTTATACAGCTAGCATGAATAAACAACTGCTCTGGCCCCTCTTCCTCACTGCCTGTCGCTCCCTTGCCCACTCCAAGTAGCTGTCAAGCTAATACCATCACCCAGAGTAATAGTAACATCAGGCGCCAAGTCTCTGCCCCCACTCCCTCCTTTCTCTCCCTGCAGGCCAGGAGGTGATAGGCTGCATAATTTTTCCCTGTGTCCCAACCTTAAAATCATTACACAGTCTAGCCTGGTAAACTTTTTGCACGTATATCCTCTCATCTCTTTAACTCCCCTTTCTCTTTCCATTACATTTAATCCTTGCTCATTTCTTCAGAAACATTTTTCTCCCTTACTCTCTCAAGCCAAGCCCTCCCCTAATGCACCACTGCGAGCCCAAAGAACAATACTAATTCTTATCGATAAGCATGAGAGCATGGTTAACAACGCATTCGCATCAAGGAAAGGAAAACCATCCCTGTCATTAGGCTTGACATCATTAAGGCCTTCGTCATTTCAAGGTCCTTCAAGTGCCCAGAAGTCCGCATTCTCTCCCTCATCTTTCTCTAATTAAACCTTCTTTTCTTTAGACATCAGTGACCAAGATAAATATGAAACTAACTCTAATTGTACCTCATTCTGTTCTACTTTTGTTTATTAGAGAGGAATACAGTGTAAGCCTTGCAATATTCTGACAATATTAGCTCTAGTAAGAACGGGCTTTTATTGGCATATTTATAACCTTGTTTTTATAGGAAAAAAGTGTTCTGAATTCTAAACCAACTTACAAGCAAATGTAAGAAACCCAACTTTTGAAAAGTTGGGGAATATTATTTCAAGAACATTGCATGATACTAGAAAACATAAAGAGATGCTGATTTAGAACTCACACTGGTGAACTGCATACTCATGCTGAATTGGGAATTTGCTTTAGACTCTTCATGTCGGATGAATTACAGCATTTTGTCCTGATACCGTAGTCAGTCTCACTCACAAGCAGCTTAGATTATGCAAACCTAATGTGATCTGTGGCAGTAAGTGCAAGACTGTAAAATACCCCTGCCTTTGTGAAAGGTTTGGGAATGACAATTTAGAACTATTCCTGCAAGGCTGCCAGCTCCTAACATCTAAAAGAAGATGAGCCCCTTTTTTGTCCTTTGCATGGCAGCTGACTTCTGTCATTCAACCCCCAACTCTAGGTTTCAAGGTGACAGGTCATATGTGCTTCAATACTTATGTAAATAAACAATATTGGGCTCCAAAGCCAATCTAACCAATGACCTTTTACAAACAATAGGCCTTTCTATTGGAAGAGTCTGCCAGGATTCTGAGTGCCAATGAGATGATCGAATATGCATTTTGGTTGTTAACACCAGCAGGCTTACATCCTAGAAGGACGGTCCAGGGAGAAAAGCACTTTGCAGAGTCTATCACCAGAAAATGGTCAATGATAGATAATCTGTACTTACAGCATTTACATTTACACATAATTGTTTTCATTTTAAAAACTTTCCAGATACTGACATACAGATCATTCAGACTAAGTTACGCTTTCATGTGAAGCATTATTTTTCCAGACTGTAAGTAAAACAAATAGTGTTTTCTTCTCTACTTCCTAATTAGACAATTGTCTTACCTTTTTTTCAAAAGGCATCGATCATTTGTTTCTTAAAGAATACCATACAGTATCTATTATGAAAGGCAATAAGCACATAGTTTTGTCTTCTGGGGTTTGCTTGTTTGTTTTACTTTTTTTTTTTTTTTTTAACTTAGTCATAACTAAGTTTCATGTTTTATTCCATTCAAAACTGTTTACTTTAGGTTCAAATTTGAGAATACAAAATATGGATCCTTCAGAGCAGATTTGGTATTGCTACCATAGGAGGCATGGAAAATAGAAATCTGACATTAATTTCATTTGCAAATGATACAACCTTGCAATCAGGCAAGATAAAAATGGACCCCAAATATGAACACTTACCTATAGCTCTTTTAGAAACTATTTCATTTCAGGCCTTCCCACTGATTACCTTTTGTAAATAGCATTAACAGTTTCTTCACAATGACACTACTGCAAAATGCATCCTTCATTGGTGCTAGTTACATGACACCACACTAAAAATTGTTGGTGAGCTAGCTTTGCTCAGTGCCAGGGGAGCCAAGATAATTTTGAAACAAACAGTGATATTAACAGATCTAGAATTCTTCCCCAGAAGTTTCAAATTATGCTTTAAAAAGTATGTATGTCACAAAAACAAAAATTATGTATATTGCTTCTTTTCAAGCTTTTGTGAAATGATTTCGTTTTTTCCTTCTGGACCTTAGAAGATGCTCAAAGTTTGAAGGGTTCAGTGCAAAAGGGTGGGGAAGTAAGTAGCCATGGAGTAGGTCTGGGCCACATACAGTTTAGAAACTGTTAAACTTTTTTCAAGAACAATGGTAATTGTGTTGTAAGATTAAAATTGGTAATATTCTAGAGCTAAAATATAAAAATCTAGAAGATGCTTTGATCTATTTTCCCAACAAATCTATAGACTTGGTTACTTTGAAGAGACAGTCCCATACTTACTGATGGTTAATGTGATTTAAAGGTAAAATCTTTATGTTTATCCATATTTGACTCTCATGGATAATCACCTTAAACCATAGAATTGTGGTTTTCTAACTCTGAAGCACTTGAACTCTTTCTCTTTTCCCCCTTAAACTCTCCTCAGAATCTTAACATATTTGCTCGGGCTGCCATAACAAAGTACAGACTAGGTGCCTTAACCAACAGAAATTTACATTACTTCTAGAGGTTAGAAGTCTGAGATTAGGGTGTTGACAGGGCTGGTTTCATCTGAAGCCTCTCTCCCTGGCTTGTAGATGGCTGTCTTCTCCATGTGTCTTTACATGGTCTTCCCTCTGTGCATGGCTATGTACAAATTTCCTCTTCTTATAAGGACACCAGTCAGACTGGATTGCGGCCCACCCTAAGGACCTCATTTTAACTTAATTACCTTTTTAAAGACTCTATCTCCAAATGCATTCATATTCTGACATACTGGAGGTTAGGACTCCAACATATGGATTTGTCAGTGAAGAGACAAAATTCGACCCATGACATTTAATATGTAAGACAGATAAAAAGGAGCTGTTGGGGTAAAAGCGGCTGGAGTCTCATAGGTCTATCCTTCCATCTTTCTCCACTGCCCCCATTCCTCTACCAAACTACTTCTCAGGCACCTCTGGAGACAGTAGGATCCCAAGGAAACTATTCAACAGTTCATTTGTTTCCCAAATATTAGTGGATATTTACCGTACAGGTTTTGTGTCACGTGGTTTTGAATAGTTGGAAACGTAAACAAAGCAAGGCTTGCATTCAAGTAATTTTTATAGCAAACCACATCATCATGTATTAATTGAATGGCAGCTAAGAATTTTAAAACACATGGATCTAACTTCACATCCATGAGAGAGGTAGCAGAGGGATGTGGAAGGAACACTGGAGGTCCAGGCTCAAAGTGAGAAGACTCAGGTGTGAACATAGCTTTTTTTATCTGCCCAACAGGGGAATGCAAGGCTCAAATGCACAACAAGTTTAAGGCGCATTGTACATTGATAAGCACCACAAAAGCATATGCTATTATTATAGAAAAAATCACCAGACCAGCTTTCAAAATGCAGCATTGTTTCCTCCTTCTCATTCGCCACCTGCACATTCCACAGGCTAATTGCCTCTATTATTTGAAGTCACCTTACTTAATCAAATTTAAGTGTTTAGCCTCTATTTAATTGAAGGCTCTGCAGCTTTAACCAAATGTAACCAGGTTATTACTCTGATAATTTGGGGGCTAAATTAATCAAGCCTGAGATGGATTTTTCTCTTTCCAAAATAATCCCTTTCCTTTTTCTCTAGCCCATTTTGAAGTTTTAAGTCATCAAATATTTAGGTTTGGCACACAGAATGTACATGCTTCCTTTTAATCCACTCCATAATCCCCAACTGCCCCTCTCTGGGCCTTATAACTGATCGCCCACCTCCTGTACAGCCTGGTCACCCTGACTGGGTCACTCTCCTAAAATTTACCATATTTAAAACCATATTATCTAAAACTCTACATGGAGGAGTCATGTCCTTAACACATGCTTCCAAACTTAGAGATTCTGGGCTCCTCAGGAAGTCAGACTTTCATGTTCATTCTCCAGGAACCTCCTATATCTTCCTCTTGGGCCACCCACAGAAACGTCTATTACTACCTACCCTACCACTGTTACAAGCTCCTTTTCCTATTTAGCTCAATTTCTAACCAAAGACAGAGGACTCTTCTTTTCCCTGCTTCCCAATTGCTGCTTTCCTTCCCCCGCCCCCCTTTTATTTAAGATTTATGTATTTATTTGAAAGAAAGAGAGGGGAAGGGGCAGATGGGAGAAAGAGAATCCCAAGCAGACTCCCTGCTGAGTAGGGAACACGGAACGCAATGCAGGGCTCGATCCCATGACCCTGAAATTGTGACTTGAACTTAAGAAATCAAGAGTCAACTTACTAACTGACTGAGCCACCCAGGTGCCCCAACTTTTCTTCCCTTTTGATTTACTACAATGCTGCTAGGAAAAATGTCATCCTCTTTTCAGTTTGGCAAGGAATAAATGAGGGACTAGGCCAGGTACTGTGTGGGGTATGCACTAGAGTCGGACACACTCTCTGCTGTCTGGAGCTCACACTCATGTCAAGCATGTAGACAAGTAAGGACAATGCAAGGTAGGCTGGAAGAAGTGCTTTGCAGAGGTAGAAGCACAAGTGAAGATGAGATTCTTTCTCACTGGAGAACTAGGAACTGGTTCAGGGAAGAGGAGACATTAGAACTGGGTCTTGAGGATTTCAAGAGAAGGGCATTCCAAGTAAAAGAAGAGCAAGAACAAAAACTCAGGCATAGACTTGGCATATTTGGGGGCTCCAACCTGTGCAGTGGGAGGGAGTTGGCCAATATTGAATATGGCACAATGAGGCCAAGAAGAAGTCAGATCATGAAGAATTCTGAATGCCAGATAGGCTCCACTGGTTACACGCCTGCCATGAGTGGTTCAGCCGGCCAGCAATCCCAGCAATGTTGCCACACCTCCCTGCCATAACTCAGGAAGAAATAACCCAAACGGAGTCTCTTTTAATGCCTCCGCTTAGGATGGGTGCCATAAGTGAGCAATCCATCATTCTCTTAAAAGGGAAAAACAATGTGTTTATATACTCTTGGCTCATCTGACTTCTAAAACAAAGTATACATTAAATACACCTATAAGATGATTAAAATTCAGTTTCATCTTCTATTAGCTACAAAATAATGGGTTGAAACTATTTGGAATAGTTTCTCAAGAGAAAGTACCACACAGCCTTCATCCTAGGTCCTTGGTTTTCTTTCTGCTTATAATCTCCATTAAGTGACAGAGGTTATACCCACATCCACTTCACAGCTCAGCTGTCACCACAAGGCTTATGACTCCCACCTTGTCATCTAGCACAAACTGCACCTTCATACAGACTGCATGTCCCCAATAGCTTAGAGTTCATTTCTATTTGACACACCATGCCCAAACCAACATCCTTTTTCTTCACATAAACTTCCTTTCCATTTTTCTTTTCTTCTTCAAAGTTTCAGCATTCTTCCAGAGTCACTGGCTGTTTAAAACCTCAAATTCATTTTTTTGATTCCTCTCTACTCTGATACCTTACCAAACTAAAAATCCAATCGATTTTCATCTAAACCTCTTTTGTTCCTATTTTCACAGTCTTTGAGTCTGGATCACTGGGACAGTTTTCTCATTGGCTTCCCTGTCTCTAATCCAACCTGCATATAACTGCCAAACTAATCTCCTTTAATATATCACTTTCATCATGCTGATTCCCTGCTCAATAATCTTAGATAGTTCCCTATGTCAGATGCGACCAAAATAGAGTGAAAGCCCACTAGGAAATTCCACGAACGCCCTCTTCTCTGAGTGGTAAGTATTATTTTTCCAGACATACTAATGATGAAAATTGAGGTTCCACAATTTAACTTGCCAAGCCTAGTAATTGGTAGAACTAGGATTACAGCCTAGTCCTTTGAGTCCTGGTCCATGTTGCCTTAATAGAAATTTGTAGCTCCTATGCTTGATTTCAAGAGTCTCCATAATCTCCCTTTGCTTCATTTAACCTATCTCTTTTTTTCTAACTCCCCAACATAACCCTCCCTGTAGCCAGCCTTGGCTCCTCATTGCCTCTCTATATGCCTACCTTATTCCTGCTTTTCTACGGCTTTCACTCGGCATACTCTAGCTTTCCCCCAACCTCCGAAGCACACCTTAAACTCCATTAGTGGGGCTCTGATGACGTCCCTGGCAATGTCAGCCTTCCTCAGTTAGATTCCTACAGTATTTGTGCTCCAGCAGAGGGGCTCACAACCTGAGGACAAGGGGTAAGGGTAGGGCGGGGCGGGGGAATTCATGGGCTATGGATCCCTATGAGTACCAAGGCATACACCAAATTATATGCAATTCACATGTATTTGTTATTATTTTCCAGAAATAAGTGGATACCATTGTCATTCATAAGACACACACTCAAATAATTCATGTTTGTTCTTTGTCTTTATTTATTTCCCTAATTATAAGAACTAACCATAGATCAGCCATCAGATAGAGTTAGTGAAATATATGACATTAAAGGGAATCTTTAATCTCAAAAAAGGTGGAAACCACAGGTCTAAACACTTAAATGCATACAATCTTATTGATTCACAATTGTGCATGTCCATTAATCTTATAAGCCCCCATGAGATCTTAAAGAGTTTCTTATAAGATACAGAAGAACTACACCATACTTCTGAATCCTACAGTACCTCACTCAGTACTGAATACGTGGTGGGTGTTAAACAAATACTTGTTTCAAGCTTCCCTTAAGCAGTAAAATATAATGGTACACTTCAGAAAGATCCAGACTTATTTGCTAAATGATGGGCTAAGAAAAAGCATGATTTTATAGCCTATTAAGTTGCCAAGAACAGTGGAGCTTCCCACCTTTCGTTCCGTCCATGGCCACCTCGCACGGACTTTGGTGAAAGTTCTGATCGCCACTCGATAGATCTGGGGGTCAGAACTATGGTTTGTTTAACACCAGCTGATATATAGAAATTCAAATCTCCTATGTCTATTTACAAAGCAGAAATTAGAGATAAGCCTTGAAGGAAATCATTTCAATTCCCCTTTCTTACATAGTATCAGGATCAAGGGGTGATGGAACTCCTTTAACATATTGCTAGCTTTCAAAATTAGTTAAATTATAGGTTCAAATTAAGACCTGGATAACATCAGATAGCTACACAATTGCTACAAAATATAGACTACCTATCTTTAGATAGAGGGTGAAGGAGAATTCTAATAACTGGCATTGGCAGGAAAAGTTCTTAAGGTAAAATATGGTTCATTATACATTACCATTAATGAATAAAATTTTTTAAGAAGTAGATTTCCTGAATAATTGAAATTTACTCATTTATAGTTTCAAATTTTTATATTAAAAATTTTATATCAATATTTTCTAAACTGCCTTACATGCTTGCTGGCTACATTAACAAATGATATTGAAAATAACTCTTCCTGGGGCACCTGGATGGCTCAGTTGGTTAAGCCTCTGACTCTTGATTTCAGCTCAGGTTATGACTCAGGGTTGTGAGATCAAGCACCATGGCAGGCTCCATGCTGAGTGTGGAGCCTCCCTAAGATGCTCTCTCTCGGGGCACCTGGGTGGCTCAGTCGTTAAGCATCTGCCTTTGTCTCAGGGCGTAATCCCAGGGTCCTGGGATCAAGCCCCACATCGGGCTCCTCTGCTGGGAGCCTGCTTCTTCCTCTCCCACTCCCCCTGCTTGTGTTCCCTCTCTCGCTGTCTTTCTCTCTGTCAAATAAATAAATAAAATCTTAAAATAAAAAAAAAAGATGCTCTCTCTCTCAAACAAAACAGAACAAAACAAAAAAACCCAACCAACCAACCAAACAAACAAAAACCCTCTTCCTTGGGATGCCTGGTGGGCTCAGTCAGTTAAGTGTCTGCTTTTGGCTCAGGTCATGATCCCAGGGTCCTGGGATCGAGTCCCACATAAGGCTCCTTGCTCAGTGGGAACCTGTTTCTCCCTCTGCCTGCTCCTCCCCTTGCTTGTGCTCTCTCTCTCTCTCTCTGACAGATAAATAAGTAAAATCTTTTTTTAAAAAACCCACAAAACTCTTCCTTACAATCATCACATTGAATATCAATAA
This sequence comes from Ursus maritimus, assembly GCF_017311325.1. NCBI lineage: Eukaryota > Metazoa > Chordata > Mammalia > Carnivora > Ursidae > Ursus > Ursus maritimus. Next base: position 81,844,556 of record NW_024426552.1, read on the forward strand.
TTACTTTATAAACTCTGGTATATAACAGGGTTTTTTACCCCTTCATTAAATGATCCCAGACTACTATACACTTTGAGTTTTGTGGGATTTTTGAAAATTTTATCCTGAAATAATTTTAGACCTAATTAAAATTTGCAAAATAGTATAGAGTTTCTACATATATCCTTCACTCAACTTCCCCAATGCTGTTATCTTAAATAACCACAGTGCAATCATCAAAGCCAAGAAATCACCATTGGTACAACAGATACTATTAACTGTAGATCTTATTCAAATTTTGCCAGTTTTTCCAAAAATGTTCTTTTTCCGTTCCAGCATCTAGCCCAGAATCCCACACTGAATTTTTTTGTCTCCTGAGTCTCCTATAATCTATGACAGATCCTCAGTCTATCCCTGTCTGTCATGATCCTGTCACTTTTGATGAGTACTGGTCAGTTATTTTGTAGAATTTCTTTCAATTTTTGTCACTTTTTCAATGATTATATTAAAGTTGTACATTTTTGGCAAAAGTATCACAATATGTAAGCAAGGTTTTGCCCTTTCTTTGGTACATACTATCAGGTTTGTGGTAACAATGTCTTATTCTTAGTGATGTTAACCTTGGTCTCTTGGTTAAGGTAATGTCTGCTGGGAGATCCCAAGTTACTTTTTCTTCCCTTGGTAATTAATCAATATTTTTCTGATTTGTTAATACAGTTTTTCCAACTCTTTCTTCAGAGTAAAGCATCAGACGTCACTCCGAGTGCTTGCCACTAATAACTTGCTTTTTCTAATCTTCTGCAGGCTTAAAACTCAGAAAATGTTGTCAGAATCCTGACATAATTATCAATATAATTATTTATTTATTTATTTATTTATTTATTTATTTTTAAAGATTTTATTTATTTATTCGACAGAGATAGAGACAGCCAGCGAGAGAGGGAACACAAGCAGAGGGAGTGGGAGAGGAAGAAGCAGGCTCATAGTGGAGGAGCCTGATGTGGGGCTCGATCCCATAACGCCGGGATCACGCCCTGAGCCGAAGGCAGACGCCTAACCGCTGTGCCACCCAGGCGCCCCTATCAATATATTTATTGATTTGGGTTTATTGTTTATTTATTGGTTCATTGTAGACTTTTACAGATAAGTCTTTTTGCTGCTTAGACATCCTTTGTGGTTACATTAATGTTCTCGGTTTTGATGTTTTCTATCTAGAATCTTCATTGTTGATAATGCCTAATAACTGACCCTTCCTTAGTGGCACTTAAGTATCAGAGAAAGATATACAAAAAATCAAAAGTTGATTTACTAAAGGTATATTTCCAGTTCAACAAGCAAGTTTACCATGACAGTCCATTCCCAGTTGGTAGTATAAGAAATTAAAATAGGAGGAGTTTGTTAGCCATTGATTCTGTTTATACTTGATTTGTTAGATGTAAAGAGATGTGACACCCATAAACCAAAAAGCTGCTTTGTGATGATATGAATGTTAATTAATCTCTCCACATCTCTAAACTCTGGCTCTGGGTTCCAAATCATCTAGGCTAAGGAGCTGACGAAGAATCCAGTCTTCAAATTCCATCTTCCCAAAGCCATCAATAACATAGAAACATCTTACTAAAAAGATACTCACAATGTCATCAAACCTATCTCTCTGCTTCTATGTAGGATCTCACTGCAACCATTTCAGAAAGGGAAGCTGTGTGCCTTAAACTCCAAATCTTTCAGAGAACACTCCTTTCTTATTATGTGCCTCATGTATTTCCTTTTCATTCAAAATATCCATGTAGATTAAACATATTTCCATCTACAGTGAGAAATATTTAAAAATACAGCACACGTTAATCATATATTTAAGATCTTTTCATAGGTTTCTCCTGCTTTAATTTGATGAGGGTGAGATCTGGCCCATTCTTCCTGTTTTATATATCCAAAGAAGAACCCAAACATTTCTCAAATAGCATGTCCTAAAAAAAATGCGATTCATGGTTCTCTATCTCCCTTATGCCAAAATGATTGAGTCACTGTTGTTCTGTTGTTTAATCTGATAATTATGCAAGCACTAAATCTTACATTGGAGCAGAAAATGTTAACACACATTGAAAAACCAAAAAGCGTAGAACTATAATCTGTATGATAAAATGCATTACTCTGTTTAAAAGGATTGTTTTACAGATGCAATTAACAATCAGCGATCATACAGTTTAGACCGGTGTTTTGATGCCATCTGTTGGAATAAGTCCTCTTACTCTCTGGAATGAAGCTATAATTTTCAGTTTACAGTTTCATTAGGCAACATACAGTGTAACAGTCACCAAAAGAAGAGAAATCCTAAATACTTTCAGTTTTGTAGTCTTCCATAAACAATTAAGCATGTTGCTGAAATTTTCCAAAAGAGAGAGAATTTAGAAAATTAGCAACATGACCACAGATTGCTGTTTTATTTCACAGCCTTAAAATATCACCAACAGTTCAAATGGCCAATGATGGTTTTCTAATTTTAGTTTCAATATTTGAAATGTAACTTCCAGCCTTTTTATTTATGATTTTTTTATTAACTTTAAAAAATGCTTGCCTTGTGCCTAAACAACTTATGCCATAATATCCGTGATAAAAGTTAACAAATAACCTGTCCATTACGACACATTTCTGTTAGTTGTTATTAGCTTATTAAATGCCAGATCAAATCTTTGGGGGCCTTTAATACACTAGGGGGTGCTAGTTCTCTACATGTACACATTTATAAGGCAAAACTTTTTCTACAATTAATTTTTGGGAATTATAAAAGTTGACCTAAAATTCTAATAGAGTACGTAAGTTGCATACATATGAAGAAAACAAAAAAGAAAAAAAAAGAACTCATTAAAATTACACTCTGAATTAAACAGCAAGAGTCCAAGTGGGAGTGCAGTTTTACACTGCAAGAGGTAAGATCCATATAGTCTCGGTTCATGGTTCAGACATCAGTTGCTAGTATCAAACAAAACCTGAAAAGAAAGTCACAGCTTTTCAAAAAGTATAGTATTGGGCCCAAATTCCTTAATGCTATTTCTTATGTCTATGGTGCTCCAAAAGAAATACAAAGAAAAGCCACCAGGGAGAAAAGATTTCTTTACTAAATTTAGACAACTTATTTGAGATTCTTTTCCTTTGATATGCCATTCAAACAGTCCCAAATGACAATAAGTCACCATTAAGATCTGAACTTATGCTCTACAGTAGGCTGGTAAATTGCCTCAAGTAACTAATGGCTCTCTGTTATGACTTGTAGCACCTGAATGATGAAAGTACACACACACACACACACACACACACACACGGATGTGTGAGTGCGCACACACACACACACACACACCCCAATGTAAAGAAGAACCAGGTTTACTTTTAATATTTTTAACAATATTTTTAACAGAATCAAATCCAACAGGGACATTACCCCAAATTCCATTCTATATGTAGTATAGGTGTGGGAGGGAGGATATATTTTTCCTTTCATCTTTTTGGGTTTAGTTTTCCTTCTTTGAAAAAACTAACCAATAGGATTCCAGATATACTCAAATTCAGGTAAAACATAGTAACCTACCATTTACCACTTTCAGAGATAATTGGATTCTTAAGAACCTTTCTTCCAAAATAGAAGCCCTGGCATCTCTTTATCAATTACCAGGATCTACTTCTAACTCATTTTGCTTCTCCCTCTCCTCATTCCACCAAACTGCAGGCATTCATCTAGTCTCTCCCACCTTTTCTTAGTATAACGAGAAATATTCCAAAAAGTTGTTCCCAGCTTGTTGCATGTCCTGCTCCACCAAATGCCATGGGAGCACTTAGGAGATTCTGTAGGCTTGCTATATGCTGCTTGCAGTGGGAGATACCACACCCAGCAGGAGTCTGTTCAGAACACCTTGATATCATGGTAAATAAAGACTGTTTAAAAATATTTAGATGAATCATATCTCTGGATTACCTTCCAGCACATCAACCCACAGCTACAGCAAGAAGAGAGCCATGTACTTTTCCTAAACAGAAACAGGAATATAATGCTCTGGTGATATTATCAACACATGGAGGGTATAACACCTGGAATGTATGAACAATTAGCCAAGACCTCCATAGGAGTCCTGAAAGGTTTTATGTAATGATTTTGGAAAATCCTAATCTGAGACCATCATCTGTTATTTTATGAACGTATAGCCTCCAAACTCTGCCTAGTAGCAGCTTCGCAGTTGCAAATACGCAAATGTTTTAAATTTGCATTTAAAAAGGCAATTTCATGGGTTCATTCTGAGTCACAACAGAGATTTGTCACATACATCACGTTTTCATCCTTTCTTTGAGGACAGAGGCCAAATCTAGCATTGTTTATACCTTGGTATAAGAGATGAAGGCAAGAAAATGGTTTTCAAAATAGTAGTAATTATTAGAGTTGTCAACTTATACTGACAAACAGTATAAACTGTGTCGTTCTGTATTTGGATCATAGAATCTCAGAGTTAGAAGAGGCCTAAAAGTCATTTTATTAAACTCCCCATGCATGAATCTCCCTTACTCATCACAGATAAATGGCTTTCCAGTTTCAACTTACACCCCTCTAATCACAGAAAATCACTGCCTTACAGGCATAATTATTAGAAAGCTCTGCCTTTTATTGATGTGATGCCTGTCTTCTCACCATCTTTTGTTATTGGTCAGGTGATGCTGTATATCAGAGTTGTTCTTGAGTCTGTACTGTCTGGGATCAACTCCCAGTTCAGCCAGTTACTAGCTTTGTAACCTTAGATAAGTAACTTAATTTATTTGGCCCGTCTACATACATTTAGAATTTGCTGACCACTTGTCATTACCTCCACAGCTCTCACCCTTATCCCTGTAACCATCGTCTTGAAAACTTCCTGCCCCACGAATCTATTTTCAACATGGCTGCCAAGAGTGATCCATTTCAAATTTAGTCAAACCGAGTCAGCCTACTGATCAAAATTGTGCAATGACTTCACATTTAATTCAGAGTAGAAGTTTAAGTCCCCACAATGTCCTCGTGCTTCTCTACCCTGTTACACTCTAATTTTATCCCTTCCCACTTGCCCTTCAGCCACTCAGGCAGCTTTAGCCACATTGATCTCCTTGCAACTAAATACAAAAGACACATTCCTGCATTCAGGTCTTTGCTCTAGCTGTTCTCACAGCCCAGAACTCTCCTCCTCACCCCACCCCTGACCCCAGAACCCTGCCTCCTAATCCCATCTTCCCCCTCAAGTCTTTGCTTAAATCTCACTTTCTCACAGAGACTTATTCTGGTTATTCTGAGCCCCATCCACCTCATCACCCAGCACTCCTGATGATTCCCCTTACGCTACCTACTTTTAAACAACTAATTTACATATGGTAAAGAAAAGCAGGTTTCTGTCTACAAACCCACAGAATGACAGTTTTTGTCTGGCAGTAAGGAGCCATGGTATTAATTCTTCATGTTTCTACTTTAAATGTGTGATTACTCCTCTATTTTACATATCTAAGGAAGAAAAGACTACACATGTCACTGGTTCCCTCTCTCACCATAAATTTCATCCTCCCTAAAAGAAACAGGCTTGTTTGGCACAATAGTGATCAAAACATTCCACATGGAAATGTGTACAATATATCTTTAAAAGGGAGATTTTTAAGATTGAGAAGAACACAATCACCATAAAGATGGGGCATGGAAACACACTACTTGAAGATAATGAAAGGAATTGGGGGTAGGGGATATTTCTGGAAAAAATATCATACTAGAGAAATAATTATCTTCAGATATTTGAGGAACATCATTTGGAAGAAGACCAAATTAATTTGTTTTGACTCCAAAGGCCAGAATTAGGTCCTTTGAGAGAAATTACAGCAGGAAAATTTTAGCTCAATATTAGGAAAATCTATAAATTAATTAATGCAGACCAAATATAAAATTGGGTGGCTTTGAGAGGTCAAAAGTTTTCTGTTATTGCAGAAATGTAAACAGAGGCCAGATAACCACCTGCATTAGTTTGCTAGGGTTAGGTGACAAAAAACAAACTGGTTTTCCCACAGAATTCAGAGATATTATTTTTAAGTTACTATTTACTACATAAAATTTTCACAATATTAAGATTTTTAAAATAAAGAAAATTAGATGTCCACAATTCTGTCACCTGTACCGATGAAAGTCTTCGTCATTACCTGTAAGGGTGCATAACACACTGAGAACAGACTGAGTGATAGCACTGGATACTAAGAAACTCAAGATCTTTTAAAGGAAGCAGCTACAGGAATTGGGACTGATTTGAATGAGATGGGAAAGAGAGAAGAAAGCCTAGAAATGAGTCGAAAGTCTCAAATCTGGATAAACTGAAAGGATAGCATCGACAAATATTTATTAAAAAGGTACAAGAACTGAAGTCAGGAAAACCAATTTAGAGTAGAGGCAAAGTATATGACTTGAACATTGTCATGTTCTGATATAAGCAAATCTGCTCCCTAAATTCTCCCCATAGGCAGGTGGCTCTTCATACCTGGGGTTAAAATTAAATAACCATAAAATCAAAACCACAATGAGATATTATTTCACACCTGTCGGAATTGATATTATTATGCTTCATTCCCCCTTCCGATTACCCCCCCTTTCTTTATCCCTCTCTTCTCCTACCGATCTTCCTAGTTCTTATGTTCCATAGATGAGAGAAACCATATGATAATTGTCTTTCTCTGAAGCATGAGAGACTATGGACTATGAGAAACAAACTGAAGGCTTCAGAGGGGAGGGGGTGGGGGATTGGGATAGGCTGGTGATGGGTATTAAGGAGGGCACGTATTGCATGGTGCACTGGGTGTTATATGCAACTAATGAATCATTGAACTTTACATCAAAAACCAGAGATGTACTGTATGGTGACTAACATAATATAATAAAAAAAATAGTATTATATAAAAAAGGTATAGATTGAATAAAAGTTGGATTTATGACATTAAAAAAAAATAAATAAAAAAGCAAAGTTTCAATAAAAAAAAGAATTGATATTATCAAAAAGGCTAGAAATAACAAGTTGGCAAGGATGTGGAGAAAAGGCAACCCTTGTGCATTGTTGGTGGGGATGTAAATTGGTGCATCCACTATGGAAAACAGTATGGAGCTCCCTCAAAAAAATAAACATTAGAAAGACCATATGATCCAGCAATTCCACTTCTGGGTTTTCATCTGAAGAAAACAAAAACACTAATTTAAAAAGATTTGTGCACCTCTGTGTTCACTGCAGCGTTATTTACAATAGCGGACATATGGGGACAATCAAGGGATCCACCCTTGGATGAGCAGATAAAGAAATACACACACACACACACACACACACTGGAATATTACTCAACCATAAAAAAGAGTGAAATCTTGCCATTTGTAACATGAAGGGACCTCAAGGGCATTATGTTAAGTGAAATAAATCAGACAGAGAAAGATGAATACCATATGATCTCACATATGTAGATTACATTATATAACGAGCCCATACATACAGAGAATAGGTTGGTGGTTGCCAGAGGCAGGTGGTAGGGATGAGAAAAATGGGTAAACTTTTTTCAGGATTTTCTTTAATTTAAACATATTGAATAAAAGAAAAGATGTGGCATATATATGTACGCCCGCCCACACATACATACAGAATATTATTTAGCCATTGAGAGAAAAGGAAATCTTGCCATTTGTGACAACACAGATGAGACTTAAGGGTGTTATGCTAAGTGAAATAAGTCTGACAGAGAAAAATAAATACTGTATGATCCCACTTTTATGTGTAATCTAAAAAAGGTGGATTCATAGATATGGAAAGTAGAATGGTGGTTACGAGGGCCTGGAGGTAGGGTGAATGTGAAGATGCTGGTCAAAGAGTAGCCACTTCCAGTTATAAGATGAGTGAGTTCTGGAGCTCTCATATGCAGCATGGTGACTACGGTGAGTAATACTATATATTATGTACTTGAAAGCTGCTAAAATAAATAACCATTGAACATTTTTAGAGCTTCTAAAGGTGTGAGCCTTCAAGGTATCACCTTACTGCTGCTCTCCTAACACTCCAGGCATATTTAGCAGCAACAAAATTCGCACAACTCAACTGAATACTTAAATTGTATTACATTCTAAATCTTATTACCAGCAAGTATCATCTATTTTGTCCTTGCAGAAGTAAAATCCCTAAAACTATATCCTTCAGTCAACAGACCGTGAAGGTGTTCATCTTAGTCATGAGAACAAAATCTGTCCACTGGATAGAGGGTCTGCATGGATCAGATGGGATAATATAACTAAAGTTCTTTGCAGCCTCAAAGTCACCAAGCAAATTTTGGGGAATGCTATTTAAGTATGTCAGATGGTCTTCTAGGTGCCAGCACAGAGAGCAGAATATACCGACAAACATGAATGTGGTTTCTGACTTTATATCAAGTCAGACTTCCAGGTTCAAGCCCTGGTTTTGCAGCTTATTAGCTCTATAACCACGGGCAAGTTACCTAACTTTTCAGTGTTCAGTTTCTTTTACCTGCAAGGGGGGATAATAATTGTACAATACTAAGAGAGATTGCTGTGAGGAATAAGTAACATGATTATGTATGAAACACATAGAACTACACCAAATATCAAGTACATTATCAAGAAAATAATCATTATTATTTTTGTTATTATTTAGCTTACAATTTAGTTTAGGGACAGCATGGATATAGATAGCTAGATAATGATATGTACATGACGTATACATGTATGAACATTCCAGATCTATATACACAAGAGATGCGCATACCTATACACACATACATTCTGTACATAAAGTAATAAATTTAAAATGCCATATGTGTATAACAAAGTCAGTTTCTGGGTAAGTGCCCTGGATAGAATCTCAGGATTTGACAGATGCGGAAACCATTGTAGGAAAGGAGCATCTGACCTAGGAAATAGTTTTGTTTACTGGACTGTCTTTCCTCTAAAATGTGAAATTCTTTTTTTTTAATGTGAAATTCTTGAAGGCTAGAGGTCGTATCTAACTTGCCATTTAATCCTCAGTGACCAGCACATTACTGATAAATCCACAGCTCTAATACACATTTGTTTGGTTAATGCAAGAATAAATGAATGTACGAAAAGGTAAGGAGCATATTCGGGAAACAGAGAACATTGTGTGCCCAGAGCAGGGGATTCACATGATAATAACAGTAATTATTACTTACTAAACATTCAAACAAACGAGACAGGTCCCAGGAAAAAACTAGATTTGACTGCAGGAAAAGAAAGGTAAAGGAGAAGAGAAAAAGGCTAAAACATTTTTGCAAAGACAGATATTTGTAGTAGCATAAATGATCTCCTAATTCCTGGACCTGTGGCCCTTTTCATCTCCACAGCTCTCCGCACAGCAATTGTGGGCACTTAGGAATCTCCTCGCTGGAGAACTCTAGATCACAGCCTCCAGGGAAGTCAAGGGCTTCCCATACTTCCTTTTACCAGAATAAACAACAACATAATCTTTGTATTTAGAAACCTTTAGTTAAACCTCTAATATCTATAGGCAGAGTCAATTAACACTCTTCCCAGATGGGAATGCATCCCATTTTATAGTCTCCTGAAGAAGAAATGCCACAACCTCTAATGTTATGTCTTCACTGTCAGGAAGTGATTCTATTCCTCCAGTAAAACCCTATGGATCTCACTGCATTCTTTGAAACAGTTCCTTTTTTATTTTTTAAGTATCTTTTAATATGTACTCTCTTCTCCAAGTTACACCATTCTAGTTCCTCCTACAATTCTTCTGAGGTATTGTTTTCATATTGCTTTATCCCTCCTATGCCTTTCCTCTAACCTCCCCAACCTTGTGTTTGTCAGGGAGTGAGCCATTGTTTACGTATTATTCCTTCTGACCCTTGGTTCAGGGCTCATTTTCCAGTGGAACTGTCTCTAAGGTGCCTTTGTGAGAATTAGGAAAAGATGCTTCCCTCTGGGCAGACCATTTTAAAAAGTGCCCCTCTCTAGAAAGGCCAATTAGAAAAGGGCCCCTTGGAGCGAAGAAAAAAGTGCTTTGTTCTTATGCCTTGGTGAGGCACCTTTATACACTGAATAAACCAACCAATTACACATGGCAGCCCTGCCTTTGAGACATCTGTGTTTAGAGAACAGGGTTAGTTATATAGAATCTATGTGCCACAGAGCATTGTTCTCTTGGAAACCAAACCCCTTCCAGGTTCTTACCTCTATTTTTTTTTTTTTAAAGTATAACCCACTGCTTAGCAGAACTTTGAAAATAGCCTGATAAGGATTAAAAAATAAATTCTGAATTTTCTCATTCTTACATACATTTTCCTGTTTATTTCTACAGTAGGCTTACTTTCTAAGCTACAGCTTCATTGGTGTTAACTTCCCTATAATGTTCAGATTTTATTGCTTGGTGTAAACATAACCAACCAGATCTTTAAATGATATGACAGTAACATGAGCTGAGCATCTCTGATTATAAAGTCATAGTCAGGGGTGCCTGGGTGGCTCAGTCGTTAAGCGTCTGCCTTCAGCTCAGGGCGTGATCCCAGAGTCCTGGGATCGAGCCTCACATCAGGCTCTTCAGCTGGGAGCCTGCTTCTTCCTCTCCCACTTCCCCTGCCTGTGTTCCCTCTCTCGCTGGCTGTCTCTCTCTCTCTCTGTCAAATAAATAAATAAATAAATAAATAAATAAATAAATAAATCTTTAAAAATAAATAAATAAATAAATTTAAAAAATAAAGTCATAGTCACTTTGGGGGAAACATGGAGGCAGGGTCCTGCCTTCAAAAGTATTAGTATCTAGGTGGAGAGACAGAACATCTACATTTAGAGATAGACACGCAGAATCACAAATGTAAGGTGCTATAAGAGGGGACAGATGTGACAGGGGTACAGAAGAAATGAAAGTCACAGGGTAGGGAAGGGAGAACGAGGTAAAACAGCTTGGAAACTCTTATGGACCTTGGAGTAGGGAGAAGCCTTACATGCATAGAGAGAGAATGGAAGGCAGACTTGGCAGTGTGCTTTCCCTCTTCCCCAGGGTATGATCCCACTTCATCCCTAATGAAGTGGATGTGCTGGAAAGAACACTGGGCTAGGGGTCTAGAAGTCTAGGTCTAGTACATCTACTAATAACTATCAGTGTGACCTTGAACCAGTCTCTTCACATTTCTGGATCTTCATGACCTCGTCTATTAAATGTGGCATTGGAAAAGATTACTTTCAAGGTGGATTCCAGCTCTTAGTTTCTATGATATTTTACATTCTGTGAGTTATTTATTTCCAATTTAAGAAGATCATTAATTAGGATCTTTATGTTCTGAAATGCTATCTCAACTTATCCTAACCTCTCCCTCTAGCCAGTCCCCAGCATCACAATTGTAACTGTCAAAGTCAAACAATTCTAGTCTCCAGTCTGACAATTTTCCTTTTGTTCTCACATCTGAGAAATGAATTATACTTAAAGCCATTTTGCACTTAATGTTTTAGCCTCAGGGAGCCGAGGTTTCCTTGAATTAAAAAGTGTAAGCAACGTGATAGGGCATGAAATCACAAATCCACTAAACTCTTCCATGTTATTTTCTTGGTCAATATATTCATCGTAACATGCTTTAGAAATATTGCATAAACCCTGATAATGTAATCTGTTATTAAATGGATTTAAATATGCTGGGGTCAATATTCAACCCTCAATGTCACTGGTTTTATATTAAAAACCACATATAAGGTAAACGCACATATAAGGTAAATAAGTCATTTTGTTCTATAAATTGGTTGAGTAGGTAAATAGTTTATTCTGACCTCAACATCTGCATTTTATAGGTGTTCACTTTTTAAGACAGGACCATTTCCCCAAAGAACTTCAAGAACTGTGTTGACTGTTCCTATATAACAAATAATGTTTCTAAATAACAAAGGATGTTCTAGCTGATATCTATCAGATACTCTAGCTGAGAATATGTAACAGATATTCTAAATATCCATTTTCTATTGAATAAAGATCTCCAATTTCTCTGTAGAATTCCTTTTTTATTTAACAATTTTAGATTAAATAACCTATTATAAAGAGATAATAATCATTAACTTCTACATGTTGGCATAAATACGAAAACCAACATATACTATACTTACTCCCAATCAAATATATGCCTCTATCGCCACTGCCTCCCAAATTTCCACTAATATGACAGAAAATGAATAAAATAATTAATAAACCCATAAGAATAATGGAATAATAGAGTAGATGAGAGGAAGCCAAAAACCATGAGTAACATTTTGGAATGGAATGGTAAGTGCTAACTGATTTAACAGAATAGGGAAAGCTGAAACCTAGGTCTTGAGGAGAAGCAGCAAAAAGCCTGCTATGGAGGAAGTGGTGGTTGAAATCCGTATGGAGAAAAATTAGACTCTCAGATCCCCCTGTCCCTACATCAACCAGAGGACTTGATCAGAATATCTGTAGATTAGGGGATCTTAAGTGTAACAGAGAGAGGGGGTGTGCAACCACACAGAAAACCTGGGGGATTAAGTAATTGTCTATGTCAGATACTCTCAAAAATTTTGGTCTCAAGACCACTTTACATTTAAGAATTTTAAGAACCTCAAAGAGTTTTTGTTTCTTTTGGTTATATGTATCAACATTTATCTTATCATAAATTACAATGGAAAACATTTAAATATTTATGAACTCATTTAAATAAAAATGGCAAGTCTTTTATATATTAATACTATAAATATTTTTATGAAACTATATTTTCAAAAAAAAACTAGAGAGAAGAGTGGCACTGTTTTACATTTTTATGAACCTCTTTAATGTACAGCTTCATGGAAAATAGATTCTCGTATATGTTTCTGCCTTCAATTTATCATGACATGTTGTTTTGGTAAAAGAACATTAAGAAAATCCAGCCCCACAGAGATATGATTTAGGAAGGGAAGAGTGTTTTAATAACCTTTTCAGATAACTGTAAATATTTTTCTCTCATACTACACCAAAAACTCAACAAGTGGTAGCTTCTGAAAAGAGAGCTGCAGTATGAAATCTGAAACCATGCCAATGAACTTTTTTACTGTCACATTAAAAGCAATTGGTGTATCTTGCACTTTGACCCACGCATTGTTTTGTAATGTTCTGGTCATTTAGAAAGTATCAGTTTACTGATTTAGATACATCTTCCAAATATTAGCATATTTTATTACATAATATCAAAAAAAAATCATAGTGGTGACTATCATTTCTGAACCCATTACAGGAAGATTTCAAGCTCATGGTAGTGGAAGATACAAGTCTCCCAAAATTCTACCTTTCTCAAATTCCATTATCGGCCACAAATATCCTGAATTGTTTTTCTTGAAGTGACAAAATTACCGTATTTTTGAGAGAATGTCTACCAAACAGCCACGTTAGAATGACCATCTTATGTAAGCCATTCCTTCTAAGTAAAAATGGTGTTCTGGGGAAAAGACAGATTGCGCAGCTTATAACTCAAACAACTGCAGAGTGCTTTTCCACAAGAGGCCATGGCACATATTGGTACGTTTGCAGAAGGGCCTTCGTGTACGTCTCATTTCACCAAAGAGAACAATAAAAGGGTGTGCACTCAAAGTCAAGATTAAATAATAATTAATAACTTTTACTATTCATTAAAAACATTTTTAAGTGAGATTGCTTTATTTTTGGTTTTAACTGTAAGTGCGCAGCGGTGAAGGACACGCCAATGGCTAGTAGAGTTTGGTGCCATTGATGAGTGGAAGGCACCAGCAATTTTTAACCGCGGTTGCTTTTGCCGTGAAAAAGGCAAATATCATCTTAGTGTTATTATGCAAATAGTTTTGACTCTGGAATCCCTGAGTCTTGAGAAGCCTCTGGGGTCCATAAACCACATTTTGAGAACTGCTGGCCTAAATACTTTATAAAGCGTTCTTTAAAAATACAGCAGTCAGATTTTCACCTCCAGGCAAGATACTAGATGATTTCTCTCTGGAGACGTAGGCCAGCGCAAGATTACAGGCCTGTGGGTAATAACATTTAAGGGTTTACAAATGAAACAGCCAACAAATCCTAGAAATAGAAAATCTTGTCCTGCCCCTGACACACACACACACTGCTCCTAATATTTTCCTGGTGCCTTGTGTTTTAAATATGAAATGAAGCTAAGGATCACTCAATATCTTAGAAAAGCCTCTAAGAAAAAAATCAGGCAAATATAAACACACAAACTGAAAATAGAGACAATGCAAGGAGCAAAAATTAAATATATAATCAGTGTCTTAAAAGAGAGGTAAGAAAACTATTGCAACCATGAAACAAGAATAGATCAATAAAGAACTCTTGAAACCTTCAAAAATATGATAGCAAGACTTTAAGAAATTCAGTAGGATGTTTAGAAGACAGAGTTGAGTTTGTTCTACGTTACGGAATGTAGAACAAAAAGACAAAGTAATGGAAAAGTAGGAGAGGAAAAAACTAAGAAAAGTAGAGAATAAATCCAGAAATCTTAAAATCAAAATACTGAGAAAACATTTCTTCTACACCTGGGCAAGTATAAAGGAAGACTATAGACATTTTCAGACTTTTAAGGATTATACCTCCTATCCGCTTTCTCAGGAAATTACCAGGACATCCATCCATCCAATAGGAGATTAAGGAGAAAACCTAGGCAAAAGATCCAACCCAAGAGAGAAGTGAAGTGAATTCCTAGAACTATGGCAGTGGAAAATCCAGGAGGGTGCTTATGTACCATCCTCAAGGGCAAAGTCTGGACTGGAGCAGAAGGAAGGAAGACTTCAGGAGGGATGCCACAGGACAAGATGAAACTTTTGGATTATCTAGCATATTTGACCATATAGAGAGGGATATAGTTCAAACAGACAATTTAAGGAAAAAAACGAAACTAAAAAAATATAAGGCAATGACTGAGTCCGGGGCTGGTAGGGAAGTGCGATAATAGCATACCATACAGCACAATTATGAAGAAAATTTACATCATCATAATGTAAACACCAATTATTCATTTAACCCAAATGTTGTCCCAGCGAAACAGGAACACAGTGGGGAAGGAACTGCCAGAGCAACAGTTCTCAACTTTTTCCCCTCTGGGACACACAGTCATGTGTGATATCCCAAGGATGTTCCCATTGTGCTAAATTTTTTTCATAATAATTTTTTATTATGTTATGTTAGTCACTTTAACATGATGTTTCTGTCCTGCTCAAGAAATCATATCAGAATACAGGCGACTAAGAAAGAATACTGTAAGATAATTTTTTTTATAAATTTGAACAGTGGTTAATGTGTCAAAAATTTAATATTCACAAATATCCCTACTTTAGCTGTTCCTAGTAGAGATCAACATACCTCACAACCAATCTTAATAGACTAATATGTCATAAGAACCGTTGGGCTATAGCTGGATTACCAGAGTCAGGCATATAAGAAAAAAAGTAAACCATGTAAACCTGTCATTCTTGCCATTTGCTACTTATGGAAGAATCATGGGACCAGAGAATGTTTTATTATTATTATTATTATTATTATTATTATTATTATTATTATTACTACTACTATTATTATTATGAGAAGCAATAGAGCCTGAGTGATTTTGAAAGATAACTGATCCTCAGTCCTCAGTATCTAAGAGATCAATGAGAGTACAGGCATCTGTGGCAAACTGTGAAGGATGAGTCATTCATAAGCAGCCATTACTCAGCTCCAACCATTTACAACCATGCTGGAAGAGAGGCATATTCTCATTCCATCTCATCTGTATCTTACACTTCCACATCCTAATGTGAGTCCCCTGATATCCGAGATGTAAGTCACCATAAATGTATACTGAGTATGATTCATATTTCTCAGACAGCCCTGATTTGCAGACTGACTCTCCCTTTTAAATTTACAAACCATGAAAATGTCCAGAATCCAACATTTCCATATATAAACTTCACCTTCCAGATGGCTTCTCACAATTGGAAAATATATACAAATCCCGTATCCAACCCTGCATTCAAATCTTCAGTTCAGAAAATAAGATTATCCCATTTGCTATCTAATTCAATTGCAGAGAAGCTTAACTCCTTTTCCTATTGGGCCGTGTTGTGCTACTTGACTGAGCTAATGCCCAATGATTAGGAGGTGGAAATCATAGATGTTAGACTTGGCAATGCCTCTAAAGGACTGAACAGTGTGTGACATAAGAGAATACCGTAGCAGTAATTCAAATAATACTTTTGCCTTCTCACTTTCCTCCCAGATCCCATCCTCTCTGCCCTTCTTGGATAGCCTTCCCTTAATGTGGTTGGAGTGTCCCACCTTCATCCTGACACGTCCCCGTCTCGATATTTGGGTCTCAACCTTCCTACCAGGCTCAGAGGAAGAGGTTTCTGACCTCATGTATGAAGATCACAGTCTTTATTTATCCTGGGCTGTACAACCATGGTTCACCCTCCTGCACATTCAAAGTCTGCCCTCCTCTCCTCCGCTACACCCTGGTTTCCCAGACGTCAAACAAAAGTGAACAAATGCTTCATTTTACCTTGTGCTTTCTTTTAGCTGCTGCGCTATCAGCCCCTTGTTCTCCTTCCCATCCTTCACCATGCTTTACATGACTCTTCCTATGTCTTGCCTTCCACTTGGCTCCAATTATGACTGTAATAATAGAACTGTGTCGCATTCATACTCCATTCAGTTTACAAAATACTTTCACTATTCCTTTCAGACCTCACAATAACCCTGTGAAGGAGGCAGAACCAAAATGATCTTCACTTGATAAAAGAAGAAACTGAGCTTCTGAGAGCTTAAGGCAAATACTCAAGGTAATACAGCCAGTTAGTGACACAGAAATTTAAGCTGGATCCACTGAGTTGTGGTCCAGCAGCTTTCCACTGTTCCACCACTTCTGGAGCTGTAGGGATTGCTACTAGGTTCTTGCCAAACCCAGTGATAATTGTCTTAGTCCTTTTATCCCTTTGTTTTTCTTTGCCTTTTGAGAGTGTATTGATTAATCTTCAAAATCTTTGAAACAGTCTTTGTTCTTTGAAACTCTCTTTCCCCAGCTTTCAGGATAATGCAATTTTCAGATTATTTTTCTAGTTCATTAACCATTTATCCTCTTTCTTCCTTTCTGGACCCCTTTTCCAGATGAAAAGATTATGCTAACATTTTACTTTCTGGGGGTTGGTTTGTTTGTTATTTTTTAGGTCTCTTCCTCCTGAGTCCCTGGCCTTACACAAATGACTTTACATCTGTTTCTAAATTAGAAAGTTAAAGACACTTTAAATTTTGCCTATTTTTTTCCTGTCCCAGGCCATATTTCACCAAGTTCCATAGTTTGTTGCCTTGTCTCATGTCTGCTCTTTCTTTCCATCCTCATTACTACCATCCACCTCCAGGAGCTTACCACTCCCTCATGACTAGATGATTCTCTCTACAATCGTTCAACAACCAAGTCAGTTTTCCTCACTGTGGTCATTGCATTTCTGTTCTCTCAGTCATCTTGCATACTGCTGCCAAAATATTCACCTTAATATAAGGTGCTCCTAGTGGCACTGCCTCCTCAAGGACATTCATTCAGCCAAGCATGATCTGGGCCTCACTATATAAGGCTCTTTGATGAGGATAACAGTGTCATTGCTTGGAGAGGCTATGATCCTAAGTGCCATTACTATCAAGAGTCCAGACAAGAAAAAGTATACTGTTAGGAATGCCCGCTGAGGAAGAAAAATATCAACCAGGTGGGCAGGGGGAGGCAGGAGAAAGCAAGAATACATGTACCTAGGAACAGATGAGGGAAGGAAGCTATATTGAGGGCAAGCTCAGGTTAAAGGTTGGGCTAGCCAGCCTGTTGCCTTAGATCCTAGTCTATAAGAGCACTAAAACAAGGTAGAAAACAAACTGTATTGTGAAAAATCCCCCCCCCCCGCCAAGGAACAGACTACATGCAGCGGAAGAAACTGCTTTTTTAAGCCACTTGAGGTGGGGAAGAGGGAGTGATGAGACTGCCAAAGGTCAGGCCAAAGGCTTCATAAGGTGAGTCAATTAGCTGTAGGCTTTGTATGATTGCAAGGGGGCGGGCAACTTTGGGCCAGAACTGGGTTGCTCAGAACAAAGGCAGAGAGGCTGAACACTGCCACTAGAGGGTCTGCTTCCTGTTTCTCCCAGACATCACTAACGTGTATTGGCTAAATATTGGTTTGAAGGGGCAACTGGCGATTACCCTGTCTGGAGGCCTCAGTCCTGCCCTGGTTCAGGAATGCTAAGAAGTTTAGAATGCTTGGAGTTTAAGGTTTATATAGCAGAATGCTGGTAAATATTTAACAACTGAGTCTCCAGGAGAAAAAAGCCCTAATTTCTAGCGTTTGCCAGTTTCCATGGTATAAATACTCTCCCACGGCTGATTTCAAACTACCAACAGGATGATATCATTGGACGTGGCGCTGGGAAGAGATGTGTGCAGTTGGCTCTCACAAGCTCCTGGGCTCCAGCACAACACTGACACAGGTAAAGTGGCTGGGACAGAAGCAAGAAAGGTCAACTAAACCAGATCATGGTGGACCTAGCACGCCAACTTTCGAAACACAGACTTTATTCCATGGCAAAAGGAAACAATCAAAGGTTTTAAAGCAGAGGTAGAACATGTTTAGATTTGAATTTTTAAAAGTCTCATTGTTAACCTCCAGTGGATCTGCTCTCATTTATTCGTTCCCCTTTTCAAACTAACCAAAGCATATTCACAGACATATTTTAAAATACATCCAATAAAAGATTACCATCATAATCATAAAAAACTTCTTTCTAACCCTTCAATTTTTAAAAAAATTGGGAGAAAGAACATAAACAGATAATTAACAAAAATATAAATGGGCAGTAAGTATATTAAAAGCTTAACGATCACTAGTAATAACACAGTAACTTCAAGTGGTAATATGGCATTTCATATATCAGGTCGTAAAATATTTAGAAGGAGGGCAATAATCAGTGTTAGCAAAGGTATATAGGGAGATGAGAATTCTCCTACACTGTTGATGGAACTAGAAATTATTGAAAATTTCTGGAGGGTGATTTGGCCATATGCATGGATATGATATAGCTGACAAATGGACATAACTCTGTTCTAGGATTTACACTTCTGAGAATTATCCTAAGGAAATAATGTCATAAATTCATGAAGTTCTTCATTGCAGCATTGTTTATACCAGCAAAAGAAATTTGAAACAACCTATAAAGGTAGGTGATCAGTTTAATTTTGTATGCCACATCCATATATCAGATTACTACTTGACTATTTAAAACTATAATGTAGCTATTTTTACTGATATAGAAACTGTTTCTAAATTCTAAATATTTTTAAGTGAAAAATCAGTCATAACATATGAATATATATATATTTATTCATATATATACATTCTGAAAGAAGGTACAATAAAATAATGATTATGTAAGAGGAGGGTAATAAAAGATTTTAAATTTTCTTCTCTGCATGTTCTACTTTTTCTATAACAAATATCATTTTATATATATATATTAATATATATTAAATTAAGTATATTTAATATACTTAAGTATATTAAAGTATATTAAGTAATTTAATATAAATTAAATTAATATATATTAAAAAAAGCAGTTTCTTCCACTGCATGTAGGTATATATAAATAATATATATATTATATATATATTATCCTCTCAGCTTTGATGGTCAACATAAGTACTCATATAAAGATTCTCTGTGTCTTCCACAAAATTGATATCCATGTGTTATTTACTTAATAAGAGCAAACACATATAAGACATAACTATATACCAAGCAGTATTCTAAAGCATATAAAAAGGTAAATTTAATTCACAGGAGCCTTCCAACAACTCTATGAGCTAGGTAATGCTATTATCCTCATTTTACTGATGATAAGGAAACAGAAACACAGAGGATATTCAGTTGCCCAAGGTCACACAGCTGGTAATCTGTAACACTGACATTCAAACCCAGCCAGATTGGCTCTAGTGTTGACATTCTTAACCACCATGCCATATTGACTCTCTTGCAAACTCGCTAATTTCCTTACCTGAAGAGTGGGACTGATAATATTACATATCTCCTGGACATCCTGTTGGGTTTAATTGAAATCATGCATGAAAGAACTTTGTTTAATGCCAGGCGCATAATTACAGTTAATAAGTGTTAGCTATTAATGATATTAAAAGTGATAATTCTACTACTCAGACCTCAACTACCACAACCAATTCACTTCATTTATTTCCCACTCTACCCCAACACATATTCTCTGATTTATTTTTTAACTCCCCCAAATACATCATACTTATTCTATATGTCCTATGTCATACTCATGTCTCTGCTCATGCTGTTGGCCTCAATGAAATCAGGTGACCAGACCTATCCAAATCACACTGGGACTTAAAAGCTTAGCTCAGGTCCCTTCTCCAATTACTCTAGTCTTTTCTGACTTTCTATTACACTATGCTGTTTAATACACATGAGACAATTAATGTATAATTAACTGCTAGTTCTTTCTACCCAACAATACAGCAAGCTCTGTGAAAACAGGGACGCCTGTGAGAACATTTTTTTCCCTGAACCCCTCTTGTCACCTCCAACCCCAGGAGTACAAGACTTAGCTATTTAACATATATTTGCTTTATTTTTGTACTTATTCATGGAAAGATACCCATAATAACAGAAATTCAGTTTATCTAAGTTTCCTAGCAGTTTCTTTCCAGAAGAAAGAGATGAATCACATTAAAACCAGGAGGAGCCTGACATGCAAATGCAAACACAGAGAAGAATGTACAATGTATAACTGTTAACATATACTATTAATTAATAAATATAGAATATTAGTAATATTATAATTAACAATAGCTATAGATACTTACTGCATGTTTCCTCTGTGTCAAGCACTGTGCCAAATGATTTAGAGATACTACCTATTACTTACAACCATAGTATTAATAGAAATAGTCCTTGTAAAAATGGCAAATGAGAAAGCTTAAGAACTTGCCTGACGGAGCTAAGAATCAAATCCAGTTTGGTCTGATGCCAAAATGTACTCTTTTTCTGTATATCTGCTTTCCTCCCATGTCTTTATACAAGGTTGAGATTTAGGATTTGTTTTCCTATTTCTTAAGAATACCAATCACATCTACCTTCCTTGCCAGAATTTGCCTTTCTAAAAATTAGGGTCACTATAGAGCACTGTTTCAGATATTCTCCCAGAAAATTTAGTTACAATAGTACCAGAGACTCTTGGTTTTAAAGGAATCGTAATTAAAGGCAGTCCTACATTCTGGGCATTGTTACCATGAAGCTCTGGCTATCTACAATTATTACAGCAATTAGGGAGAAATGCAAGATGTTTTACCGTCAAGGACAGGAGGAACAGTCTGAGCTGATTTGTTGGAAAAAGTGTATTTATATCTCTTTGTGAATAAGATAGTGAAACCATAAATACTGTCACTGAAACAGTCCTTAGAGTCTTTGTTCTGTGGGTGTATGGATGACTTTATACGGGTATTTCAGCCTGTGGCGCTGAGCTATAAATAGAAGCACAGTGGTTCAGAAGAAACCCTCCAGGCAGCCCACATGAAAGTTGTTCTTTAAGTCCCTCTCTTGGTGCGTCCCCCCTTCCATGATGTGTCCCCACATCCCCTTGGCCCCATACTCTGAGCCACTCGTAGACCACTCAGCTGGATTCTCCCAAACTGAGCAATTGCATAGAACAGACTACAAAACGTTTACTTTCTTCACATGGAAAGCTCTGTTAAGAGACCCACATCTCTGATAACCGTCAACAGCCATAAACAGATACAGTGTGTACTCATTAATAACTCTCACCATCTTCAAACTACAGAAGTTGGAGCTCAACACAAGGCTGAATTTCCACAACAGGATATATGAATTTCCTCATTCTATTTGCTTTGTACTTCTTCTAAGCCGTCCTTGATGTAGTAACTAAATGTTTAATACGAAATAAATATTTTAGAAAAAAGCAGCTATTTTTAAAACATGGATATTAGTTTTATGTAACACTAACTTTTCCCAAGTGTTTTGTAACTTAAAGAAGTCTTTCTAATATAAAGGGTAAATTTTATAATGAATATGATATTTTTATAGGCGTAATAGGAGCACATGTAATTCATTCTCATGCAGTTAAAATTCATTAGAGACTGGCATTTAAAGACTTAAAATCTTTTCTGAAAAATAACCTTTGTAAAAATCCTAAGGCCTTCCCTCCCCCTTGCACAAATGTTGGCTTTTGTTATTTTTTTTATAAGCTGCATATTGAATTTCCCAGGCTGTGTTTCTGAACAGCAATCTACTGAAAAAAGTGCAATTATTTTTTTTCACTCAAACATGCATTTGAGAGAAATGAGTAGATCAGATAAAGAGCTGAGATGCTATTCAACTCAACCTTGAGTCACTCTCTGTCTCTTTTAAAAAAAAAAAAAAGGGTGGCAAAATCAATACAAACCAATAATAACTTCACATTTGTGGAAGCAACATGAATGGCTCTCCAAAATATTGAGACACATCCAAGTACATTTTCGTAGAGCTGATATTTATCAGAAGTCATTTGCCCTCAAGCAGATGCTCCCTTTCATTGTGCTCCTGTCACAAATGACTAAGATTTATGACAGACAATTACAGCATCTGCAGTTAGCAGCCTTATAATCAGCACCATTATTTAACGATTGGTGCAATAAACTGACTCCTGTTACTGTTTATCAGATATCAGTCAGTTCTGGCCATTTTCTTCAGCTCCCAAATCACAGTATGGTGCAGCCACTGCCTTTTAATGGCTAGGCAGAAGCAGGAGCATTTTCACATTTTTTACAGACTGCCGAGGGAAAGAAAAAAGCAACCAATTACATGTATGTATGGTGCCCTCTCATTTGAGATGCCTGTGTATGTAACTATCTCTATACAGTTCTAAACCTCTCACAGGAGAAAAAACAGCTTTGACTGTGGAGAAGGGCTTTTTATATTTAAAAACAAAAATAAATAAAAACAAAAAACCTTCTTGCCTTTTTTAAAAAAAAGTCCTCTATTTGAATTTGCATGTCTTTTCGGAGTATAAAATGTTCCTCTACTAGGTCCACTGTTTTCTCTTCTAGCACGGTTTCAGCTTGCCTTTCACAATCAGAAAAGCAGCTATTGTCCCTTGAAAATATTTGTCAAGGAGCAGGATTTTTCTTCCAAACTCTGTTGAGGCTTTATTCAGAGAAAAGTGTTATGAACACAACAGAACTAAGTTTTTCATCAAAAAGCCTATATAAAAGAGGCCATGTGTATGTGTCTACAGGTCACCCACATATTAAGGAATTCCATCTTCCTAAATATGCAAACATACAGATGGATATGTACTCTTCAAAGTCCTTCCACAAGAAATACCACACATTTATGTATCCAATACGGGTGGCAGACAATAATTCAGAGGTTTATTTGGAAGACAAGACTTCAGTATACTGTGGGAGATGGTATAAAGATGTGAGCCTACAGTCAAAATAAAAAGCTTAAGTACACTTCTGTCAATGTTCAAATGAAAAATGCTAACGAAACTATTTAGAGGAAATAAAACCCAAACCCAGATCCTTCTGATTCCTGCCTTTTGTTACTTTTTTCTATAAAAACAAGCTAAGTTTCTCAGTCATATCCAAAAGCATTTCATCCAATGACTTCCATTTTATGTGTTTGATGATATCATATATGCCCACACAGATATTTGATGGAGCTGCTTTTGTAATGTAAGGTCTAAGTTTCATTCACAAAGTTATATGCTTTTCTCAAAGGAGACAAGGCACTGGAGAACAATTAATGTATTCATTAAAAAAAAAAATACGTGACCCAATGGAGGTCAGATTTCCCTTCCAGAAACATGCATAATGGGTTTCATCCAGTTAACATGTAAAATTAGTTATTTTCTAAGTTGAAATTTTACAAAGGCTTCACAACCCTTCACAAACTAATCCTCAGAGTTCCACACGTGGCTTTAGCAGGTGAACAGAGTGAAAGTTCTTAGACTTTTCAAGTTAGAAAGGCCTAGGTATCATTTCATGCAACTCGCTCATTTGAGAGACAGTGAAGGTAAGAGAAAGTTACGTGATTTTCATCAAAGCACAGAGCTAAATGTTGGCGCAGCTGTGACTAAACCCCAAGTCTATGGCTTGGCTGGTAACGTCCTTCCTGTGAAGTCCACCCCAAAGAACCCAGCTGCTCTCTCTGTGCCTGGCAGAAAGCAGCTCTTTGGTTCTGCTAAGCCAAACCTCACTTTGGGTGTTCTGTGTCCAGCCCCCCTACAGAGCACTCTAGTCCTTAACTCAAGGAAACAAAAGTTTCCATAAATTTGCTAGACACCTACTTCCCTTTTCAGTAGTTGCATGTGGAGCCAGAAAAGAACAACTATTCAATTATACAAATAACACTTTTATTTCATCAGTGGGTACCAAAGTTAACTCAAGTTGTTGGCTTTTAAATTTTTTTAATTTTCTATATAGTAATTGGTACCCTGTGTAGATCCTGTTTATTTGTTGTTGTTGTTGTTGTTGTTGTTTGAGAGACAGAGAAAGAGAGCAAGAGGGGGGAGGGGCAGTGGAAGAGGGAGAGAGAGAATTTTAACCAGGCTCCACAACCAGTGTGGAGCCCAACGCAGGGCTCGATCTCCCAACCCTTAGATCATGACCTAAGCCAAAATCAAGAGTCAGCCACCCAGGCACCCCTGTTGTTGGGGTTTTTTAAAAAACTATTTTGCACAAGTGACTGTAAAGTCAAACCAAAACAATTTTATTTCATCAATTTTGCAGCATCGAATAATTCACAGAATTTTTAGAATCGGGAATAAGCCCCACACCAATCTTTCTGTGCTGGTGCTATGTAGAAATACATTAATGCACAGATAGGTCTCTCATTTCACTTTAGTAAGACTGGAGAAGTATTTTGTATGCATCAAAGAAGTTGGTGTATTTTCTACCTATGGTCTTCCCTTTTCTGCTGCATTAGAAGGAAAAATTACCCAGCCTACAGCAAGTTATTGCCATTGGAAGCCAATGACAAAGTCATAGGCGCTATAGGCTATTTAGCAGGTACTCCTGAGAGGCCCAATCTGGGTCAAAATTATTCATATAAACACATGTAGGTGGCATTTCAGTAGCACACTTCAACATCAAGCCCAAAGGCAGAGCTGATGGCCGTGATGAGCCATAACAGATTTGACTCTTAGCAAAAATAACTAAATAACAAATAACTAACAACAACAATAAAAAAGTAATAGCAGGAGCACATTTTTCTTCAAGATCCTTATCTGAGGCTATTCAGGACAGCGTAGGGGGAAAGGAGCACCCAAAGAAAGTAATGCATTGTCAATATTCCAATATTTGATGGCTGATGTCCAAGGGCCACATGGCGCAGGAGCTAAGGGTCAGGCTCCTAAGTCAGCTAGACCTGGGCTTGAATAGGGCTCAAGCTTGTTAAGACTCTGTTCAAACGCTTCATCTCAGAAGGTCCCTCACCCACGAGATGGGGGTGAGAATGGGATAATGCACATAAAGCAGTGAACAATGTGTGGGGTACGAAGCATTGCTGCGTAAACGGTAGCTGCTAATACTGTTATTGCTGCTGTCGGTATATCAGATTCCAGACTGAATTGTTTGGCAATTGGAAATTCGGACTTTAGAGTCAGTTCAATAAATAATCCCCCACTGAACTTAGGTGTATAGAATTGTCACATTAATCATAGCTAAAATCTATACACCTCATCTATCAATTAATGTATCTAAACAATGTGTGTGTGTGTGTGTGTGTGAGCACATGCGCACGCATATATAATTATTGTGCACTTCATTGACTTTGGTTTGGTTCTAGTGTGAATAAACTAAATTTATAGAAGATAGAGAAAACATGAAAATATTACACAGTACATGATTTCACTTTTTTATTCAGTAACAATAACCCTCTGAATCATAATGGAGCTGTCAATATGATACAATCCTGTCTCCTCCATTCCAAAAGGTGGAGTATACACCTTTTAACTTCTAATCATCTTCATATTTTCCAATTTTCCACAACCATTGACCCATAAAAATAAGGTTGAAGAGATTAGAAAAGGACAAACGGCTCCACTCAAGAATCAGAAATCTCCTTAGCATACACGTTGTTGAATAACAAAATTAAATCAAGTAACAGTAATGAAAGCCAAGGATGCCACTCACTTCTTGAGGAAGTCATGAGACTATTTCATGATAAAATGAAGAGTCTACAGAGAAAAGGCTTTGGACACTCTGGGCTCTAGTCCAGGCCCACATTTATTGGCTGTGTGACTTCGAACAAATTTCTTAACCTCTCTAAAGACTCAGATTTTCTTTATGCAAAAACAGGATAATAATAATACCTACATTGTTGTTTTGAGGAATGAAATGAATCAACGTATGTAAAGTGAGTAGCACACAGCTGGCATGTAGTAAGCACCCACAAATGTTTTCTCTTACCTATAAAAGTACTACCAGCTTTCTTTCATCACTATGTTGTTCTGAGCAAGTGTGAAATGTCTAATAATCATGTCTTGATCTATTCTAGAATTGTCTTCAATAGAAGAAAGTCTATTATAATTAGAAATAGGTAATTTTTATGCTAAATTTTTAAAATGATGTGCAAATCTGTAATTTTTGCTCAAAAAGCACCTTCATTTTTTTTTGTTTAAAAAATGAGCCTACATAAATCGTGGAAGGAGCCGAGATGCCCTTCAACAGATGACTGGATTAAGAAGTTGTGGTCCATATATACAATGGAGTATTACTCAGCTATCAGAAAGAACGAGTTCTCAACATTTGCTGCAACATGGACGGCACTGGAGGAGATAATGTTAAGTGAAATAAGTCAAGCAGAGAAAGACAACTATCATATGATTTCTCTCATCTATGGAACATAAGAACTAGGAAGATCTGTAGGGGAAGAAAGGGATAAAGAAAGGGGGGGTAATCAGAAGGGGGAATGAAACATGAGAGACTATGGACTATGAGAAACAAACTGAGGGCCTCAGAGGGGAGGGGGGTGGGGGAATGGGATAGACCGGTGATGGGTACTAAGGATGGCAACTATTGCATGGTGCACTGGGTGTTATACGCTACTAATGAATCATCGAGCTTTACATCGGAAACCGGGGATGTACTGTATGGTGACTAACATAGTATAATAAAAAATGATTAATTAAAAAAAAAATGAGCCTACAGGGGCGCCTGGGTGGCACAGTCATTAAGCGTCTGCCTTCAGTTCAGGGCGTGATCCCAGCGCCCTGGAGAATTATTCTTCTTGAAGATAAAGGGAATAAATAAATAAATGGACTATTCTTATTTGTTTCATATCTGAAGCTTATTCATTGATCTTTGGGTCTGTAGTAAACAGCATACAGTATGGCTAACAGCGTAAGCCAGGTAAAGTTTCAGGCATTCCTCATGCCTTCAAGACTCTTCTAAAATGCTAGTAAGTCAGTATAAAATTTGGCTTAGGGGGCGCCTGGGTGGCTCAGTCATTAAGCGTCTGCCTTCAGCTCAGGGCGTGATCCTGATATTCTGGGATCGAGCCCCACATCAGGCTCCTCTGGGAGCCTGCTTCTTCCTCTCCCACTCCCCATGCTTGTGTTCCCTCTCTCGCTGGCTGTCTCTCTCTCTGTCAGATAAATAAATAAAATCTTAAAAAAAAAAAAAAGAACACATTTTAAATTGCGATGAGAAGTTCGTTTTACAAAACATTATCACTACAGTTGAGTTTTGCAAAACGCTGATGGAATAGATTGAAGAAGGAATTATT
Source organism: Ursus maritimus (assembly GCF_017311325.1). Classification (NCBI taxonomy): domain Eukaryota; kingdom Metazoa; phylum Chordata; class Mammalia; order Carnivora; family Ursidae; genus Ursus; species Ursus maritimus. Next base: position 81,872,358 of record NW_024426552.1, read on the forward strand.
ATACCCATTCCAAAGAGGATAAAGTGTGATTTAGAAAGGTCCCAGAGTCACAAAGCTATGGTAGGCTAGAACCCAGGCCATTTTCTCCATTTTGCTTTCCACTATTCTCAATAACCATGATTTTTTTTTTTTTTGGTTTTGGTCACACTAAGCAGTCTTAGTACCAGAAACCTGAATTTTCTAACCTACATGACCTGGGGCAAGTAACTAACAATAGAGATTGATGCTAAGAGTATACCCATAGAACCAGGATGCCAGAATGCAAATCCAGCCCTGCTCATGGATGTGTGATTGTGGATGGTTATTTTGCTTTCTGAGCCTCTGCTTCCTACTGTGTACAATGAAGGAAACTGACTTCATAGGGATTTTATAACATTCCTATGTTATAGGGATGAGACACACTCCTAAAATTCTTAGCACAATTGTTACTATGTAGTAAGGACTCAAGAAATATTAGTTATTAATAAAATTGGACTAAAACACCTACCTCTCAAGGTTGTCTGTTGTATTAATAACATAGCAAACTAAAGGTCTTTGTATCAATAAATTACTATACCATGTTTAAGAATCATTATATTACTCTTGCTGTCTGCAGCAGCCTCAGTTTACTTTGATTTTTGTTGAGCCTTCAATTTATGGCCCTACCTTGATACAGATATTTCAATTCCCAAAGTTTGAGTATTTCATCTGTTTAAAAAAAAAAAAAAAGACAGTATGGAAGAGAATCTTGATTCCCCTCTATACCACTGAGATTTGAACAACTCTACCTCACGGGAGGGGCAAGTCCAACCTCCCAGTCGTCACTAAAAGGACAATTTAGATACCGGCACTTGAAGCACAAGAGCAGTGGAAAGATCAAGAGCTTCCCCGTCAATTCAGGAGGAACTTAGGCAAAATGGAAAGAAGCTGAGAGACTTTTCTAGTTAGTACTTGCTCTGGCTCCAGTAACATAAATATCCAACCTAAATTTTGCATGGTCCCCAAGTCATTTCAAACTCACTCTTTAGAAGACCCTCTGCTAGAACTCCACATCTGAAATTAATGATGTATGTTGGCTAATTGAATTTAAATAAAAGAAAAAAGAAGACCTTCTGCTAATAAACACGTGGGGGTAAGACTATCGCATTACACCTGCTACTTAGGCCTTGTCCTTGCTTTCTAGTTTATATGAAGTCAAATCCATCTGTTCAAGTTTTACTGTGACTAGCCTTTATGTTTGTTTTGTTTTGTTTACTTTTTCATTATTAATTTCTAATTTTATTTTGTGTGTGAAATCAAAAAGACTTCCTGCTCTTTTGTTTAGGATTGAAGGAGCTGCCAGGGGTTGTGCTGCAACAGTGCTCAGTTGCTCTGAGGACAGAGCTGGGGCAGAGACAAGTGACTCCGAGATGACAGTTCTGGCATTCTCACTTCCATGCGCCATTTGTAAAGTCTTGAGAGCAACCTCAGTAATGCCAGGGGTTGAGGTATTTATCAGCTGTAAAATAAAATTGTACTCAACTGTCATTCTTTTTTATTTTAAATAAATATTCTTTGTTTCACCTTGAATTTGTAAATGTGTATTTTCTTAAAGGGGTGCTCCTTAATTATGTAAGCTTTTGCGGTGTCCCTGAGTTGTAGAGAAGGACATAGGCAACAAGAGAGGCAAACAAAATCTAGCACTTTTGGAGTTCCAGAAGGAGAAACACAGTTACACTTCCACGTGGGAAAAAGCTAGAAGCGTCAGATTGTTGGACAACTTAGTAAGTGACAAGGGTGACCCAGAATACAGACTGTAGCCTGGAGGGAAGAAAGAGATACTGAAATTTAAAGGCACAGTTCATTGATAAATGAATGATCTAGGTCTGGTGGGCTGTTTAGAATTGTTTGTTTATTTGCTTAAACTTAGAGTAGCAGTTCCTGATAGTGACTTCCAAGATGGGAAGTTGTGCATATCACCCCAGAAGTTAACATAGCTCAGACTTCAGAGCCACACCAACTGGGTCTGAATCCTGACTTGGCCACCAACAAGCTGTAAGACTTGTGTCCCCATTTTCCTAATCTGTAAAATGAGATAATACTGACATCAACCATGCAGGCTTGTTAAGAGGATCAAATAAAATAAAGCATAGACATGGTATCTAGCATGTGAGTACCCCCAGATGTGAGCTCTTTTAACCATTTCTCAAGTCTCCTAACCACCACTGCTCCTATTCCCAGCTGTCTCTGTGGTACCTATTTTCCACATTTTGTTTTTGTTGTATTTTCTTTTAAATATGCCGTTTATGATTTTAAAGCTAATATATCCTGCTTGTATCAAACTTGGGGAAAAAACCCAAAAAATAGAAAGGAGAAAGTTAAAATAGTTTAGTTATCTCTAACGACACATTCGTTCAAGCTGCACATCTTAAGTGTCTCTGTGGGTGAGGCACTGCAGTGGGATCTGCCACCTCGAAGTCCTGTCTTTTCCCTGGTCCGCTCTTCTGTTTATTTAAAAGGAATCTACTTTTTAAATTCTACTCAATCTATTCAAATCAAGTAACTAATCTTTCTAATATCTACTGATTCAAGCAAATAAGGCTAATTCTGTTCCTAGGTAAAGTTCAACTTCTGTACCTATTGTCTTAACTACCTACAACTCACTAAGATTAACCTACTCATTATACTAATAACTGTATTGTTTTATGTGGTACACAAAGTTCTTTCATCCAATTCACACTAGAACCCTGTGTAGGAACAGAAGAGGAACATCAATACCTACTGTTTACTGAAGTTTACGAGGTGAAGGAGGACGTCTAAGGGAAGTAAAACAATGTGGACTAGATCACGGAGCTAAGATACAATGGGCCTCGGACTGCACCCTGGTGAGCATGCGTAGTGATGCCTTCAACCTTGGAACTGCATTTCAGTTCTTTGCAGCTAACTGAAACTCTTTCTATTTTAAATGGTATGCCCTCTGCCCACTGGACGGCCCCTTCAGCTACTATTTCCAACCAAATAGTGTCCCAGAGCTACTACTAGACCCAAGTTCTCTGATGAGCCATTGAAGTCGAACCCTGGGAAGAGCCCCATCAGAATCCTTTACCACACCTTAGAGATAGTCCCCAGACAGATGTGAGGATAAGAACAGTTATCTGGTGACAGTTCTCTCAAGATAGCTATCAGGCTGGAAAAGAAGCCATTGGATTCTTTTCCAATATGAAATTTAAAAATTAAATAATACGTACTAGCATTCTCTCTTCTTGTGCAATAAAGAGAAAAGTAAACAAGATTATCAAAAGGTTAGGGTAAAGGGAGACAGATTTGCTGTTCTGAGCAAACCATCACTTTCTTTTGTAAAAATTTTTGATAATTTACCATGTATTTATTTTCTTATAATGAGTTTTAAAAATAGTGCACCACTAGCAAAATAAACAATGCTTATAATCCTCTGAAATTAAAGAATAAGTTTAAGAGGAAGGGAAGGAAAGGAGGGAAAGAGTTTAGTGAATTATTCAACCACCTTTCCTCATTAATGGTAGAATGTTCTCACCAATTAATAAGCTATTACACAGTCCCGTCAACTAAGACGCCCAAGGGAAGAGCAATCTGATGCATTTATTAAATTAACCTTATATGCTCTGAGCCAATGTCAATTAGGAAGTGTAAGAAATAAAATAAGGGAAAAACTTGGGAAGACTTTACAGATAGACTTCCCTGAGCTCCAAATAATATCTGGAACAAAGGAGAGAGGGTACAAAGGGCAAATTAAATTCAAAGAAAGATATGAAGTCAAAGGTTGTTACGGGTATTCTGAAAAAAGCTTGCAGTAAGATCCACCAAATTCCACAAAAATATGACAGAAATTAGTTAGCAATTGCTTCAGGAAATTCCTTTAACTCCTTAACAGAATTCTGCAATTTTATCTAGTTGTACCTAGGAATAAGATTGTCAGAACATTTTGTGCTGATGTAGATAGCAATTTTATTCACTGCAGGCTCTGGGTAATTTTGGATCTCAGATATAAAGTCTTGTAAGAAGTTCAGAAAATATAGAAAAATTTTTATCACTGATTCCTAGAGGATCAGGTATCAAGGTATCCCTTGTCTAGACTAACTCCTCTGTTAACAACATGTTTAAATGTTTGCCATGTATCAGGTAGAGTTCCAAACACTTTAAAAATATTAATCTATTTAATCCTTACAAAAATCCTCTGGGGGAGGTGCAGAGAAGCACAGAGAGATTAATTTGCCCAAGACTGTAACAGTGAAACTGGGCTCCAAATCCAGGCCATTTGGGTCCAGCATCGGTGTGTTTAACCACCACTCTATGCTCTACTTAAATGAAGGAATGAGTGAAAAATCAAGACACACATGAATGCGTTACCTGGAACTTTGGTCCATCATTCATCCCCTTCGTCTCTGCCAGTGCTTTGCACTTTGTCCACAAACACTGAGGTTCTCTCTTCCAAAAGGCAATCTTCGAGCTACCATTCTCTTGTCAAATTTCTTGAAGAGAAGCCCACACACAGGGTTTCCACTTCTTTGCCAGCTATTTATTCCATAACTTCATGCAATCTGGTTCCTTGCCCTCTCCCTCTTCTCAGCTGACAGTGCTCTCTTGAAGGATCTCTGAACTGCCTTATCCAGTACTCTGTCTCAGGCTCATTCATCTCTGCCTCCCAACTCCATAACAGACCCTTTTCCCTCTTGGCTCCTGTTGTCCTGGTCTTCAATCTTCCTTTTGCATTTATTATTCTACTTCTTTGCTGGTTGACACTTCTCAAAATCTAGCCTTCATATCTCTCTCATTCTCTTTTTCCTTCTTTCTCTCCAAGCATTACATTTTAAAACAGGCTCATATCCCCTAGTGGCTTCTATTCTTTACATTAGTTTCTAGAGTATGGTGCATTCACGAACCTAACTTATCAGAACCCAGAAGGTGGGTCCATCTCTTTGAGGACAGTCACATTAACCAATCTCACAAAACTATTGAAAATGTTTTCATTTACAATGAAAAGTAGATTGTCGAAGGGACCTCAATTTAGAGCATCACATAGGAAGCTAAATTATGGTCAATATAGCAGTTTGTAACTTAGAACAAGCATTATTTACAAAAAGGAATGGCCACTGGAGTTCTCTAGTAAGTGTATTTTTTTTTTTCCATAGACAGTCCAAGTGGGAAGTTAAATCATAATCAGAAGACTGCTAGGTCAGCATGAAATAAGAAAAGGAGGAAATAATTACATGAATCAAATATTTAACACCATCAGGCTGAGATTTACAGGTGTATCCAGCTGCACAACAGGGCAATAGCTGCCAGTGGGACCCAGCAAGTAAAGTAATTGGGTCAGACACCATCTCCCATGAATGAATGGATGAATGAATGAATGAATAAGTGTTGAACAATGGTCTTGAAATTATTTATATTTTACCACTGCTTTGTAGTTATTTGTTGAAATCCTGTTCCCTTTGCAAGATTTGAGCTGCAAGATGGCAAGGGCCACACGTGTTCATCACTATACCTTTACCACCAAGCATAGTGCCCGGCCCCTAGTAAACAGAAAGCAATAAATGTTTATTAAAGTCATCCAGACATTTATAAATATAAATAAAACATATTCCAAAGTTGGCTTTCATGTGAGTTATCCAGAAAGTGCTATCGTGTGTTTTGTCTTGCCTTTCAGAGTTTATTAGGTCAAATAGATAGAATGCCCTGATTTCAAATGTTAACTTTTGGACAATATTTTTGAAAACTGTGAAATCCTAGACTACAGTTTATTTTGTCTGTCTTATTTCTATAAATTTCAACTACTTATTTGTCCTACACAGTGACTAAACCCCAATCCTCCACCCTTTATCTTTGATGTTTCTCATTCTCAGTAGGTGGAGGAAACAGCAGCAAAAAGCGAGAGTCACAGATTCCGCGTGCCTATGTGGGCTAACCCGGGGCACTCATGGGGTTAAAAGCACTGCAGTCATATTAAGCACATGTTTCAAGTCAGCAGGGTGCCAGCCTGAGATGTCCTCAAAGCCTAATTTGATAGATATTATGCCATACACTGCTGCAAGTAGTAATGAAGAAAGTAAAAATTTTATGGATGAGCAAAATAGGAGCTCTTATGGATGGAGTGTTTTTAAATCAGGTGTATAATTTACCCAGTGTCAGACCACATGTAGAGTGCATTACTCAATTGAACTTACAAGCAGATAGGAAAGCAGTTTCTTTTAATAAGCACTTCTTCAACTTATTGGCTCTACAATTACTTGCACCAAATTACCAGCAGCTGCTGCCTGTTTGGTATTTTATCCTAGACAAGGAGTTACATTAGTTTCTAATCAACAAGCCATTCAAGGACTCTTTATAATTTTTAGCTTAATTCCACTTTTATTTGGAATTTATTAATTGAAATATCCAATATTTTCATGACAGTATTTTGCTTAGCTTCCCTTAACAGGAAACCTATTCAACTGATGAGGT